>NW_011494945.1:4704048-4709124 GCF_000754665.1 Bison bison bison | reverse complement strand
CAGGCTTCAGTGGCTGCAGCACGCAGGTTCCGTAGTTGGGTTTGCTGGCTCTGCAGCAGGTGGGCTTCCGTAGTTGCAGCATAGGGGCTCATTAGTTGAGGCTCCTGGCGCCAGAGCATGCAGGCTTCAGTAGTTGCTTACAGGCTCTACAGCGTGGGCTCAGAAGTTGTGGTGCGTGAGCTTCGTTGTTCCACGACAGGTGGAACCGTCCCAGACCAGGGATCGAACCCGTGTCCCCTGCACTGGCAGGCGGATTCTTACCCACTGCGCACCAGGGAAGTCTGGTGGATGTTTTTTAATGAAGGACTTTGGGCATGTTTTCTTATTCCTTTTTCCACCTGGAATCTTACCAGAGTTGCATAAATAACCTTGGCAAGTTGCTAAATACCTCTAATCTGTTTTTTCCCCATCTATAAAATGAACGTAATACCTCACCATGTTGCCTGAGAATCTGATGACAGTTTTATGCAGGCACTGCGCATGGATTAAGTGGCATTTTGTATGTGTTAGTTCTCCTTCCATCTTTCCCCACCCAACTCTACCCTCATCAGTGATTAAAAATTTCACTGGCAGAGCAAACAGCTTTCTGCAGTTGGTGTTGGATATAGTGTTCTGTAAATGTCAGTTATGCTGCTTGATGCTGTCATCCAGACATTTATATTTTGGTATTCCTGTTCTATTAATTACTGAGAGTGATGTGGTTAAATATACAGCTGTGACTGTGGATTTGTCTAGTTCTCCCTTTAGTTCTCTCAGTTTTGTGTGTTTGTTTTTTTATGACATCTATTTTTTTGTTATTGTTGAAAACCTCCATATAGTTTCTATTTTTTCCTTCCAGTTTATCCTGAAATGATGATTACAATTGAGTTTAGTGAACATCTACCATGTCATATAAATACAGGGTTTCTCTTATTTTTTTTTAAAGCAACATTATTGTGTAATTGACATGAAATAAGCTATATGACATGAAATAAAGTAGGTAATTTGATGAGTTTTGTCATATGTATACACCAGTGAGACACAACCACCACAGTCCAGATAATGAACGTGTCCATCACATTCAGGTTTCTCGGTGTCTTTGACAGTCCCTCCCTCTGTATCCCTCTCCACAACGAGGTGAACACTGATACGCTTCCTGTCCTGTATATTGGCTTATATTTTTAGGAAATTTTTAATAATTGGAGTCATGTTTTATATATTCCTTTTTTGCCTTTTTTCCACTGTGTATGAGTATTTTGGTATTCATCCATGTTGTATTTATCAATAGTTCACTCCTGGTATTTTGCTAGGTAGTATTCCATTATGTGGGCTTCTCAGGTGATAATAGTGGCAAAGAACCGCCTGCCAATGCAGGAGACATAAGAGATGAGGGTTCGATCCCTGGGTGGGGAAGATCCCCTGGAGGAGGGCGTGGCAACCCACTCCAGTATTCTTGCCTGGAGAATCTCCAGGGACAGAGGAGCCTGGTGGGCTACAGTCCATGGGGTTGCAAAGAGTCAGACGCCACTCAAGCGACTGAGCACGCATGCACGCATGTTCCATTATATGAACGTACCATAATTGGTTTATCCAGTCACTTTATTTCTGGATATTTGGGCTCTTTGCAGTTTTTGACTGTTAGAAATAAGACAATCAAAACCATCTGTAGATAAGTTTTGTATGGACATATGCTCTTGTTTCTCTTAGGTAAATACCTGGGAGTGGAATGGCTAGATCATATAATAGGGATGTATTTAGCTGAAAAAAAATCCCTACTCAGTTTTCCAAAATGATTGTCCAATTTTAAATTCCCAGTAGCAGTGTATGACAGACATCCTTACATCCTAACATCCTTACCAACACTTGGTATGATTAGCTATTTTAGCCATTTGAATAGGTGTGTGTGGTTTTTTTCATTGTTCTAATTTATATTTTCCTTATGGCTAATGATGTTGAGCATCTTTTCAAAAATGAATATTTTCCATTTGTATATCTTTTGTGAAGAGATTGTTCAAATCTTTTTAACCTATTTTTAAATTAGGTTGCTTGGTTTTTAAGAGTTTTGAGAATTCTTTTTATAATCTGGGTGCAGGGTTGTTTTTTTTTTTTTTTTTTTTGGTAAGATATATAACTTGCTAGTCTTTCCTCCCAGTTTATGGCTTGCCTTTTCATTTTCTTAAAAGTGTCTTTCAAATAGTAATTCTTAATTTTGCTGAAGTGAAGTTTTATCTATGGATTATGTTTTTGATGTTGTGTCTAAGAAATCTTTGCCTAACCCAAGGTAACAACGATTTTCTCCTATGTTTTTTCCTAGAAGTTTTATACTTTTCAGTTTCAAATTTCATTTTTATGATTCATTTTGAGGTAAGTAAAAATATGGTGTAAAGTAGAGATCAAATTTCCTTCTTGTGTTTCTGGAGCTCTGTTATATTAGGTGTATATAGGTTTGTCATTGTTGTATCTTCCTGATGTGTTGAGACTTTTATCATTAGAATCCCTCTTTATTTCTAGTAAAACTACTTGCCTTCAAGTCTGTTTTGTCTGGTATTAGTACAGCCATTCCAGTCTTCTTAGGGTTATTAATTCATGGCATATCTTTTCCCATCTTTTTTATTTCCAAGTTATTTGTGTATTTGTATTTAAACTGCATCTCTTTAAACAGGATATAATTGATTTTTTATTTTTTTTAATCCAGTTAGATAGTCTTTGCCATTTGCTTGGAGTCTTTCTTTTTCTGTAATATCATTACTGATATGGTCATATTTAGGTCTGACATTTTGCTGTTTGGTTTTATTTGTCTCATCTGCCTCTTGTTCTTCTGTTCTTTCTCTTCTGCCTTCCTTTACATTAATCAAGTAATTTTTAGTAATCAATTTTAATTTCTCTATTGGCTTTCAAGCTGTATTTCTACATTTTTTAAAAAGTGCTACCTTTAGGGATTACAATGTATATCTCAATGTATTTTAAGTTGATATGGAATTGCTTCAGATAAAATATAGGAATCTTATGGTAGTGTATTTTCATTTACTTCCATCTTTAGTGCTGTTATCATATTATGTATCATATATGTATCATATGTGTATTATAGATGTATTATAATACATCTATCCCAGGTGGCTCAGCGGTAAAGAATCTGCCTGCCAATGCAGAAGCCACTGGAGGTGTGGGTTCCATCCCTATGTCAGGATGATCCCCTGGAGGAGGAAATGGCAACCCATAGTATTCTTGCCTGGAAAATTCTGTGGACAGAGGAGCCTGGTGGGCTGCAGTCTGTGGAGTCACAGAGTCAGATACCTGAAGCAACTAAGCACTCCTGCACATACATTGTTATAATTTTTGCTTTAAATAGTCATATATCTTATAAAGAAATATGAGAAAGCAGCGTGTTGTGTATGTTTGTATGTTTCAGTCCTTCCTTTGGACTTCAGTTGTGGAACTTTCTTTAAGATTTCTTGTAGTGGAAATCTCCTAGATTTCCATTCCAAGATCTCTGAGACTTTGTTCATTCTCCTTCAGTATTATTTTTCTCTTTTCTTATATTAGGTAATTTTTGTCTTCAAATTCCCAGATTCTTTCTTACGTATGAGCCTATCATAATGCATTTTTTTCAGCTATTGTACTTTTCGCCCCTAAAATTTCCATTTTCTTGTAGTTTACATTTCACTGTTGAGATTCTCTATCTCTTCACTCAGTAATTCCATATTTTACTTTTAAAGTATTATCCATTAATATCAATACTTTTAACATAATTATAATAGACATTTTGTAGTTTTTGTTTCTGAATTCAACATCTAAGTTCATTCAGAGTCCATTTATATTTAGTATCTGTTTCTTTGCATGTCTGGTAATTTTAGGTTGAATACTTGAACATTGTAGATAATATTTGAAACAACTCTTAACTCCATTTTGTTTTTCCAAGTATTATTGAGTTTTTGTTCCTAGGAGGCAGTTATTTTGCCTGGACTCAAACTGCAAAGTCTGTCTGTCTGTGGTACGTAGCAGCTGGTATCTCTGTTTTCAGTTCATATAGTTTCCAACTGTTGCTTTTTTTTTTTTCCCTCTCCAGCTGTTGCTTTTTAGTCTGGCCCCTTACTAGTCCACCCAGCATCTGCATAGTTTGTTGATCTTCAAGAAGGCCCACAAACTGGTAATTTTTATCTCTTCCAGATTCAGCTTCTCCAGGTATAAAAGGGAAAAGGAAGTGTTAGTTGCTGGTCTCTCAGACTCTCTGCGACGCCATGGACTGTAGTCTGCCAGGCTTCTCTGTCCATGCGGATTTTCCAGGCAAGAATACTGGAGTGGGTTGTCATTTCCTTCTCTAGGGAATCTTCCCAATCCAAGGATTGAACCTGGTCTCCCACATTTCAGGCAGGTTCTTTTCGGTCTGAGCCACCAGGGAAGAAAACTCTCCTACTTCTGTCTGTTTTGAAACATTTCCCAGTGTGTTTAAATAAGTTTTTTTCCCCCAACACAATTATTATCTGTAAGAGGACTTACTTGACCACTTCACTCTGCTGCTACTAACAGAAGTTGATAGTAAATAACTTCAGAACCACTCCTAAGTGAAATATAGCTACCAAATAACCTTTCGATTGGCAATAAAATGGTCAAATCAAGTACAGTTTACTCGTTTCTGAATTTTTATGTAGTTGCCAGACAATACCACACTCAAAAGTCATTGGAACTTTGTTAAATAATATTTAAATGTTTATTTGAGGCTATTAGACCAATGTTCTATTACAGAGCAAAGATGTTGTGAAAAAGGCCAAGATCAAGTGGAAATGGGGGTTGGAGCTCTCAAAACAGGGCGAAAGAGTATTTATCAGCCTTCAACTAACCACAGTAAGTCTTCCCTTTGGGTGTTTTCAATTGTAAACATTTTGTCCTTGTAGTCATTTACATCCATGTAGTTATAACATTTTTGTTTTACTTAATATGCAGGAAACTCTTTTTAAATATTAAACCTAACCACTTCTTCCAAGTGATTTACATTTTCCTTTGGCCATGCTGAGAAATGAGGATTTGTTCTTAGTATGGAGTGGTAAACAAAGAGGGTCTGGATGGGGAAACTGGAAAGCTGATTGTTACTTTTAGATA
>NW_011494945.1:4703339-4703791 GCF_000754665.1 Bison bison bison | reverse complement strand
GAATAATAACATTCTCTCCATTCCAAGTAAGTGTTTATTATGTATGTTCTTGGCACTATCATAGGCTCCTGAGAATATTAAAACAACTAAAATATTTTTCTATCTTCCAATAATTTCCATCTAGTAATATACATACAGAAATAGAGGTCCAACCAGAACACCATATGCTGCTGCTGCTAAGTCACTTCAGTCGTGTCCAACTCTGTGCGACCCCATAGACGGCAGCCCACCAGGCTCCCCCATCCCTGGGATTCTCCAGGCAAGAACACTGGAGTGGGTTGCCATTTCCTTCTCCAATACAATGTGCTAAATGTCTTAAGAGATATAGATTTCAAAAAATGTATAATAAAGAAGGGATTAAATATCTTCTGAAAATGCACCAGCTTAGAATCCCTAATCAGCAAAGCGTGTTACATACTGCTGTATCTTCTCTCATTTGCAATACTGTTTTT
>NW_011494945.1:4702176-4703239 GCF_000754665.1 Bison bison bison | reverse complement strand
GGGAGCCTGGTGGGCTGCCGTCTATGGGGTCACACAGAGTTGGACACGACTGAAGTGACTTAGCAGCATGTCTTCTTTGGAGAAATGTCTATTTAGATCTTCTGCCCATTTTTTAATTGGGTTGTTTTTTTGATATTCAGCTACATGAGCTGTTTGCATATTTTGGAAATTAATCCCTTGTCAGTTGCTTTATTTGAAATATTTTCTCCCATTCTGAGGGCTGTCTTATTGTTTTGTTTATGGTTTCCTTTGCTATGCAAAAGCTTTTAAGTTTAATTAGATCCCACTTGTTTATTTTTACTTTTATTTTCATTATGCTGGGAGGTAGATCAAAAAAGATCTTGTCAAAGAGTGTTCTATGTTCTTCTCTAAGAGTTCTATAGTGTCCGATCTTACATTTAGGTCTTTAATCCATTTTGAGATTATTTTTGTGTGTGGTATTAGGAAGTGTTTTAATTTCATTATTTTACATGTAGCTGTCCTGTTTTCCCAGCAGCACGTACTGAAGAGACTGTCTTTTTTCCATTGTATATTCCTGCCTCTGTCATAGATTATGTGACCAAAAATATTAATTCTTGAATGAATCTATTACTTGGCACTGTTTTTGTAAAATTTTAACGTGGCGTAACGAAGAATCCAAGGTTTTATGGATTATACTATGCACCATAAAAATAAAAGAGCCTGTTGTTCTCTTCTGACCCTTCCAAGTCTATGATTACTATTAATAATAGAAACTGAGAAACTGAAAGACACAGTCACTATATCCAGCATGGTAAAACTTTGTTTAAAAATTGCAAACTAGGGACTTCCCTGCTGGTCCAGTGGTTAACTCTCTCAGCTCCCAATGCAGGGGGCCCAGGTTTGATCCCTGGTCAGGGAACTAGATCCCACATGCTGCAACTAAGACCTGGTGCAGCCAAATAAATGAATAAATAGTAAAAAAAAAAAAAAAATAGAAAACTACCCCTAATCCTCCCATATAATTTGACTAAACATCTACACAGGGTTTCCTAATTCTGTTGAAGAGCAAATATTTTCCAATGGAAGAGATACTATCTAAAAT
>NW_011494945.1:4669972-4702076 GCF_000754665.1 Bison bison bison | reverse complement strand
CATATGCTGCTGCTGCTAAGTCACTTCAGTCGTGTCCAACTCTGTGCGACCCCATAGACGGCAGCCCACCAGGCTCCCCCATCCCTGGGATTCTCCAGGCAAGAACACTGGAGTGGGTTGCCATTTCCTTCTCCAATACAATGTGCTAAATGTCTTAAGAGATATAGATTTCAAAAAATGTATAATAAAGAAGGGATTAAATATCTTCTGAAAATGCACCAGCTTAGAATCCCTAATCAGCAAAGCGTGTTACATACTGCTGTATCTTCTTCTCATTTGCAATACTGTTTTTAAAATGTATGTAGATGTTAGTAATAAAATTCAGATATTTTAAAATGCTAATGACTTCATAGTGGACCTCTTTGGCATTAACAGTATTTCTCAATGAACTGTACTTTTCTATATTTACTGTTGTTGTAGAGTGGCATACCTGTGTATGTAATGAATTGATTTTGAGGTTGTTGGCACTTCTATAGGATTCAAGTTAGCTATTACATAAAGTCCATTTTCCCTTAAAAAAACGAGAAAGAAAGAAAGACTTTAGAGTGCGTTTGTACACTCTTATTTGAATGTGTGTGTTTGATGTTAACAGAGAGAAACATCCAAAAAAAAGACCAGGTAGGAAAATCTTTTTTATAAAGTAACAATCAAAGTGGTTAGCATAAATACAAATTCAATTCAAATCCTGTGTAACCGTTAGCAGTTATAGTAAGGTGACCATAAAAGTACAAATTAAATGCAAATTTTAAAAAACAATAAATTGTAAACTACATATATATCTAAAAGTAACAATCAGCTTTCCAGTTTCCCCATCCAGACCCTCTTTGTTTACCACTCCATACTAAGAACAAATCCTCATTTCTCAGCATGGCCAAAGGAAAATGTAAATCACTTGGAAGAAGTGGTTAGGTTTAATATTTAAAAAGAGTTTCCTGCATATTAAGTAAAACAAAAATGTTATAACTACATGGATGTAAATAACTACAAGGACAAAATGTTTACAATTGAAAACACCCAAAGGGAAGACTTACTGTGGTTAGTTGAAGGCTGATAAATACTCTTTCGCCCTGTTTTGAGAGCTCCAACCCCCATTTCCACTTGATCTTGGCCTTTTTCACAACATCTTTGCTCTGTAATAGAACATTGGTCTAATAGCCTCAAATAAACATTTAAATATTATTTAACAAAGTTCCAATGACTTTTGAGTGTGGTATTGTCTGGCAACTACATAAAAATTCAGAAACGAGTAAACTGTACTTGATTTGACCATTTTATTGCCAATCGAAAGGTTATTTGGTAGCTATATTTCATGGATAGCCAAAAAGTACATGAAAAGATGCTCAACATCACTATTAGGGAAATGCAAATCAGAACTACAATGAGGTATCACCTCACACCAGTCAGAATGGCCATCATCAAAAATCTACAAACAGTAAATGCTGGAGAGCATGTGTAGAAAAGGCAGTTCTCCTACACTGTTGGTGGGAAGGTGAATTGGTACAACCACTATGGAAACAGTATGTTGTATGGGAGTTCCTTAAAATAGAACTACCATATGACCCAACAATCTCACTCCTGGGCATATACCCAGAGAAGACCATAATTTGAAAAGATACATGCACCCCAGTGTTCATTGCAGCACTATTTACAATAGCCAGGGCATGGAAGCACCTAAATGTCCATCAACAGAGAAATGGTTAAAGAAGATATGGTACCTATATACAATGCAGTGTTACTCAGCCATAAAAGAATGAAATAATGTCATTTGCAGTGACGTGGCTTTACCTAGAGATTATTATCCTGAATGAAGTAAGTCAGACACAGAGAGACAAATACCATATGATATCACTTATATGTGGAGTATAAAAGAAGAGTATAAATGAACTTATTTATGAAACAGAAATAGTCATGGATGTAGAAAACAAACTTGCGATTATCAGGGGATGGAGGGATAAATTGGAAGATTGAGACTGACATATATACACTGCTGTATATAAAATAGATAACTAAGAAGAACCTGCTGTATAGCACAGAGACCTCTCAGTATTCTCTAATGGCCTATATGGGAAAAGAATCTTAAAAAAAAAAAGTGAATATATGTATAACTGATTGACTTTGCTGTTTGTCCAAAACTAACACAACATTATAAGTCAACTATACTCCAATAAAAAATTTCTAAAAAGAGAATTTCTTGAATTCTCTGGTAGTCCAGTGGTTAGGATCCCCCTGCTTCCATTGCCGGGGGAACTAAGATCCCTCAAGCTGTGGGGTGCAGCCAAAAAAAAAAAAAGATGTTTGGAATTTAGCTGAGGCATCAAGGTACAGAAGCATGAAATTCAAAAGTGGGATAGTTCATGTTCAAGGATCAGTTAGAGGCTCTAAAACCCAGAAGAAGGATATTTATGGGTCAAGGAAGAGCATTTTGTGAAGATTTTTTAATGAAATTATGCTATGGCTTCCTTCCACCCAACCCCTCATGGGAAAAGTTTGGGTACACACTCTCTCACTTGATAACCTAGTGAGAGGAGCTTTAGAGGGACTACTTAGAGGTTTAAAAAATTCTCTTCAGTTAGGGGATACAGAGGACTGAGGTCTGAATCCCGTGAGAAATCCAACAAGCAGAGAACTGCATCTGGCCAGCTGCTCCCACAGCAAGAGGAGGGCTCTGTGGAACTTGCCCACACTCCAGTGTTTGTCAGGGCAGAGGAAACATGAATATTTCCTGCAGAGCAGAGGAGGCTGAGTGGAGGAGAGAGGAGCTGTTTTGATCCCTGCCCAAATAAACCGTCTAGAAGGGCAACGAGGCTCCAACAGTGAGTCTTTTAAGTGACAGCCAGAAAGCCAGGAGGAGAGTGAACTGTCCTTGTCTGTGGAGCTGTAGCCAGAAGGAGCTCTGAGGTGAGACTTGGAAGAACCCATGGAAGTGCACCTGAGGGAAAGCGTCCGCTTCGGACACACCGTTCAGGCCTTTTGGCAGGACCTGTTAAGTAGGAGTCTTCTTACCTTGTCTCCGAGCAGCCCTCTGTCTCATGCCCGCCCACTTTGGAGAGAGCAATAGCTAGGGAGGGGAAGAAGGGCCACGGAAAAGAGACAAAGCTGATCTTCCTCTCCTCCCGAGGAAAAAAGATTCTGATTACCTAGTGAAGGTTAGTTTGTAACCTAAAGCACCTGAGGCCTTCCTGCTGCTCAGCACTGGCTGCAGGGGTCAGGTGGGCCTGCTGAAGTGCTCATGCAGTGGCAGGGAACATCTTCTCCATGCGTGCATTTTAAGGCGATAGTCGAGACAAAAGTAAAGTTGTGTTTGATTATATCCTGCACTTAGTGCTTGTTCAGTGGACATAAGATTCTGTAAAAACTTTCACATTTGGTGTTAAAGGTAGACCAACACCTAGATAATGCATAAAGACTTGTTGTTGTTCTTGAAACATGCCTTGACTTCTTTGAATGTTAGCGCAATATAAATATTTGCTCTTGAATTTCTTAATGTGATTTCCTGTTTAGTGTTGGCGTTTCACTTAATTGTCAAGTACCTTCATCCAAAAATAAAGTTTAGGATGCTGTTCTTCTGGTCTGACTAGACTGGTTTAGATTGTTTCATCAACATGATAGATGACTAAAATTTTTTTGAATGAGATTAAATGATTAAAAATCAGTAACATTTTTATATAACGTGGACTGAAAAAGTCATACTTCTCCTTGAGTGGGTACATCCGGGGCTGTGGTGTGGTAATATCTGGCCCATCACCTCTCCCCCAGAGCCTGTCCACTTCTGATCCCTCCCACCAACACCTAAGCTAAGCCTGCATTGTTTGTACAGTCTCTTCATTGTGTTTTGTCTCCTTTCTGGTAAGGGAAGAAAGGAAAGAAATTATGGCTCATAAAATATACATAATTTTAAAATAACTTAAAATGTAAGAAGGCAAAGAATTAAATGAAATTGTTAGTCTGGTGAAGCTCCATTTGAATACCATTATTAGCAAATAGTCATTTGTACAGGGTCTGTCTGGACTTAACTTCCTTTGCTAAGGAAATAGAGTGGTTTACTAGTAGACTGTCAGAGCTGGGTGGAATGCTGGAGATCATGTAATTTTTTAAGACAATTTGTTGCTGTTAAAACTCTGCATTATTAAGCACTCTGTGCTATATGTGGAGGTTTAGACACATTTTCTCTAATCTTTAATAATTCTGGAAAGATCTGTGTTCAATCCCCTCTCAAGGTGAGAAAACAGACTCAGAGGAAATGATTTGCCCAAGAATTTGTTGCATAGTTCAGAGCTGGGGACTTGAGGGATTTGTTTGTTTTATAGCTCATGTTCACTTAGGGCTCACTAGTTCATTATACTTTTTAAGAATTCACAGACTCAGTGTCTTACAAGATCACTCATTTCTTTGGCACAAATTTATGATCATTTGTGCTCAGTATGTCTCTCTTTTGCTTTCCTTTTGTTTTTGTCTTTACAGCATCAGAACAGGAAATTATGACCTGATTCTTAAATCTTTTCTATTGTGAATGATAACATACTTTCAAAAAAGAAGATAAACTGTGTGTATGGCTTTATGAATAAAGTGAATATACAGTAACTATTATCTAGGTCAACAAATTGCCTGTGTGGATTTGATTCCTTTAACAAAAGCACAAAGCCCAGACTCTAGGCAGATGTTTGATTCTTAACTGCTGTGTCCATATAACTCCTTTTCTTCAAGTTTCACCACTGTTGAGTTCGGTGGTTATTTCTTTGCAGTTTGATCACCTGGGCATGGGTTCCTAAATATATTTCAATTTTTTCAGACAGATTTCTTTCCGCAGATTAGAAGTTGCTTAAAACCATAGTTACCAGGATAGAGATTAGGTCCCAGGAGAATGTTTGGTTTATTTAAGGATACAGACTTTTTTCAGAAGTTCCACTGAACACAAATAATTGCTTTGCTAATTATAATGAGTCCTTGCCAATGCTTTGATCTATGATTCAGATTTGTTACTTATTCTAACTTTCCCCCATTCATCAGTCTGAGTAATATCTTTCCTGCACTGGTACTTTTCTCAATATGTCTTGCATTTTATGAGATAAGAACAACTAGAATTCCCCGTGTCATAATGTCCCCCATCTCCCCCTCTCTTGCAGCATGGGTTAGTTCTCTCTCCATGGGGATGATTTTCTTCTGCTGCCCGATTGTCAGTGTCTTCACAGACATATTTGGTTGTCGGAAAACAGCTGTCGTGGGCGCTGCTGTTGGATTTGTTGGACTCTTATCAAGTTCTTTTGTAAGGTAAGGACTTGGTTTCTTCATGTTGCTTTTCAAAATCTGTGAGCTATCTTCCAGATTTCCTTTCAGAAACTTTGCTGTTTACAAGGAAAAAAAGTCCTCCTTTTCAAGTGCTTAAAACTTGAAGCGTGTCACTTACGCACTGTCCACAGCAGCAAATCAGAGCTTGTAAATTTGAATGCTTTTGCTTGCAGTGCCTCAGAGTGAGATGCCAAGTCAGGGTACATGTGTTCCCTGGAGCCAAGAAAAAATATTTCTCCTTTTGTTTTTTTCCATTCACAGAAAAATCCCAAAGAACTCAGATTCTAGCAGTAAAGTTGTCTAAAGCAATGGCCTTAATTTAAGATCAACTCATTCTGAGTTCCAAAGCGTACAAGAACATATATTTTGAAATGGTTGTTCATAGGCTTGATGTGAAATATTTTTATTAATGAGATCTAAACTTTGCTGTTTATTTCAACCCAGGTAGAGAATTCCTACCTGCACTTTTTGGGGGGGTAGGGGTGGGGAGGGGGAAAGAACAGTGCTGAAATTTAAAAAGAGCATGACAAAATGAAGTGATCAAATGCAGCTTAAAATAAAAATTCCTATCAAAACATTGTTCCCTGTGTCTGTTAGAAGCCCTGCAGAGGCGCTAACTGCAGAGAGCTGGTGGGCACCCTTACCGTGGAAGCACCTCTCCCTCCAGCTCCTGTTTTACCTGCAAATCCTCTTTCATTATCAGGATAATCCCCAGATAGAGAAGCCCTGGTTTAATGGGTAGCTCTGGCTAACAGGCAGCACTTAACAGGAAAACCCTTAGATGCTTTCCATCCTCTGTCTCCTTTTGTGGTTTATCTTCATTTCCTGTCCCTTTCTCTTCCCTAGCTATCTTTGAGCTCTAGTTGAAAAGCATTATTGTAGTTACTAGGAAAAAAAAAAAATTAAACTTACATTGCTTGCCCTGTTGATTTTTTTCTATTTTTTTTAAATTTTATTTTATTTTTAAACTTTACATAATTGTATTAGTTTTGCCAAATATCAAAATGAATCCGCCACAGGTATACATGTGTTCCCTATCCTGAGCCCTCCTCCCTCCCCATACCATCCTTCTGGGTCGTCCCAGTGCACTAGCCCCAAGCATCCAGTATCGTGCATCGAACCTGGACTGTGTTGGTTTCTGCTACACAACAGTGCAGACCAGCCATAATTATCCTTAGACCCCCTCCCTGTCTAGCCTCCCTACCCCCCACCCCCATCCCATCCCTCCAGGTCATCACAGAGCACAAGCCTGGGTTCCCTGTGGTGCACAGCAACTTCTCACCAGCTGTCCATCTTTCACCTAAGAGTTTCTGTCTGTTGCTGCTACTTTCTCCATTCATCCCGCCGTCTCCCTCCCCAATGTGCCCACAAGTCCATTCTCTACATTTGTGTCTCCATTCCTTCCCTGAAAATAGCTGCATCAATATCATTTTTCTAGATTCCATATATATGGTTAATATACTTTATTTGTTTTTCTCTTTCTGACTTATTTCACTCTGTATAACTATAGGTTCATCTACCTTACTCACTCAGTTCAGTCGCTCAGTCGTGTCTGACTCTTTGCAACCCCATGAACCGCAGCACGCCAGGCCTCCTTGTCCATCACCAACTCCCGGGGTCCACCCAAACCCATGTCCATTGAGTCAGTGTTGCCATCCAGCCATCTCATCCTCTGTCGTCCCCTTCTCCTCCTGTCCTCAACCTTTCCGCATTAGAACTGACTTAAATCCGTTCCTTTTTATGGCTGAGTAACGTTGCATTGTGTGTATGCACCGCGTCTTCCTTATCCACTCCTCTGTCAGTGGACGTCTGGGTTGCTTCCCTGTCCTGGCTACTGTAAACAGTGCTGCTGTCAACACTGGGGAACACGTGTCGTTTTTGATTGTGATTTTCTCAGGGTATATGCCCAGTAGTGGAGTTGCTAGGTCATATGGTAGATTTATTCCTAGTTTTTTCATATTGTTCTCACTAATGGCTGTGTAAGTTCACATTCCCGCTAACAGTATAGGAGGGTTCCCTTTCCTCCACATTATCTCCAGCATTTATTGTTGGTAGATTTTCTGATGCTGGCCATCCTGACTGCTGTGAGGGAGATACCTCATAGTAGTTTTAATTTGCATTTCTCTGTTAATTAATGATCTTGAGCATCTTTTCATGTGTTCATTGGCCATTGCCCTGTTTATTTATTTCTTCGATCTTTATTTTGGCCACACCACACAGCACGAGGAAGCTTAGCTTCCAACCAGGGATTGAACCAGGCCCCTGTGTGAAAACTCGGAGTCCTTAATCTCTGGATCACCAGGGGAGTCCCACCCTGCTTATTTTTAAGTATTCAGAATCAACAGAATCCGTGGTTTACTGATTTTACCCTCACTCTCCCCACACATACCCCTTCCTCAACTCTAAAGTGAGCCTTTCTTTCACCTTAGACATTTTATTTGGATTCTAAACAATTATTTTTATTTCTCTTTAGAAAATAAATATTCCACCTTTAAAGTTGCCTTTGTTCTTGTCTTCTAAAGTTGTTTTTTAAAGAAATAAAGAACCAGTTTTGTTTGGGATAAGATTCTACTTAGGTAATTCTGTGAGATCATTTACTTTTAGTTCTTCTTTATCTCTAATACAGTATTGTGCTCTTACTGCCTCATCAGACCCCTGCATGGCCCGGAAGCCTCCAGATACCCATTGTCAGTGACCTTAGCATTTGCTGAAGTATTAACACTCAGGCTTTGGTGGAGAGAGAAACGAAGAGATAAAAAACTCATGTAACTTATTACCTAGTTTGGTAGACAAAATTCATATACACAGACCAACTTACAGCAAGCAATGTTTCTCAAACTTCTTTGACCACTGAGAAAAAAAAGTATAAAATGTATTTTATGTGGTGACCTAGTTCTTTTTCTCTCTCTTCCTCCCCCATCCCCACCCCTTGAAGGGATCTTTACCTTACCACATATGTTGAACGGTGGACTGCCCTTCTTTTCCTCTAGTTCAAATTCTGCCTTCTTAAGAAAGCCTTCTGTAGCAATTCCAGGGTGCTGCGTCAGTGTCTCTTCTTTGAATACTTTTCCCACACATACTTGCTATCTTACTTACAGGGCACTTACTCAGTTGTCAAACTTCAACAATTTGAACCATCTGTTACTAAAGTGAAAATTAGAAGTGAAGAAGGTTCCAGCAGCAGTGAAAAAGCCATCACAAAGCTGATGTATTTTACCCTGTAGGAGAGATTCCAAGGCTAACCTTACCCAGCACTCCGTATTTAAATGGTGTGCAAAAGAATGTCTCGATTTATATCCATGGCTCTCTGGTTTTCCAACTGACAGCTTTACAATAATGTAGTGTAACTATAGATATTGTCATTGTTTATGACAATACTGTGCTGTCAATACTATTTTTAACATACACTTTGAAGAAGGCAGAGAAAAACGTATTTAGATTTTTCCTTTAAAATTATTAAATAAAAGTAAATTGGCACCTTAAGAAATTTGTTGCAGTTATCTGGAAAAATACTGAATGTGAAAAGACTGATGCAGAATGAGTGAAATATTATTTATATTTTGTTTTACATTCTTGTTATTTCAGGTAGGTGTCTTGTTTCACTAAGCAGACTAGAAGTAGGGCATAACCACACTTAAAATGTTTTTTTCACCAAGTATCTGGAACATAGTAGCTGTTAAATATGTTTATTGAATAAGAGTGAGGTTTTAGTAAAGAGTGATCAGAGTTAGGTAAGATTAATTTGGGACAATTAGGGACTGGCTCTTGAACCTGATTTGAAGATGGTTTTTACGTAGATTAATAGATGGGGAAGGGGCATCTCAGAGTGAGAGGACTGCAAGCCTGCCTTAATTTTATCAGATTCTAGAGTTCCTTGTGATTACCTCAGCATATTGCTAGCTACAATTATTGTTCAAAATTTAATTATTAACCAACTTTATCTATCTTAGTTTCTAATAAAGAGCTTGCCTTTACTACTGATACACAGCCTTCTGAATTTTCAAAAGAAAAAACACTTCAGCATTCTTTTACTCCTTGTTTCAAAGAATGTAATGCTGTGTTTCTTTACTTTCTTTTTTTAAAACATTTCCTGCACTTTGCAGCCTCCTCTTGCTTCAGCCCTCTCTTTTCTTTTGTTCATTTTCTTTTTTTGTTGTTGTTGCACTGTGCAGCTTGTGGGATCTTCGTTCCCTGACCGGGGATCGAACCCAGGCTCTTGGCAGTGAGAGTGCTGAGTCCTAACCACTGGACTGCCAGGGAATTCCCTATGTTCCTTTACTTTCATCAGAAATGTGTAATTAAGTATTTGGTTAAATATAGAATTCTTAACCTTTGATTATTTTTGCTGAGACTTGCCTGGCCCTGAAGCTTACAGACTGGGATCAGTAGTGAATGCACTTCATTTAGCAGTCCTGCGATCAGAATATGATTTCTCATTATCTTGCACAACACTGAGAACAGTGCAGCACAGGGCGAAGGTTGGTCTGCAGCCCTTAGGCCAGCAAAATGCAGCAGATACACAACTGCCTGTCCGTGCGAACTGTTCCTTGCATAAGCCTGGGGAGAAAATATCAAACGTGGCCTTCTCTTTGAGTAGATTGCTGATTAATAAGTCCCTGGGAAAATTCCATTAAGGAAAAGAGTTTTCATAGTTCAATTCTCCTTTTTGAAAGCTTTTATTGAGACTAGGTGTTTCTTAGGTAGTTTAATCATTGTCAGTGTCACTGGGGCCCCTCCTGGCACCGCTGTTTATTTCTGAGTTGGGAGCATCACAGTTTTTACCCAGTGCTGCGTGGTTCACCTGAAAGTCAATAGAAAGAGGAGCAGGAATCAAATCACTGAGGACCTTATTGATCATTTTTCACATATTAAGGCGTTTTTTATTATCTGTTCAGATGAAATTAAAATATTGTAATGTTGTATTCTTATTAAGATTTTAACCTCTTTTTGGTTAATTTTTATTTGTAGAAAATATGTTGATTAACTGAAACCCCCTTTGACCGTAAGGCTTTATTCCTCCAAGCACATGATGAAAATAATGAAAGCTGCTCTACGTCTTTTTCATCTTCGCACAGCTCCATTGAGCCTCTGTACCTGACCTACGGGATCATATTTGCCTGTGGCTGCTCCTTCGCCTACCAGCCTTCCTTGGTCATTTTGGGACACTATTTCAAGAAGCGCCTTGGACTGGTGAACGGCATCGTCACCGCTGGCAGCAGCATCTTCACAATTTTGCTGCCTTTCCTTTTGAGGGTTCTGACTGACAGCGTGGGCCTCTTCCACACCCTCAGGGTCCTCTGCATCTTCGTGTTTGTCCTCTTTCTGGCTGGCTTCACTTACCGACCTTTTGCTTCCAGTGCCAAAGATAAAGACGGTACAACCAAAGGAGGCAACAGACTCTCCCTCTTTTCCAGGAGAAAGTTCAGTCCTCCAAAAAAAATCTTCAATTTTGCCATCTTCAAGGTGACAGCATACGCGGTGTGGGCCGTTGGAATCCCACTTGCACTTTTTGGGTACTTTGTGCCTTATGTTCACTTGGTGAGTACGCCGCTCTGGCTTTGCTGGTAACGGGTATTATTATTTCATACAGAAAAGCTTCTCAGAAGAGCAAGAGAGCTCAGATTGAAGTTGGCCTTAAATGCTTTCCTGGTTGTAATTCAGGGACTCTTGAAAGTCAAGGTCTCCTAAGACAAGGTCAGCACAGTCATCCGATCATTACATAGAGAATATGTTTCCTGGTATGCTTTGGTATTTAACAGATCACCAAACCTACACAAATAAAACCAACTTTGTTTTTTTTTTTTTTAAGAACACTAAAATGTTGGAACAAATGTCATCTATACAAAAAAGCTGACAGGTCCCTTTTTGTTCAAATGGCTTATTAATCATAATCAGGGACAAAGATGGTGCAATGATTTTGTCAACACCAATAAATTATTTTTCAACAAAGGGGTGAAAAAATTAGGTAAATAGTAAAAGCCAGTGACTTTGACACAAAGAAGCACTTTGTCTACTTGTGAGATACTTCTGAAAAAATGGGAATTCCATTTGGAGGATTATTTGAGAGATGTTAGCAAGTTCCAAATAACAAGAGAGAGCAAGGGTTTCATAGGAAATTAGGATTTCACGTCCTCGAGCACTTTATATTGCTTATTTATATTGCAAAGGCAAATTTCAACCTCTTTATAATAAGAGTAAGCAGTGTCTAAAGTATTTGCCCCTGGCAAAATTTGCTCAGAAGTGCTTATTATTATGTTTCTTCCTTTATTCTTGTTGTTATGACTGAAAATGTATTTATAGTTCAACATAGTTGATAAATGATAAACAAAAATGGTACTAGGATAAGTTTTTCTTTTATGTGTATACTGTGTGATTTGGAGTTTTTCTAGCTTTCAGTCTACTTTTGGATGCTTGTGCAATTTTCTTTAGTTAAAATTCTGGCGCAATTTGGCAGTGTAGTTCAGAGAATTACTGGGGTCAAGGGGTCAGCTACTAAATGACATCATCAATCCTTTGTGGATCTAAGACAATTTGAATTCTTAATTCTCCTATTCTCTTTTTGCCAGAGGTTTTAAGGAGGCAGCTGGGGTGATCAGTGGGGAGACAAGGAGAGGACTAGCTTTTAGGACTCTGAACCATGAGGCATTTTGCAGAGCCTGAGTTACTAGGTAAAATGACCTGGTATGTCACACCTATCACATATGAAGTCTGTGGCTAAGAAAACATTTGTCGTGTCCTTTTCAAAGATGAGTAGATTTTTTAAAAAAAATTCCGTTTGTTATTACAACGTGAAAACCCTTAGAGAAATCAATATCTCAACTTTGCTGCTGCTGCTGCTAAGTCGCTAGTACCTGACGTTTACCAAAGGACAAGTGGTAGTTGATTATCTAGTTATTTCTGGTAACTTCTAGTAATGTAATTTGTAAATTAATTTACATATATTATTTCGTTTGACCTTCACAGTAAACTTGTGAGGTAGGCAGAATAAATAATATTAGCTCATGATTTACAGGCTGGAAAGCAGATCCATCATTAACAAAGATTTTGAGCAGCTTCCCTAGAATCATGGCAGAGCAGGGGCTGGTTGCCTCCTGCTGTGTTTACCTGGAGAACACACCTGGCATGGTCTTCCTCTGGTGCACACCAGCTCCCGTCCCCAGATATACCACTGGAAACCTCCATTGTATTGAAGAGGGAGTGAGTGTTCCCTAAGAACTTCCATAAATATGTTATTGGTCTTTTTCTTAAAGTAGATGAAATTTCATAATGAGTAATGAGTTAGACAGTGTTACAGTTACTACTGTCATCAGGAAGCTGTAAATCAGATTGTACACAGAACAACAAGGTCTCTGTTAACTCAGATAACAAACCAGGCCTTATTCTGCTGTCCCTCCTTCCAGGCATGTTTTCTTACAAAATGTGATACTTTTTCATTTGGGATTTTTCTCCCTTTTGAACTCTTATGGCACTAAGGCCATGGTGGAGAGGAAATACCAGTTACATGCTGGGCAGGTGGTTTAAATCTCCTGTTTGATGAGCATGCTGAGTTTGTCACTGTGTTGTAGTTTAAGGTTAGGATTAGGGATATTCGATACTCAATCCAGACTTCATGCAATGGGATACCACCTCCCTCCTTAGAGGGGGGAAAAGGTGTCTGAAGTCGTTACAAGGACTGGTAAGATGGTGTTCAATTCATGTTGAATGTTGAAGGGAAAATGCCTGTAAGGCATAAGAACCTGTGCTGAAGGAACATAAAATCTACTCTGAGTAGTAATACCGACCATTGTAGTTTATAAAGGAATTTTACAGGCATTACCTTATATAATCTTCACCACAGTGCAGCACCTGTAGAGTATCATCCGCATTTCATGAATGAGGCACTGAGAGGTATAAAAACTCGTCCAGGGTCACAAGACACAGCAACTGGCAATTATTAGTGTCATACTTTCATGCAAGAGGCAGTACTGCATAGTTAGTAAAACAGATGCTGGTTTTGTCCCTTTATACTTGGGTAACCTTAGGTAACAGACTCTAACCATCAGTTTCAACATCTATAAAATAGGGATAAATCCTTGTTGTAAGGATGACAAAAAAATGTATGTAAAGCATCTCTCCAGTTCTGGTATAAAAATGAGAGTTATTCAAATTTAAGATGACATGATGGTGAATTGTCTGATTTTAGTGGACAAGTCAAAGGAGAAAGATGGTATCTTTTTGGAAAAGTGGTTAGTAAAAGCTTCATAGGATTGGAATTGGTCCTTAATCATGAGCTTTGCTGTTAAAACTACATCTTTAATTAGGGAACTAATTTCTCTATCTAGGTCTCTTTTGAAGGATTCAGAAATACAATGAGTGCTTTCATGGTTATGTTAAAAATTCTAAGGTCACTTGCTTGTTAGACTATGTGTGATGATTTGAGAGAAAATATGTATGCTTTGTGGCATTCTTACTCTCAGAGCAAGGTTGAAAGTTTTCTTTTAGTAGTTGACTTTTAAAAATGAAGAATCATGTTGCTTCCTAGAAGGGGTCAAATGATTCTTTTAAGCCTTCCCAGTTGTAATCTCTATTGTGAGGGTATGAATCTTTTTTCTTCTAGTTTTATTGAGATATGATTGTCCTACAGCATGTCTTAAGTTTAAGGTATACAGCATAATCATTTGAATCGTATACATCTTGAAATGAATATCATAACAAGTTTAGTAAACATCCCATATCTCATAGATAGAAAATTACAGAAATAGAGTAAGGGTACAAATCTTATATATTAATTTTGATGAGCTATAACTTTCCAAATAACCATTCCCATTAACAGCTGCTTTAGTTTTTCTGAATTGCCCTTTTTTTCCTGAGAGTTGTTTTGTTCTGTTTTCTAGGTTAAGGTTTTTTTTTTTTTTTAACTTTTTATTTTGTATTGGAGTATAGTTGATTATCAGTGTTGTGTTGGTTTTTTAGGTGTACAGCAAAGTGGTTCAGTTATACATGTATCTATTCTTTTTCAAATTCTTTTCCCATTTAGATTGTTACATAATATTGAGCAGAGGTCCCTGTGTCACTGTTGGTTATCCATTTTGTCTTGTTTTTTATTTTTTTTTAGCTTTTTATTTTGTCTTGGAGTACTGCCGATTAACCATGTCACAGTGGTTTCAGGTGAACAGCAGAGGGACTCAGCCACACATACACTGTATCCATTCTCCCCCGAGCTCCTCTCCCACCCAGCCCGCCACTGACTTTGAGCAGAGTTCCGTGTTGCTAGTTAGCAGGTCCTCGTTGGTTGTCCATTTTAATGTCAGTCCCCCACTCCCTTGCTACCCCTTCCCTGCTGTGTTTCCTGTGTTTCCTCTCTGGTAACTAGAAGTTCATTCTTTAAGTCTGTGAGTCCATTTTTGTCTTGTAAATAAGTTTATTTGTGTAATTTTCTTTAGATTCTGTGACATGATATCTGTCTTTCTTTGTCTGACTTACTTCAGTCATTTGACACTCTGGGTCCACCCATGTTGCTGCCAGTGGCATTATTTCATTCTTTTTCATGACTGAGTAATATTCCATTGTGTGTAAGTCCCACATCTTCTTTATCCACTCCTCTGTCGATGGACATTGGGGTTGCTTCCATGTCCTGGCTATTGTAAACAATGCTGCTAAGAACATTGAGGTGCAGTATCCTTTTGGAGGATGTTTTTCTCTGGTTACATGCCCAGGAGTGGGATTGCTGGATCATAGGGTAATTCTATTTTAGTTTCTTAAGGAGCCTCCATACTGTTCTCCATAGTGGCTGTACAAATTTACATTCCCACAAACAGTGCCAGAGGGTTCCCTTTTCCACACACCCTCTCCAGCATTTATTGTTTGTAGCTTTTTGATAATGGCCATTCTGATTGGTGTGATGTGACACGTCATTATAGTCTTGGTCTGCATTTCTCTGATAATTAATGATGTTGAGCGTTTTTCTTGTGCCTCTTGGCCATTTGTATATTAATATTTCTTTGGAGAAATGTCTGTTTGGATCTTCTGTCAATTTTTAGATTGGGTTATTTGCTCTTTTTATTTGAACTGCATGAGCTTTTTGTATATTTTTGAGATTAATCCTTTGTAGGTCACTTGGATTAAGTTTTTATGGCTTCTTTGTCTTCAGTTTTTCTTCACTAGCTTCCAGAAACATGCTTTTAGTTTTCCTCCTACCTCTCCATCATTCCTCTTATTAATAGTTTCTTCTGGTTCCTTCTTTTTCACCCTGACTCTGAATATCAAGGGACTTGCCTCTTGATCTTTTCCTGTATTAATTCCAAATGATGATTTCATCTAATATCCTGAGTTCAGATATCATGTATATGCCAGTGGCTCAAAATTTATATTAATTTAGTCTAAACCCCTTTATTGAATTCTTTACCAAACTTTTATAGCCAACTGCTTACTTAATATCTCCACTTGGAGGACTGCTGGATGTTTCAGATTTAACATGAAGAGCCCTGAAGGTTATCCCCTGTCCTCCAAACCTGTTCTGCCCTCAGCGTTCCTTATCTCAGGAAATGGCGATTCCATCAGGCCCCAAACCTTGGAGGCATCCTTGGCGCCTCTTTCTTTCACACCATACTCCTGATCCAGACCAGAAATCTTGGTGGTTCTCCTTTCAAGATATGTTTAGAATCTGTCCACTTCTCACCATCATCATTGCTATTCCTCTGACTGGGCCAGCATCACCCCTAGCCTGGATCACTATGTAACAGACTCCTATCTGGTCTCCCCACTTCCTTCCTTGCCCTGCTGCAGTCTGTATGCAGAAACCTCAGGTGTTCTTTCAACATAAGTCTCTCAAAATCTTTTAGTGGCTCCCCATTGCTCTGAGAGTAAAAACTAATGTCCTTCTGGTGGCTCTCAATGTAGGGTAAGGAAATTAGAGAAAGCAAGGTTCGGAGAAAGAACGAGACTGGCACTTTACAAGAACAAATCACTTTTAATGAGGCAAGAAGGGGCAGCAGTCAGATTAGTGAGTTGCTGCACTAACCCAAGAAAAGAGTTAAGTATATATAGGCATATATGTGGAAATCTACTGTCTTAAGGGGGCCTCTTCTTCTCCAAGGTTGTTCAGATTAGTTATGTCTTAAACGGCTGGGGCAAGGAATTCTGGAGATCGGCCAGAGGCTGGGACCAGCCGGGATCTGGGCATAATCAATCTTAATGTCCATTTTTTTCTTCGGGTGAGAGAGTTCTTTGTTTTGTAGAGAATGGTGGGGAGGACCCAGAGGGGAGTTTTAACTCCAGGCTATTTTGAGCGCCTAACTTCCCTTCACTCAGAGTCCTCCGTGGCCTGTCCCCTCCTGTCTCCATCTCATCTGGCCCATCCCCTCACACACTCTGCTCTCAACACTCCGCTGTCTTTCCTGTTCACTTTTAAGGAGGCTTGCCCTGACCACCTGGTTAAACTCCCTTCATCCATTTCCCCTCCACACACTCCCAGACTCTCACACTGCTATTTCTTTGTCATACCTTCTAATGTGTTATATAACTTCATTGTGATGCTGATTGTTTGTTCTCTGTGTGTATACCTCTGTTAGAATGTAAATGTCAAGGCCAACCAAGAGTCCTTCTATGCCTTGTTCAATGAATGAACCCGAGCACCTAGCACAGTGCCTAACATAGCAGTGGGTGCTCAAATATTTGTTGAATGACTAAATGTCTTATGGATTAATCAAAAGGGACACTGTATAAGCACTGTTCATCTTCTCTTCATTTTGATCTTTAAAATTCTCTGCTATGATACTAAAATGATGTTTCACATGTTATACCTATATGACGTGATGGTATTCATACCCACTCCACAGTTAATCAATAAGCTCAAACTCAGCAGACCTCAGACTTAAAAGTACCACTAATGCCATCTGTTGATGGAGAAAAGAGTTGATGCGTTTTGCTTTTGACCTATAGCCATATATACATGTTGAAATTGAAAATTTATAAATGGAAGAAATTTGTGTGTCTCTGTCACTGTTGTGAGTGTGTGGAGGGATGGAATGGCCGTCCCCATTAACAAGGAAAGCTAGACAGTTGGTGTCTGCTCTCCTGCATAGCAGCTGAAAATCTTGCAGAGCCTGGGTGGTGTGAGTGAGAACAGAATGGGGATAGAGGCCCAGAGCACTGACCACAGGGCTGCATCAGTCAGATGCCTGGTAAACGCCTGCAACTGGCAACAGCGATGCAGCTCTTCTCAGTGGCATAGAACGTCCCATCCGCAGTATGAGAGTGATGACTTAGTTTTATTGCTTTTACATCTCTCCACCACTACTCGCCTTGAAAAGCAGCGCTTGGGTTCTTGGACTCCAGAACATACGGCAGTGAAGTTTTAGGTTTTAAGGTTTGACCCACATAGTTTCTGTATCAGAGAGATGACTGACTCGTGTGTTGAAATTTGTGTTTATTAGCTCATTTTCAAAAAACTCCATAAGATGTGTCAGTTCTGTGGCAGATAGTAATTGTCCTCAAAAGAAATTCTGATCTGGTACGAATATCCCACTTATCTGAGACTATGATTAAAGGCACCATTATTTGCCTGCTGACAGGGCAATTCAGTGGATACCAAGTCCAATTGTAATTGGGAACAAACAAGTTGTGTTTTTAAATTAGAATGAAATCTGTAGGCAAACAAGCCAATCAATGGGGCATGTAAAACCTCAGGAGATATTTTATGGCTTTGATTAATGCCAGGTGCTCCATGGCTCAGTAGTGGAATGCACCTGTTAGACTTCACTGGCCAGGTTACCACTGGCCACGTTGTAGTCACAGCAGGAATATCGCCCCAGGGTAGAGCTCAGGGTGCTGAGCCGTGTAAATAGGAACAGCAGACATGTTCTTGTCTCTTTGTGGCTTCCTCAAACGGAGATTCAGGTGACATTTGTCAAGAATCTGTCATGTGCCAAGCATCTCCACAAAATCTCACATAACCATCACAAGGGTGAGGGTAACAAATGTCATAAACAATTATATACTTGGAGCCAAGGAAGCGACTTTGCTAAATAAGCTATGCTTAGTCAGGGTCAAGCACTGAGTTTGCTCAGAGCTGGGATTTGAACGCGGGGTCTCAGACTCTGAGTCTCGTGTTCTTTTCGTAGAGTTGTCTGTTCTCTCTTCGGATCATCTGAGAGGTGGGGTGCTGCCTGCCATCAGCCGCACTGGGCCGGGACCAGGATTTTCTTTGGTTTTTGCATGTTTCCCCCCTGTTCTATCAGAACTAAGCACAGAAGCAGGGCTGGACCATCCAGGCACTCCGAGCACGCTGCACAGCCGTGGAGAGGACTCCGAGCAAATGGGCTGATGTGAATGCCAGGGTGTCATGGAACTGCTCTCTCAGCCCCTGTGTCTCCTCTTTTGGTCTCTAGGACGTTGTGAATATGAGAAAATCAAGTGGAACATGAAATATGCATAGTTTCTTGCTCAGTTTGGTTTTATACAGTAAACATTAAGCATAGCTGAAGAAAAAAATGGACAAATGTACAAATCTATAGTAAAATGTACAAATGTATTTGATTGATAACAGAGTACTATTATAGGAAAATGCGAAGAAACAAATTGCTTGAATTTTAGAGTTACATATAAACTCTGAAGACCCTGATAGATCTTTACGTGTCCCGTGTGTGTGTGTGCTAAGTCACTCCAGTCTTGTCCAACTCTTTGCGACCCTATGGACCGTAGCTCCCCAGGCTCCTCTGTCCATGTGATTCTCCAGGCAAGAATGCTGGAGTGGGTTGCCATGCCCTCCTCCAGGGGATCTTCCTAACCCAGGGGTCAAACCTGGGTCTCTCATGTCTCCTGCATTGGCAGGCAGGTTTTTTTTCCTACTAGTGCCACTTGGGAAGCCCGCTGAAGTGTCCTAAGACACTGAAGTTTCCTGAGAAGGCCCTAAAAGCATTGGAGAAACTGTTCCTTCTCTTGTCCCTTCGCCATATCTATGTTTTTTCTTTTTTTTTTTTAATTGAAGTATAGTTGATTTACAATATTAGTTTCAGGTATACAACATAGTGATTCAATATTTTTATAGATTTAAAAAATTATATAAATTTATTATAAATCTATATAAATTCATTTATAAATCTATAATAAAATTTATTGTAAGATATTTAAAGTTGTTATAAGATACTGGCTTTAGTCCCCATGCTGTACAATATGTCCTTGTAGCTTACTTAAGCATAATAGTGCGTACCTCTTCATACCCTATTCCCTGTTTTGCCCCTCGCCCCTTTCCTCTCCCCAGTGATAACCACTAGTTTATCCTCTGTATCTGTTTTTCTGTCTTGTTAATTTGTAAATTTCGCCAGGTCTTTGTGTTTAATTGTCTCATGTTTTATTTGTCAAAATATAATATTCTCTAGAAAAATGTCAAAATTTAACTGTAATAGGGATATTTGCTTTATCTGTCAACTCGTCGGATTAATATCAAAATTTTTTCAAGTTTGAGGAACCTAAATTTAGCTGATAAGGGGTCCTCTCCTGATTTTTCTGTCAACTAGAAAACAAATTGTTATGATAGAGAATTAATACAATAGAAATGTTAATTTGAAGACTCTTAAAGGTATGAGGGTAAACCTGGACGTTGCCTTTCGCCCTGCATTTACCAGGTGGCTCTGGTGGGTGGAGAGAATTGTCTGATCAATTGAGAGTACCTTCTGCTAGTTTAACCTTCTCTCTAGGTTCTGGGACATCTCTTTGGAAAAGCCCTCACAGACACTAACTCCAGTGATTACAGAGTATCGAGGGAGAAGGTAACTTACGTATTCATGATGTAGGGAAGCGTCTCTAGATCCAAAGAAAGTTTAAGGGGTGCCCGTCTCTTACGTATCCGCCCCCAGATGCCACTGTCCCTTTTCCCCTTTGCTTTCCAGCCCCATTATCTGTATCTAGTTTTTTCACTCCTCTACCTTTTGGCAACTCACTTATCATCAGAAAGTTTATATTGCCTCATAACAAATTGGAGAAAAGCTCATTTAACTGTAGTTAGTGTGGAGGCAGAATTGCAAACATGGACAGCTGACGTGCAGTTATGTAACCCAGCTGTGTCTGCATCCATGTCAAGTTGAACTGATGTATTGTCAGAGTAAAAGGCCAGAACAACTGCAGCGTTCAATCTTCAGAGCATGGTTTAGCATCCTGTATGCCCAGTCATCACAGCCACACGAGGGTTTATTTTAACTCCTAAGTTTCTTTTAAACATAGTATTTTTATATCCCACACTTTTATTAACATTTACTTTCTAAGACTATCCCACAAGTATTATCTCTTGCTGGAGCCTCAGAGCCACCCTACAAGATGGGCAGGATCAGATTCCATTTAGCAGGAGAGGAACTGGACTTGGGGTTATTAAGACAACTTGCTCAGGGTTGTAAGGCTGGTGCCTGGTGCAGCCTTGAGCTTGAGGCTTGAGCCTGGTCTTCTTAAATGTGTGGCTTTGAAGTAAAATATAAATATTTAGATGCCTTTTAAAAAAAAGTATGATAGTAAATTAGGAGTTGAATGGAGTGTACAGGTCATTTAATGGTACTTAAAAAAAAAACTGGTAAAGTAGTTAAGACACAGAAAGGTTAAGTTGCTTGCCAAAAGTCACATAGTTACAAAAATGGTAGAACCTGGCACTATTACATGCAAGAATATCCACGGAAAATGAATGGAAGCTTATCCTAGCCTGAAATGTGTATGTAGTGGAAACTGAATCATTAGAGGAATGAAGTTGGCTTATCTAACACAACCCTCGTCAGTTTATGGGGTTCCTTTCCCAGTCTGGAGGTCACCTCACCATTTTGACACAGTCCAGGTATTCAGAGTTGCCAGCAGCGATTGTACTGGTTTTGTCATCTTTCTCTCATGGATATATTTAGAGCTCAAAGTTACAGTTATTGAGTGGCTAAGCCCCGAGAATGCAGGGTTCATAGCAGAATTCATCTAAACCAGAGGTTACTGTATATGGGGCCAGGTCTGGGCAGCTGAGCTGACCTCACCTGCCTTGTTTATCTGTTTCTTGTAAGGTTCTGACAGGAGAAAGGCCTGGAGGCCCATTACATGTCCTCAGCCCTGGGATGGTGATTGCAGAGTTTTGGAAACATTTTAAAAATGATTTCCATTGGGATTATATAACCTGAAGAGTTGCCCTATCTCAGTCTTCTGGCACTATAACCAGATAAAAGAGGCAGAGTTGACATTTTAATTTTGTTTTTAGCCTGGATGCTAAACAATAAAGTTTAAATACTAGGGGTTAAATTTCATTTTTGCCTTCCCTCCCTCCCTCCTTTTTGTTCTTGATTTGGGTTTATTATTCTGATTATCTTTATTGTTACTTTGACATTTATTAGCTATGCAGAATGTTTTGGTACTTTGCAGAATAAAAAATAATCAAGATTTTCCACCAAGATTTTCTAATTTAAGTAATTTTTGTTTTTTCATTCAAAAGCATGCTTACAAGATTTCCTTGACGACAAGAATATTTCTTTTTATAGTGTATTGATTTAAATAACAGAATTTACTGTGTGCTGATCTACACACACACACACATATACACCTGCTAAATTTTTTCCCTGTTATGTGGTCTGGAAATGTTTTGTTGTTCATTTATTTCCATTTCATTTCATTCATTCATTCCCATCCCAGTGGACTTCCCTAAAGAATATGAAGGAATTCACTTCACAGATATATTTTCTGATTCAACTCTCACAGCAGCCTTTTATGAGGAAAGCAGCATTGATACTGGTCTCTCCTACTAATAGATAAGAACCTGGACCAAAAGAGAGGTTTTCTTTTGTACAGAGTTTCACAGTAAGTGGCAGGGATGTTACTAGGGTAGAGTTAGGGTGAGTTATTCCTTTGTCACTGCTGTATTTTCTCGCATGTGTAATTCCCTCTCAGGAATTACGACTCAGTTTGCAGATTCAAATTGAGCGGATTCAAGTGCGTACCTGATAGATACTTACTGGGCACCTGCGGGTGCCTTCAGATGTGGGATTGCAGTGCTGAGAAGGGCTGTAGTCTCTACTCTTAGGGAGCTCAGTAAACAGTAACCTCGTGAATAAACAAGGTAGTTTTCAAATAGTGATATTTTCTTTGAAGGCAGTAAAATGAGATGGAAGGTGGCGGTGGGACATGACCTCAGTGTGTAAATCAGCGACAACCCCTTTGAGGAGGTGCTGGTAGGTGCATTCTTCTGGGTGAAGGGCAGCAGTAGGTATTTAGAAGACAGAAAAACGAGATGGCTTCCTGTTGCCCGCAGGAAGCCTATGGCATGGAAATTCTCTAGTTTCTGTCTTTAAGGCCAGCCAACAGTCAATGAATTTTTTCATTCAACTTATTTTTATCTGATGTATTATATTAAAATCTGTATGTTAGAAATGAAAAATTCTTGCACAGGACCCAAGCATTGCTTTTTCTGCAGATACCTCATTCACTACTTACATCCTCTAACTGCCGTCCTCAGTTCTCCTGGGGTTATTACATGAGTGAGTAGATATCCTCTCACCATCACTTTATCCCCACTTTTTTCAGATTTTTTTCAGTGGTGTCTGTGCTTTTCTTGCTTTTCTAACCTTGCATTTATTTCCCTGCAGATCTCACCATCTGCTGCAATTTGACTACTCAGGTTAGTGAAAATTTGCCCATTTACCAGTTTTGTGCCTTAGGCAGTATTCACCAGCATTCTCCTACTTGAGATGAATAAGGATCTTTACTTCTCTGGCCACTTGTGACTCATTAATGGTGAAGTTCCATATCTTTAGAACAGTTTCATCCAAAAAAAGCTAGCTGGTTTTTTGAGTATTTTTTTCTTCTGAATTGTAGTACACTAGTATAGGAACCGGAGAAGGCAATGGCACCCCACTCCAGTACTCTTGCTTGGAGAATCCCATGGGCCGAGGAGCCTGGTAGGCTGCAGTCCATGGGGTCTCGAAGAGTCGGACACGACTGAGCGACTTCACTTTCACTTTTCACTTTCATGCATTGGAGAAGGAAATGGCAACCCACTCCAGTGTTCTTGCCTGGAGAATCCCAGGGATGGGGGAGCCTGGTGGGCTGCTGTCTATGGGGTCACATAGAGTCAGACACGACTGAAGTGACTTAGCAGCAGCAGCAGCAGTATAGGAACATGATAGGAAGACAATATATAATACATAAGAAATCTAGAAATGAATCATTTACAGATAAATGAAAACAGAGCTGCTGCTTTTAGTAAGGTAGAGTAAGCTTGTCATGTCTTCCAAATTATATTTCAGTTCAGTCGCTCAGTCGTGTCTGACTCTTTGCGACCCCATGAATCACAGTACGCCAGGCCTCCCTGTCCATCACCAACTCCTGGAGTTTTTAATTAGCCAAAAATAATATGTACTTACAAACAATAATATGTATTTACACATAATTCAACGCTAGTTTTTAGAAGTGATGGATGGTTTATTCAGGCATGAAAATTATCCCTAGAATGTGGGCCCTATACAGCTGAAAGATTTAAGATTTGTGGTGGAGAAAGAAATCCTCAAACATTTAAGAGTATCTGATTTTATGTTAAGTCGGAATGCAGCAGTAGTGTGTTTTGGTTAGGCCCTTCTACTGTATGATGTGTTCAGTGTAAGTATGGGAAAGGCTGGTGAAGACTGTGGATTTATCTACAACATATACTGGGGCGTTTTGTGTGGGGAGGGTCCTAACACCTCATGAAATGATAAAGAAGAACCAGGTAAGGCAGACGGGACAAGGGTAGGGACAGAGCCTCCTCTTCACTGCTGCATCTCAGCCCCCAGCACGCAAATCGTTTTGAACAGTTTGAGGCTGAGCTTATAGGTTGGTTGAGTTGCTGGAGTATGAGGTCTAGTAATTTCCCTACTCCTGACAGTTTTTCCGTTCTAATTGTGCTTTATGTTCTTCAACTCTTGTGGAGAGGAGTTAATTGGTTTTGAGACTTTCTCTGATCACACATGTGTAATTAGTGACAAGGTGGAAATAAAAGTATGTTTATCTAGACTAGTGTCGAGTAATTTAAAGATACAGAAATGAGCAGCTACAGGTACATAGTCAGTATATAGTCGGCCCTGCTAAGGTGGAATATCCTCTCTCATACCTGGTACCATGTGCTTCCAGGAGAATGGGATGTCTGAGTGGACCTCCACCACATAGACTAGCAGATTCTGCTGCAGCCTCGTGACCCCTGCACACATTTGTAGAATGTAAAGTGCTCCCATATGTTGATTATTTAATTTATGAAGCATGGTAAAAACCTCAACATAAACCGGGTATCCCTGGGTTTGCTCCTGTGAACACACAGCTTCCTTTTACATGTCTGACTCCTCGGGAGCTGTCCTAGGGACTTCTCACAGCTCCCTGCCGATGTCTCCTGTCTCCTGGTCTCCAGCTTTCGGGGCCGCCCTGAGTCCTGAAGTCGGGATGCCCGGTCCTGGGGTCCCCGTCCCACATCTCCCCGTGAGGTGCTAAGTTAGTGTCACATTCGCCTTCACAGCTGCCCGGTCACACATCTAGAGTAGTGTGTCAGACCTGGAGCCTCCTTTTCTCTCCTGAAACCAAATTCCTAGGTCATAAAACCTACCTGTACACATAATTTTAAAAAAAAGTCAGTAATGCCCCACTTGTAACATAAAAAGAAATAAAAAGTAGTTTTTGGATAAAATAAAAGGTAATGTTTGAGATATATGTGACAACACAGAGGAACCTTGAAGACATTATGCTAAATGAAATAAACCAGATACAAAGTGTATGATTTCACTTAGATGAGGCACCTAGGGGAGTCAGATTCAGAGAGATGGAAGTACAGTGAGGGCTCCCAGGGACTTTGAGAAGGGGGAAGAGGGGAGAGATTATTTAATGGGTTTGGAGTTTCAGTTTGAGAAAGTGAAGAAGTTCTGGAGATGGATGGTGGTGATAGTTACGTAAGAACGTGAATGTACTTAATGCCACTGACTGTATACACTTTAAAATGGCTTAAATGGTAAATGTTATGTGATAAAAAAAATTTATTAAAATAAAAAATTAATTGGAAAAAAAGCAATGTTTGGGCACAACTATATCAGATAAAAATAGCCTTTGTAGATTTCCAGAACATCCCTCCAAGGGAGTGAAGCAGTGTGCATTGCCGACTTGAAACCAAGGAAGTGATGTCCAAGATCTTAGACTCTGTAAGGAACAGAGCTCACAATTTCAAAGACTTTTTTACCTGCTCTGCTTAGGCCTTCCAACTCTCAGTATATAAAAGACTGAGAGTCATACCAGCTGCCTTAATCCAGACCACTCAGGCTTTCTACTTTCTTATCTATCCTGCAGAGGTGTGGTCCTTTTCTTCCTGAACGCTTTAAAATCACAAGACAGGACCGAACATGTCTAAAGTAATGTTAGTCACCACCACCTCACCCCGACTCTGAAGTAGTCTTATTCTTTAAAGGGGGGGTAAAAAACTGGGGTAGACGGTTTCAGAAGTATGTGAAAGGGGCAGCAGTGGAAGGGAGACTGATCTGCACTTACTCCTATTTTTTTCCTTTTTGGCCATCCCGTGAAGCATATGCTGCTGTGAAGTCACTTCAGTCGTGTCCGACTCTGTGCGACCCCATAGACAGCAGCCCACCAGGCCCTGCCGTCCCTGGGATTCTCCTGGCAAGAACACTGGAGTGGGTTGCCGTTTCCTTCTCCTTTGTGTGAAAGTGAAAAGTGAAAGTGAAGTCGCTCAGTTGCGACCGACTCGTGGCGACCCCATGGACTGTAGCCCACCAAGCTCCTCCATCCATGGGATTTTCTAGGCAAGAGTACTGGAGTGGCTTGCCAAGCATATATAGGATCTTAATTCCCTGACCAGGGATCAAACTGATCTCACTGTAGTGGAAGTATGGAGTCCTAACCATTGGGCTGCCAAAGAATTAATTCCCTAATCCTAACGGTTTTTGATCTTTATTCAGATAATTTTTTAAAAATGTGATGTGATTCTAGGGAGAGAATTTAAGAGATAACTCTTAGAATTAGTAAAAAAAGACAAGCTCTATGGTGTGCCTTAGAAAGACTGAAGGAGAAAGGCGGCCAGAAGGCTTTTGGTAAAAGGGTTCTCTAGCCAGCATCACTAGCCTGAAAGAATCTTAGTGAGGAGAGGTTAGAAGAAGGTAGAGTTTTTGTGGAAGGATCAGTCTTTTATCACTTTAAAATTAAGGGCAAAATCAAGAGGCTAAGTAAGAACTAATAATGGTCCAGGGTCATTATCAAATTACCCAGAATCCTAGTGATCTAAATAATACTTTCTGAAGTTATCCCTTCCTATTTTAAGATGAAGTCTATCTTAAAAAATTCAGCCTTAATTGAACTAGCCTTTTGCTGGGTGCATTTGTTCATTTTGGACTATTTTTCTAAATTCATGCAGTTCAGCTGCTGACTAGAAACTCCATAACCCACACCTGTCTATCTGCATGTACATTTAGCTGATGGGTGATTTTATCACCAGATGAATCCAAGAGTAAGTTTAGAAGAGCATGTATCACCTCCTCCCTTAAAAAAAAATAAATGAAAACATGGAAACTCAGTGATGCCTCAGAAAAGCATTAACCACAACCAGGGGTCTGCATCTGTGGAGACCTTGCTACCACTTTATGCCTTCAAAGTGCTGTCCTGAAGCATTGGCAGTCATGCAGGCATGCTAGGGACCACAGCGGGGCCTTCCCGAGCCATCCCGACCAGAGTAGAGGCAGTCTGCCTCCTTCACAGAGGGGCCCGGTCTCCACAGTTCACAGTCCACTGTGTTCATCCAGCCTAGCCAGGACCCACGGGTCTGAGGGAGTGGTGACCTTGGTGTGCCAAGAATGAGCCTCCAAGAAAGCTGGTCAGAATCATATTTGGATTTGGGTGGAATGAATAAAAATTAAGTCAACCAACAGATTAAACATCTTTCATAGTTCAAGAAGGATGAGAATAATTTTTGATAATTTGAGAACTGTCTGGCATGGATGTTATTGTCAGGGTCACTAATAACTTCAAGTTATGTAAAAACCCTAGTGATTTATTTTTTAAGATTAAGTTCATTTTAACTTCTATAATTTAGGATTATTTGAAAAAAAGTGAAGTCGCTCAGTCGTGTCCGACTCTTTGCTACCCCGTGGAGTATAGCCCACCAGGCTCCTCTGTCCATGGATTTTCCAGGCAAGAATACTGGAGTGGGTTGCCATTTCCTTCATCCAGGGGATCTTCCCAACCCAGGGATCAAACCCAGCTCTCCTGCACTGCAGGCAGACACTCTAACCTCTGAGCTACCAGGAAGCTTCTAAATCCAGATTGGTTTTGACAGATAATTCCTCTGAAACATTTTGCCAAATCTCATCTAAACAATACTATGTCAAGGATGAACTTTGTTTTAATCAAAGGAAAATTACTTTTGGAAAAAAAAAAAAAAACCAGAGAAAAATAATCAGGTCTTAAGAATTTTTAGAGTTAGAAAATGTTTTCCAAATCAGGGATTTCCAAACCATCAGCTACCTTCCTTCCTTTAGAACTTGTCTTTTTCTACCCCTTGGTGGCTGTTAAATAAGTTCCTGGAAACTCTTCCCTTTTTTAGTCTTGACTTTTATGTGTCTTAGTAGTGCCGTGTGTGATTACCGGCACCATGGAAACCCATCTCAATGAAATGGGAAGACTGGCCGTTTAAAAAAACAAACAGAGCCAACTGCCCATGCCTCCTAGAGTCCTGCCAGGGCAAAGGTCTGCCCTCCGCTGGGTTAGTTCCTGGGGAGGCAGGCAGTACCCATGCCACGGCTTTAATCGCAACAGGTACCTTATTAGTAAAGAGACAGTGGGCTGCCTAAGATATTAGCCCTTAAAAATGTTGGCAGCCAAGGAGATTCTGTGTTTTCACTTCAAGTACATCTTAGAGCTGTTTCACTTCAAAGCACAGTTGATCAGATTTAACATGTTAAAATGATACTTTGAGGCTGCTCTAATCAGCACTTATCTTAATGGCCATAACGTCCTATTTCAGTATTAAATGGTGTAAAGGGATTAATTTTATGTACCCAAATCCGTGGGCTTAGTTTTCTGCTATCTATAGTCACCTCACTGGACTTGCTGGTGTACTGTACTCGTGTAAAACTTTCTCAGGGAATGCCCTGTAGTGCTGACTTACTTTCTTAGCAAAAACAAAGATGGAAAAAAACACAATTGTTGTAAAAAAGAAAGAAAAAAACAAACCAAACCCTCCATCCATTCAGATTTCTGTTCATCGTTCTTTGAAGTCAAAGGGTAGTATAAAGTTTTGATTTGCAACAAAATCTGAGATTATCCATTAACTACTCTAGCAACCTTCTACTGCCTTTCAAATGTACATGTAATTTTTAAAGGAACCAGGCTCTTTTCTTTGTGATTGCCTTAAAAAAAAGTATATTTAAGTAGAATACACTTAAATACTCCACTTAAAGAGTTATGGAGTAGCTTTTTGGGTGTTGAAAGGATGTGTTCTTAGAAATTAAATTGCATGCAAGGAAGAGGCAACAAGCGGAACCTGCTAATCTCAGGTTAGAAGAGATTAACTTGCTCAGGAAGAGCGAGAGAGCAGAAGTGCTCGGAACTCAGCATCCCTGTGGGGAAGTAGGAAGCTGGAGAAATTCTGAATTCCACAGCCCTGAAAATACGGTGCAGCATTTATTATCCCGTTTTTGAAGGTACTGTGTAAATGTAAATGATACAGGTCCCTTGTCCCCACCGAAAGGAGTGTGACAGGACTACCTGTTGTCTGCCTCCTTCTCAGCTTGATGGTGTGGATCTGATGGGGAGGGCAGAGGATCAGGGAGTGAGATGCCACAGACAAGGACAGGTAGTGACTGCTGCCTGGAATCAGTTCTCTCCCAAAGGGCACAGTAACTGCAGCAACAGTGGATGATAAATAGGGTTTGGTTTTTCCCCTCAGTTCTGCAGAGGCAGTTGTTCCATTAGCCCCATAGCCTGCAGTGCTCTACTGCGCCTGTTTTTACCCTGCTTTCCTGGCCTTCCTGAAATACCGCCTTTGTTAGCACTTGCTACTTGAGTCAGTCAGCTGTTACTACAAGTCTGCTGTCAGAAATAAAGTTGTTTTTGTTCTACATCTTCAGTAGTTTTCCTCCTTTAACTGCTATCCCCTAGTGATACATAATTTAACTTGTATGTACCAAAGTTTTATCATTTTTTTGTAATAAATTATATAAAAGGTATTAAATGAAGACCACCCATCCCCTTAAAATGGTGCTGGTGGAGGGGAGGACAGTGAGGCTAATAACTATTGCATGGCCAGATAACACTCAATCTTAGAAAGCAGTACTGTAGGTGATTATTGGACTTTTTCTTTTTTTCCCCACACTGCCAGCCATGTGGGATCTTACCCAACCATATGTCGAACCTAGGCGCTCAGCACCAAGTCCTAATCACTGGACTGCCAGGGAGTTCTCTAGTTATTGCATCTTTTGGACCAGTGAGCTCCTTGTTTTGCAGCTGCGTAGTGTCAGAGAAGGCAATGGCACCCCACTCCAGTACTCTTGCCTGGAAAATCCCATGGACAGAGGAGCCTGGTAGGCTGCAGTCCATGGGGTCGCTAGGAGTTGGACATGACTGAGCGACTTTAACTTTTCACTTTCATGCATTGGAGAGGGACATGGCAACCCACTTCAGTGTTCTTGCCTGGAGAATCCCAGGGATGGGGGAGCCTGGTGGGCTGCCGTCTGTGGGGTCACACAGGGTCGGACACGACTGAAGCGACTTAGCAGCAGCAGCAGGGTCACAGGATTTCAGGGGCTTCCGTAGATAACGTGAGTTGAGGTTCCCTTCTGCTGGGCCATCTTCTGTCGTGAAACCACCCGTCAAGGAGAAGCTTGAGTTTCTAGTGCACTGCGTCAGCTGTACTGGAGCTGGTTTCATACGATGGCTGTCTGCTGGGCTTCCTTCACAGTTGGCTCTCGGAGCCAGAAGACTCAGCCTGGCTTCTCAGCTGAAGAGCACTACCTGATGTCTCAGTGTCTGCAGCTGTGCCTCATGTTGGGAAGAGGTAAGAGGGGGAGAAGCCAGGCTGAGGCCAGCGCCGTGAGAGGGTCACTTTCTTAGGCACTGGCTCTAGGCTCCAGTGAGTGGGGAGGAGCTTCTCCCTTCACTTGGCTGATCAGAATCGTGTCCTCCATGGAGAGAGGCTGAATCGCCCTTTACTTGAAGTGGGGATGGTTAGGAGGGAAGGGTGTAAACCCTGAGCTCATGTGTCTTGTTCCCTTCTTTCACCCATGGATAAGGAGTGAGAAGCTATGATGGGTTTTAAGTTCTTGGTTATCTTTGGATAACAAAACAAAAAGAGGGTTTCACCCAGTCCAAAAATGGCTTCTGTGACTGATGAAGTTCAGTTGTTGTTGGAATGATGGAAAATGTTTCAAGAGCAGGCAGTACCCAGGCTCTGGTCATCACTGAGAGGTGTGCAGCCCTGGAGTAAACACATGTTTAGAATAGAAACAAAAGAGTAGTCCCTGCCCTAAAGGCACTTCCACATTTGGATAAAGTCGGTTTTAAAACCACTGTTCTAAAAATGATGTTTTCCCCTGCTGAAGTGAAGTGTTAGTCACTCAGTTGTGTCCGACTCTTTGCGACCCCACGGACTATAGCCTGCCAGGCTTCTCTGTCCATGAAATTCTCCAGGCTGGAATACTGGAGTGGGTTGCCATGCCCTCCTCCAGGAGATCTTCCTGACTCAGGGATCAAACCCAGGTCTCTAGCATTGCAGCCAGACTCTTTACCGACGAAGCCACTGGCGAAGCCTATCCCCTGGGTAGGTAATGGCTTCTAATAAGAGCTCTCTATTGGCTTAAATAAGTTAGGTTAAACATGGGAACATCTGGTCAACATCTTCATGTCCCTGCCCATGGGACTGTTATTGGAAATACCAGTTTTGCCAGTACTCGTGCCTTCTGCTAAACTAAACTGTGTGCCAGTCTCCAGAGGATGAAGGATGGGTGGGGATTCCGGGAATAGTTGTAGCAGTAGTGGGGGGCCCAGGCTGGTAGAATACACCAGCTCTCCCGCGGGCTGTTTCCTCAATGAGGAAGATCTGTTGGACCAGTAGATGCCGCCTCCCCAGATGCTGTTCTCCAGTTCCCTTATTTCCTGCCCAAACAAAACCAAAAGACAAACAAAATAAACCACAGCTTAACTTTGAAAATTTTGGCTGAGGGTAGGAAAGGAGGTATTAGAAGCTGAAGTTCTTGCTTTGTTTCAACAACAATAACAAAATTCAATGAAATAAGGCCCGTTATAGCTGAAGAAGTAAGTTTCCACTTAAGCATAATTTGAATTTACCAAATTTACCATTATTTCACAAGACCCCCAAACATTTATCCTCATTATTCCTTTTAAGGATTACAAAGTGTAGAGCGGGGGGAAGAAAAATAAACCACTAATAAAGGATAATAGTGCGGCAGGCATGTGTTCTTAGTTTCATCAAAAGAATGACTAGCATATTCAGTCTGGTTTGAATACTAAAGAATGTCTCTTAAAAAATTACACTAGATCCTTTGAGTGATTCCTAAAGTGGATTAATACATGAGAGTCAGAATTCAAATTCCAAATAAAGCTGATGAATTCCCGTAATTATATCTCACCTGCCTCAGATCAGGTTATTCATTTTCTTCAGAATTGAGCTGTATTCCATCTCTGATAAGGACCTGGAGGAATTTGCCAGTTTGAAGTCACTTTTATCAACAGCTGTTTTATCTTTGTGTCCACAAGTGAATTTCTTAGACCAGCACTCTTCAATAGAAATATAATGCAAGACACATGTCATTTAAAATTTTCTTGTCATATTTTTAAAAGTTAAAAAAAAAAAAAA
>NW_011494945.1:4616623-4669872 GCF_000754665.1 Bison bison bison | reverse complement strand
AAAAACAGAAAAAAGACCTCAGAAATGTTTTCATAATATATTTTATTTAGCCAATATAGCCAAAGTATTATTCCAACAAAGAATTGGTATTTTTAAATTATTGAGATATTTTACGTTTTTTTTCCACTAAGGTTTCTAAATTTTCTGTGTGTTTTACACTTACACATCTCAGTTCAAATTAGCCACATTTCAAGTGCTGGACAGCCCAGCCCACCGTGGCCAGCACCCACCGACGTGGGTGCATGAGGAGGCAGCTGGAGGTGAGGCTTCATCTGACAAACCAGGAGTCTGAGCTTTACCCTGAAGGCTGCAAGGCCACAGTGGTGAAGCAGTGTTATTTAAAATTTGAACTTCATCTGGTGGTCTCAGGGGATGCAGGTTAGGGGTTTAGGAGTGAGGGCTCTGGCCTGAGGCACGTTCAAGCGGGTGTAGGGATCCAGGGGAGGAGTGATCCCCCAAAGTAGAAACTGTGGGGAGCATGGACCAAGGGAGGGTGTCTGAAAGGTTTGGGAGGACAGGTCATCAGAACTGGATGGCGGCTACTGGATTTGAAGGGAGGGGGGTGGTCTAGGATGGTTGTCCAGTGTTTACCTGGGTGGTTGGGTCAACAGCAGTGGTGGTGACTGAAATGGAAGAAGGAAGGTTGTGAGCCCGCCAGGCCCCTCTGTCCATGGGATTCTCCAAGCAAGAATACTGAGGTGGGTTGCCGTGCTCTCCTCCAGGGGATCTTTCTGACCCAGGGGTCGAACCCATGTCTCTTCTTATCTCTTGCATTGGCAGGCAGGTTCTTTACCACTAGCGCCACCTATGATGCCAGAAGGGCTGGGGAGGGCGCTCAGTACTTAAGATGCCCATGAAGGCTAGGCAGAAACCCAAAGGGGATGTAAGGGTCAGGTAATCAAGGACAGCTTTATAGAAAAGGTGGGACTTGGGCAGAGTCAGAGAACCAGGAGAAGTGGCAGCAGAAATGTAGACAGATGAGAAGGTGTTGGACGTGTCTAAGTGACACCGTGATTAAACCTTCCTGCTGGGCCAGATGAGATCAATGCTGTGACATGTCGTGTTTGGCACACATGGGGTTGGATCACGCAGTGTTCTAAATTTAAGATAGATGCCAATATTTCCACACAAAAATCCAGATTTCTGACTTTTCTTTAAAATAAAAGGCAGCCAGGAGGTTGACTTGGCAGCACAGGAGGTCCTATACGGTAATGATGGGACTCAGTGTACGCAGTCCCTCTCCAGCAAGTCTCTTTTATTCCTTTCTGCTGTTTACCCGAATCCTGTAGACATCTGAGTTTTCTGAGTCAAGGATTGGTAGGTAATAAAGTTACAGAGATAGATCAGTGACAGATTATGGAGGGCTTTTAATACCAAAGTAAGGGGTATAAATGTAGTCAGCTGATGTATAAGGGATCGATGAAGATTGAAGCCATGTTTAGGAGAGTTATTCTGTTCTGGTTGTTGGATATTTATTTATTTGGCTGAGCCAGGTCTTAATTGTGGCATGCTACCCCATGTGGGATAGATCCCTGTATAGCATGTGGGATCTAGTTCCCTGACCAGGGATCAAACGTGGGCCCCCTGAACCTGGGAACACAGCATCTTAGCCACTGGACCATCTCCTTGGAGAGTTATCCTGGAGCACTGTGAAAATACAAGAGGAAGAATAGTTAACCAGTTTTGAAAGGGAAAAGAGAGATGTGATGGTGTTGGTTACCCAAGTAGGCCTAAAACTGCAAAATGGAGGTCTTCTAAGGCAGTGTTGTCCAGAAAGGCTGCAGGTGCCACAAGCAGATCATCTGGGCCAGCATGCTTTCTGGGAAACTGGCTTTGTACACTTTCAGAATTCAGGCCAGTGTTTGGTGTAGGGGACAGTGAGTCTGACTGTTTGAAACAACTGTTTGATATAATAACTCTGTGATTGCAGAGAAAGCAGTGGAAGTACAGTTCAGTTCAGTCGCTTAGTCATGTCTGACTCTTTGCGACCCCATGAATTGCAGCATGCCAGGCCTCCCTGTCCATCACCAACTCCCGGAGTTCACTCAGACTCACTTCCATCGAGTCAGTGATGCCATCCAGCCAGCTCATCCTCTGTCGTGCCCTTCTCCTCCTGCCCCCAATCCCTCCCAGCATCAGAGTCTTTTCCAGTGAGTCAACTCTTCGCTTGAGGTGGCCAAAGTACTGGAGTTTCAGCTTTAGCATCATTCCTTCCAAAGAAATCCCAGGGCTGATCTCCTTTAGAATGGACTGGTTGGATCTCCTTGCAGTCCAAGGGACTCTCAAGAGCGTTCTCCAACGCCACAGTTCAAAAGCATCAATTCTTCGGCGCTCAGCCTTCTTCACAGTCCAACTCTCATATCCATACATGACCACTGGAAAAACCATAGCCTTGACTAGACAGACCTTTGTTGGCAAAGTAATGTCTCTGCTTTTGAATATGCTATCTAAGTTGGTCATAAGTTTTCTTCCAAGGAGTAAGTGTCTTTTAATTTCATGGCTGCAGTCACCATCTGCAGTGATTTTGGAACCCCAAAAAGAAAGTCTGACACTGTTTCCACTGTTTCCCCATCTATTTCCCATCGCAAAGAGTCAGACACGACTGAGCAACTGAACTGAACTGAAAGGGTGTGCTGGTTACCTTTTATTAAAAATGTTTTTAAAGCCCTCTTATAAAAATTATTTATACAGGCTAAACCATGTTGTTTTTTCTTCATGTGTTCCTATGAAAAATTATCATAGACAAATTTTTATAAAAATTTGACTTTGGAAGGAGAGTCTATTACATGTACAAAAAAAGGCATTTGTACCAAGCCTCAAAACTTGTCAAGTTTTCCTACCACATTTAGTGTGGCTTCTTTCTCTTTGGCCTACAGATGAAATATGTGAATGAAAGGTTTCAAGACGAGAAAAATAAAGAGGTGGTTCTCATGTGCATCGGCATCACTTCAGGAGTCGGACGGCTGCTCTTCGGCCGGATCGCGGATTATGTGCCTGGTGTGAAGAAAATTTATCTCCAGGTACTTTCTTTTTTTTAAAAAACATCTTGTACTATGTAAAGTTTTAAACCTCATTGATGAACCTCCCATGTACCCATCCCACAGTGTCAGGCATTATTGCAGGGATTTCCAAGGGAACTAAGAAGTACAGGGAGATGCTTTCAGGTCAGCCTATGGAGTGGAGATGGGCTTGAGGTGTTGTTTTAATTCTTTATTATTTTTTTTTCTATTTTTGCTGTGCTGGGTCTTCTTGGTTGTGTGGGGTCTGCTCTTTGTTGAGGTGCGCAGGCCTCTCATTGCGGCGATGTCTCTTGTCGTGGAGCACAGGCTCTGGGGTGTGGGGCTTCCATGGTTGAAGCATGTGGGCTCAGTGGTGGTGGTTCCCAGGCTCTCGAGCGCGGGCTCGATAGAAGTTGCTCTGCGGCATGTGGGATCTTCCTGGACCAGGGATTGAACCTGTCCTCTCTGCGTTGGCAAGTGGATTCTTTACCACTGAGCCACCAGGGAAGCCCTTACAGGTACTTCCTTAATAAGCCTTTATTCCTCTAGCAGATTTATCCTTGTCACCTAATGGCTCATACATGTACTTATTTACTTAAATTCTTCCGTAAACATGAGAACTATTTTCTAGACCTCAACAAGCAGCTTTTAAAGGGCAAAATCAGTTATGAGGTCTGGGTTTTTTCTTTGGCTGTGCTGCATGGCATGTGGGATCTTAGTTCCCTAACCTCCAGTTTGCAGAGGGAGCTCAGAGTCTTGACTGCCAGGGTAGTTCGGAGTTCGGGGTTTTCAACATAAGAAATTGGTGAGCAAACAATATTCTTTGTTCTGTCATGGAACTGCACCAAACCAGAATGGTTTTCTATCTTTTGCGTTTTTCTAAGAATGCTTTATTTTTGATGTAGTTCTCATGGTCATGTGCCTTTGGCAATCCCTGTGAAATTCAGGGGTGTGCATGTCTTTTGAATTTTCTCACTGCAGATTGCCTTCTGGGTGTTGTGGGCTGTGCTGTCCCGAGACCATACTGTTGTTCACTTCACAAGTATTTAAGTGACTCCTCCATGCCCAGTACTGTGCTAAATGCTACAGATGAAACACCATCTGTGTGCTCTGTGACGAATGGTCTCTGGGCAAGACAGATAAAGCCGTGTTCCAGCACAGTGAAATAACGGGGCTAGGTGGGGCCACAGAAACACAGGCCCAAAGCAGCTAAATCACTAGAGGAGGTCTGAGCAGGCTCCCTTGGCTGGCGGACTGTTGGGAGGTAACAGTTAAATAGATAAAGAAGACAGAGAAGAGTGCTGCGAGCAGAAGCAGCTGCATGGGCAGAGACGGAGACGTGACATTGTGTGCTGTGTCTGGGAACAGTGTTTGAGTGGACTAAGAGAATAGTAGATTGGCTGGCTGGCGAATAGGCAGGAGTCAGGTTGGGAAGGGCCTTGTGAGCACAGAAGAGGCTGAGCTCGATCCTGAATCTACCAGGAGCCGTTAAGGATTTTTTTATACAAGGGCGTGACAAGAGTTGTATTTTATAAAGCTTAACCTAGTAGCTGTGAAGGGTGAATACAGAGGAGGAGGGGCCAGGGTTCATACAGTCACAAAAGGCCACATATTGTGTGGCTCCCTGTATACCTAGTGTCCAGAATTGGCTGATCCAGGGACAGAAAGTGTAGATCAGTGGTTGCTGGTGGCTGAGCGAAGGAGGGTCTGGGGAGTAACTCCTACTGGCAGTGGGGTTTCTTTTGGGGTGATGTAAATATTCTAAAACTACACAGTAGTGGTGGTCAATGAACCCAGTGCGCCTTCCCTCCTTGCCCAGCCCTTCAAGGTGCGTGCCATCGCACTTACAAATGTGAACTCAGAGGGACAGAAGCGGCCTCACTGTGGGTGTCTCTGTAGATCTAGGCGGTCAGCGCAGTAAGGAGTCTGGTCACATAGCTGGAAGGCTGGGAGAACACTACCTTTGCAAGTATTTCTGTGTTAACGACCATTCCCCCTTTTATTAACACCTTAACTGTGGGTATGTCTGTTGAATGTTAAACAGAAGTCTTGTTCTCAAGTGTCAAGGGAGCCCTCTAGTGGACATTTGTTGCCTTACAGACTTTTGGCTTCCTTTCATTTATTAAAAGAGTGTCTGCTGTGCCCCAAGCACCAGCCCCGACCCTGGTGGGTGATACAAACATGATACAGACATGATCCTTGAGTTCCCAGAGCAAGACCTGAGGCAGGGAAAAGCTGGGCATGATTGCGAACTCAAGAAGACAGAGTGGCCTGGGAAGAGGTTGGAAAGAGCAGGGCATGGGAAGAGGAGGGGCCTCTCCCCATGATTAAACAGAGCCTTGGAATACACGAAGGAGACATTTTACTTTAAGCATAGTAGGTCCTTGTTGGAGAATAACGTGATCTTGCATTTTGAAGTCGGCGTGGTTGCTCCGTGTGTGGAGGATTGAAGACTGTGAGGGAAGCGGGAGTGCAAGAGGGAGGGAGACCAGGGAGGAGATGATACAGCATCCAGGTTAGAGAGGATGGAGGCCAGACTGTGGTGACACGATGGACGAAGTCATGGCGTGTTTTATACATCAACACTTTACTCCAAAACAACTTTTGACTTTAGAAAGGTTTCCCCCCAGAGGAGGGTCATTTACAACATAACAGGGGGCAGATACGTTAGTAGTTCATGTAACTGAGGAAAGAAAACAGCCTTTCCTGACTTGGCCCACTTGTGGCCGACAGTTACACGGGAGTGAGTGAAGAATGAGTAATTTCATTTTGGATGAAAGGTTAGCCACAGTGTGGCACAGCGAGTGTCACAGCGAGGTGAGGTGACTGCAGTCCAGGGAGGCCCGTGGAGCAGAAGGGGTGTCCTGTGCTGCTGGGAGCCACCAACAGCCCTCCCCGCTCTGACTCTCCCCTGCCCCAACTCCCAAAAATTGTGTGGTTTTTGATCCTTGGCTTTTCTCTGCTGTGATCAAGTCCAGCTCTGTGGGTCGGCTTATTCCTCCTCCCCTCCCTGTCTCCCTGCCTGGCTGTTTGCCCTCTGGCCCCGCTGTTAAGGGCTGGAATGCTTCTGCAGCCTACCTTCCTCTCCTTCCTTTCCTGGCTGCTGGGTTTTCTCAGACACGCCTGCTTCTTGCTGCTGTTACAGCTCAGCCTTGTCAGGGCAGTCCTCCTCCCTCCCTGTCCCTGTGACACTAGTTCTGAGTGGCTTCCAGGCCTGGGACACAGTTCGCAGCATCCCATGTGGTCTGCTTTGGGGGCACAGTCATCTTGGGTTTGGGGAGGCTGCAGAGCAGAAAAGCACAGACTCTAAAGTGAGATACAGCTTGTCTCCCCCAGATCCTGCAGAGGGTTGTGTGAGGATTCATGGTGACAGCTTATGTAAACTGCCTGCCCAGGGGGATCACTAATAAATCCTTGCCTTTGTGAGATTTTAATATTCTATTAAATACTGAGGCAGATCCTGATCTGGAACAGGTCTCAAGAAAGGAGACCTTGGTTTTTCTGATGTGGGGATCTTTGCTTATAGGTAACAGAGTTTAGGAATATATCTTACACTTTTGCTAAAGAGTTCTGAATTTAAACTTCCAGCAAGGTCTTGGGTAACCAAGTATTTTCAGCCTAACAATTCTGAATACTGAGCGAAGAGATGATTGAAATGTATTATATAGAATGATAAGAGAATCTCTGCAGAGGTTCCTGGAGTACTCCATTAGGAGAGGGAAGACTGCATCCTGGCACCTTCCCAGCCATCTTTCTTAACTTCACAGGCCTGTATTTCTAGTCACCAGTACAGTATTGCAGATTTCTGTCTTTACTGTGTACCTGTTTCAAAAGTGTGAGTGTTTAAAGGTTTGGAAGTTGTAACTCTAATGAAAGAATGGAAAGCTTTGGATTAAGATCACTTTCCCATTGTGTCAGATTGCTCTGTGCCATGGATGTAAACCAAAGTGTGGGCATCATATCCATGTACGTAAGCAGACAAACCCCGATGGGTGCACACAGGAAAGGCCTGGGAGGACCATCCCATTAGTGACTGGTTATTCCTGACCAGGACAGTGTGGGTTGAGGGTGGAGGGGGTTGAAGGAAGACTTTCATTTATTACTGTATACATTTTTCTACAGTTTGAATTTTGTCAGGAATATATTCATGAGTTACTTTTGAAATGCAGAATTGTTTTTTTGTAATTTAGAAAAATGAATCACTTTTAGATCCGTCTTCCTCTGGAAGTCACTTCTGCTTGTAAAACAAACTGAGCCTCATTGCCCAGTTTTGTTGTTGTTGCTGCTGTTTTTTGTTCCCTTTTAGTATTTTATGTTTTCTGAAAGATACCTTGGGATAAAAGGTATATGCTTTACCAAACATAAGCTACTTCTACAATGGTATCCAGATATTGAGCAGTTCCCCTGCCTGAACAAGGAACCAGACTATGATTCTCTCTTCTCACCTGGGCTGTGGCATTGGGGCTGGTTCCTCCTCCAGGCAGAACTGGTGGTGTTTATGTGTAATAGGAAAGCTGGACAGACTTCTGGGTGAAGCGCTGCCACAGGACTGCGTGCTTTAGAAGAAGCCGGATGCCCGGCTGTGCCCTGAACACTTCCCTTTGGTGTGATGGACCTGAAGACCACTGCTGCCAACTAGTGGACTCCTAGCCAGAGGCTCTGAGAGTCTGCAAACTTTATATTGAATAAATTCATAGGAGCAACACTTGTTTCTAACTGTGGCCAAGAGAATATAAATTAATGTAATTTGCATCTGCCTCTGAAAGTGCCTTCTGCTTATTCAGGTGCAGCTCATTTTTCCCTCTTCCGTCATTATGCTTAGATTTCTGAGCAAAACTGCCACTGACATTTCCTCCAAAAATGTTCTTTGTGACAGAAATGGGAACTATAATAGCAAGGACTTTGCTTGTTGTTGTTCTTAGGTACATAAACTAACTGAAGCAGGGGGTTATTCTTCTAGAGACTGTAATATTATGACAGAAGATATTTCCTGTACAGTTTTAAGAAGCAGAAGCAAGAAAGAAATCTCAAAAGTCAATGTCTCATTAAATGGCAGTGCTAGAGCCTAGAAAAGGGTTAGGAACCTTTGAATCTCTTTTTTAAATCTAACCAGAGCTACTGTGTTTGGGGTGGAAAAAAAGACTGTAATACTAACTTACTCACCCTACACACTGGGGCTTGTATCTACAGATCAGTAGATACTGGGGGAAGTGATGAACTTCCTACACGCACAGTGCGCTAAACCTCGTTCTATGCTACTTGTGGGTGGAGTGTTCCTGAGTGTGGGGAACAGGTATGTCCTTGTCAGCTTGGTCTGCTACCTCTGAACTTAGCTACATTTAGGGTAGTTACACCTGCTGAGAAACAGCAGCATTTCTCACTACTATTTAGCTGCAAATAAGGCAGAAGTAACCAGGTATTTTCTGAGAGCTACTAGAGAATGTGTGTAAATTTCTATCAATTCAATTCTTAAAGAAAACCAACAAATTTTACTTTAAATAACTAATAATTTTTATTTAACAATTATTGTTAAAATTTAAGTTTTAAATACTGTCAAATAGTTGAAAAAGAGAATATAAATTAATATAATTTCAATTGAGAAAAGGAGAGCTTGTAGTCAGGTAAAGTATTAAGAAGTAATAATGTGCTCAAAATATATAATAAACTTGAAACTCTTATATGAATGATTTCTTAGAAAACTGAACAAAGAATAAAAATTTGAAGGGGCCAAAAATGAATAGAAAAATCAGGATAAGCACTGTAAGTGCCTGGGTCTCGTGTTAAATGTATTGGGTCCAAGAAAACATTTGTTTATTCAGCAAAACTGACTTCGTGCTATAAGCTTTCAACTTTCACTCTGGTTGTCTTATCTTGCAGGAGATTTGTACTGAACAAAATATGAAAAGAACAGGAAGCGCATTCTAAGCTAACCTAGTAGAAGTACAGTGGTGTGGTTGGGCATTAAACCCATTGAATCTGGCCCCGTGATGTCCTAACATTTTATTCCAGGTTCACTGGAATTTTATCTCCTTTGTGTTTGTAGATAGAGTAAAACTGTATCTAATAAATAATATTAGGATTGGTCTAATTAGTTTTTCAGTAACAGTAACTCCTTAACTCTAGATGGTAGATGGGAAGCATCGGGTCTTTCTGCCAGGGTCACAGCGGTCTGGACCCGGGCCTGTCCTCTGGGCCTTAGCTCTTTCCAGCCTTAAGGCTGCAAGCCCAGTGCCTAGCCAGTCTGTGTCTGTTAGTCACCCAGTCGTGTCCAACTCTGCAAGCCCATGGAATGTAGCCCGCCAGGCTCCTCTGTCCATGGAATTCTCCAGGCAAGAATACTAGAATGAGTTGCCATTTCCTCCTCCAGGGGATCTTCCCAACTCAGGGATCGAACCCAGGTCTCCTGAATTGCAGGCATATGCTGTATCATCTGAGCCACCAGGGAAGCCCAAAACACTAAGCAGCACTAAGGAATTACGCTTCCACCCTAATGGACATGGGATCTGAGGAAAAGATGTTTCAGTAGAGTATAAACAATCAGAATGTGGAGATCATGTTCTTTAGGAAAAAAATGTGAAGTGCCAGACTTCTTTTTCAAATAGCCAACTCTGAGTCTTAAACTAATTCTACCATAAAGCCATATTTACTCAGCTATATAATACAATGGTGTCAGACGAGAGACCAACTTGGATTTTTTTTTTCTCCCTGGCCTCCCTGAGTGGCATGTGGGATCTTAATCCCCTGACCAGGAATCAAACCTGTGCCCCCTGTATCAGAGAAGGCAATGGCACCCCACTCCAGTACTCTTGCCTGGAAAATCCCATGGGCAAAGGAGCCTGGTAGGCTGCAGTCCATGGGGTCTCGAAGAGTTGGACACGACTGAGCGACTTCACTTTCACTTTTCACTTTCATGCATTGGAGAAGGAAATGACAACCCACTCCAGTGTTCTTGCCTGGAGAATCCCAGGGACGGGGGAGCCTGGTGGGCTGCCGTCTCAGGGGTCACACAGAGTTGGACACGACTGAAGTGACTTAGCAGCAGCAGCAGCCCCCCAGTATTGGGAGCACAGAGCCTTAACCACTAGACCGCCAGAGAAGTCCCCAACTTGGAGTTTAAAATCTTTTTCAAGAATGCTTTTGATTGTGGGGTCAGTGGATGACATGTGCCGAAGTCACCTGGGGAGCTTGTGAAAACCACTGTTGGGGGTCCCTGTCCTCAGGTGATCCTGCTGTGCACTGAGGTGGTGGGGGCTGCCCCGAGGCCCTGCCAAGCTTGGTGTCCCCCATTAAGCCCTGGCCAAACAGAGCAGATGAAGGTGGAGATCTGGAGCGCTGCTCTCTGTGGCTTCTCCCTCCCGTCCCTGCCCCGCTGTCATCAGAGGGGGCCCTCTAGGAACGGTTCCACTGCCCCTGCTACTTACTGCCCAGGCAGGCCCGGCTTCCAGGCTGGCTCCACCTGGGGTTACTAAACCTCCCAGCATCACTCGCTTCATCTGTAAAATGGGGAAAATATTAGGGCTCACCTCATAAAGTCACCACCTAAAGTCCTTGGAACAATGCCTGCATTTCATAAGCATTAAATAAACGACAGTTTCTGTTATATGCATACTTTTAAAAAAGCTGATTCTTTTTAAAACATCTATTCCACCTAATGAGTGAATGATACAATTTTAGTTATTTGCCTAAAAAACTGAATTGTCTACTCCTTCCTTTTTTGTACCCACCATGCTTTGAATATACAACTAGAACATCTAGAATACTTCATGTGCACTTATTTACACAGTCATCTCTTCATAACCCAAGGGTACTAACCAGGTTTTATTCACATAGCACAGTGCATAGAACAGAGCACAGGAGCTGCCCAATGGCAGGGAAAATCCAGTGTTTGATTCTGTTACTTTAGCAAACTGGAAGCTCTGTCAGGTGAAGGATAGATCTGGCTGGCGTATTTTCATTATGCAGAGGACTGACACCAGTAAAGTGCAAATAATTTCAAAGGTAAAATTTCTAAATCATATGTTGGATGAGTGAATTTGAGCTGATATTCAAAGAACAAATACATAATGAGCACTGACCAGGTACAAGATCCTTAAACCTTATTATATGTAGGGCCAAAGATGACTTTTGTACAGATTCTGATCTCAAAGAGCTTACTGCTGGGAAAGGAAAGTAAGTATACAAAAACCCTTACTTTTTTCTTGTCCCTTAATGGAAATACTGAGAAAGGGTGAGGGGAATTCAGGGAAGATGATTGTGGGAGTTGATTATGTATATAAAATCAAGGCAAAGTGGGCTGGGGAGGTGACTAACCGGTAACCACTTAAAAGCCCTACGCATGTCGCTCAGTAATTGTGATGCTCCCTGTTCCGAGAGCGGTGCTGACACTGTGTGCCTGTCCCAGGTCCTGTCCTTTCTCTTCATCGGTCTGATGTCCATGATGATCCCCCTGTGCAGCGTCTTTGGGGGCCTCATTGCTGTCTGCCTCATCATGGGTCTCTTCGATGGATGCTTCATTTCCATTATGGCCCCCATTGCCTTTGAGTTGGTTGGTGCCCAGGACGTGTCCCAAGCAATTGGATTTCTGCTCGGATTCATGTCTATTCCCATGACTGTGGGCCCACCGATCGCAGGTAAATAACATTGTCCTAGCACTGTCTACAGTAGGTCCTGAGTCTCACATGTTAAATATATTATGATTTATTGCTTTCTGCTGTCTTGCTGTTGTATGTGGCTTATCTATAACATTTTTACTAAGACCAGCAGATGGCATGTTGGAAAAATTTGCTGATGAGCCCTCTTACTCTTACTGATATCTTAAACGCCCGCTGAAATGTATAGCAGTTAGCTTCTGGACTTGAAGACTTAAGAGTTCCTGTGCTAGTAAGTGTTTTGGAGGAATAGGAAATGTGACTTCTTTCTTTCAAGAGGTGAAGATTCTGAAAGATTTCTAAATATGTATGAATTGTGTAAGAGATCACAGTCCTCCCTGAGAAATAGTTAAATGAAAAGTAACACTTAACAGGAGAACCCAAATGTCCGTCAGTAGATGAATGGGTAAACAGAATGTACTACATCCGTACAATGGGGTTCTTCGGCCATAGAAAGGAATGAAGCATCGTACCGGCACACACCACCAGGTAGGTGAGCCTCAGACATCATGCTAAGTGTGAAAGAAGCCAAATACAAAAGGTCACATACTATTCCATTTATGTGAAATAGCCAGAATAAATTCAGAGACAGAACAGATGCGAGGGGATGGAGGGAAGGGGGATTAGGGAGTCACTGCGTATTGGGTGTGGACTTTTCTTCTGGTGTGATGAAAATATTTTGGAACTAGAGAGAGAGTGGTGGTTGTACAACACTGTAAATATACCAGATGCCACTAAAATGGTTAATTTTATGTTACACGAATTTTACCTTTAGAAATCTTCTGAATGATAGTATAAAGTTGTCTCACATTCAGTATTAACTGGGTACTACTATAAATTATAAGATTTGATATAAAATTATGAAATTTAAATGTATGTACTAGCATCTGTCTTGTATGTGAGTGACTCAGTGAAACTTCAATTCATTCTCTTATTCAGAACCACACATGTCAGCAAATTTGCCAGTTAGGAACCTAGTCATGAATCAAGCAAGCAGAACCACTACTGAGCACACCAAGTGAAATATAAGTTCTAAACATCACAGTCTCCTTGCAGGAGAACCCTCCAGTCCTTCCCCTCTCTCCCAGTTAACAACCTGTTTTTACCTCTTACATGCTTTGTTAGGGTTTCCAAGTCCACAGCAAGTTATAGGAAGTACTTTACTAGAAAAGGTGTTTCTTTTTGCCACTGGAGGTGACTATAACAGATCAAGAATGAAGGGGGTAACAGGAAATTCCCAAAGTGGGCAGAAAAACGCCAGGAGGTTCTAGGGATTACAGTATTACAGCCAAACATAACCTGTGTTCATGAAGATGCAAGGTTCAGTTACATATGCAATATTTGATTCAGATAGGAAAAGCATGTATTTAGATATACTGTATGTTTTACGTTTCTATTTGGAATGACTGTACACTTTTTTTCCCCCCAATGTGTTGGTATTTACCTGAACAAATCCTCAGCTGTTTATTTAGCAGAGTCAGATACCCATTATAATGTGTTCCTGGAACATTTCTGGTCACTTAGGTTGTACAGCAAAAGTCTGAAACACTAAGATAACTTTTAAAATCTGGATTTTGTTAGCAAAATAGAAATAAGGAGTACTCTGACAGTTTTCAGAAGCACAGCCGTAGGCTCTATTAGAATACCATATCTATACTCTTACATTTTCCCCTCAGGTGCTGACAAACCTTAGTATCTTTCCAAAATGTATTTAACAGTGTAACTTTTTCATCCTCTTAGATTTATAATTTTTCATGATTTTGGATTATCATTTTAAGTAGTTTCATGTTATTTCATAAACAGGCACACAAAAGGTCTGAAAATGTAAACATTTTGAAGCCTGTGTGTATGACAGGTTTCAGCTTGGTGGACCGTCCACTTTCAGCCGAAACAGGACCTTAACACCATGTGTCAGAATACCCAAAGGGCCTCTGAAGGGTTTTGAGAAAGCCAAAGCTTGACTGCACGTGTTCTGTCCACGTTATATCTTGGTAGGAAAACTCAGAAGCCTGTCACAGATTTGCAACAAGATTAAAGAAATGACATCTTTTCTTTCCTATCAGAAAAGGTTTATCTTTCAGAACCATGTCCTTAAAAACGTCTGCTCTCTGAGGTGTCTGCACTGGCCTGCTGGGATGAAGGTCCTAGGTTGGCAGTGGGCCACCAGGGCGACTCCTCTGGGCCCCAACAGTCATGCTTTTCTCTCCTGCTGACAGTGTTTTCCCTTCCCAGGGCTACTCCGGGACAAGCTGGGCTCCTATGATGTGGCCTTCTACCTCGCTGGAATCCCTCCCCTTATTGGAGGTGCTGTTCTTTGTTTTATCCCATGGGTCCACAGTAAGAAGCAAAGAGAGGTCACTAAAACCACTGGAGGAGAAAAGATGGAGAAAATGCTGGCGAACCAGAACTCTCTGTCAAGCTCATCTGCAATCTTTAAGAAGGAATCTGACTCTGTTATTTAATGTCTTATATACCTCCACCAGACTGGACTTGCTTTCAGAAACTGAAGCAAGTATTCCTTTTATATATGAATTGCAAATTTGTTATTTTTTTAATCACATCCTAGGAGTAGCACAATAATTGGGAAATAGAACCCTCATTACTACAAGAACCATTTGCTGCCAGTGAACAGCTAGCTGTCCGATATTTCCGTGAGTCTGAGGGCAGAGACTCAGACTCAGTTTTCATGTACAATAAAACCTGTCTGAAAGTCAACTATCATGAGAATATGAGGCTATCTCAGTAAAAAAGCAGCTTTGGAAACTGTGAATGCTATTTAGCTTGTACAAATACTTAAAAATACCTCAAGCTATACTGAAAGGGTTGTGGTTTGATTAGGACTGGAAATATTATTTGTTGTCTCACATTGGTGTTTTTAGTATCTCTGTTTTAATTTCTTCTGCTATTTGGAAACTTCGTACAAAATTTAAGCCTGGATTCTAGATAATATCAGATCGACTTAGATTTCAAGTCAGTGTAAAAATTGTTCGCCTGCTGTTAAATAAGCTATGAAAGTAAGTTATTCTGACTTGCTCCAGTGTCAAGGGACCTTCTTGGAGCAGGTGCTGACGAGGTATTCAGAATCAATATGTGAGATGAACAGGATACTGTTCATAAGGGCAAAACAGTTCAGAAATCAGACATTTCTTCCATTTACATGTTCTCCCTTTGGATTTGCAGTGTGTTTTACTCAAGTTGCCAGAAACACCCCAGATTTCTGAATTGTTTAAGTTGTAACAGTAAAATAGAATGAAAGATATTCTAGCAATTTTAGCTTAGAATTTTTCTGACTTCTGAATTTGTTGCACTAGGACCTGATATTTAAACAAGCATATTATCAAGTTGCAGTTTTAGGCATAAATGGGGGGAAAAAAAACTCTTTATGAAGAAAATATCTATTTCTGCTAGAAAGAATTGCTCAAATTGGTAAAACTTTCTGGCAAAAATTTGCATTCATATATATTTATCCTAGTGTGTTCCCCTTTAACACTGCCTGTATTTTTTCTATTTATATATAAATATAAGAAAGCAATTAAAATTTTAAAGATTTAAAGTTAAAACCAAAGTCATGACATGACCTAAACTCCACTAAAAGAAAAAAACAGGAATGGGTCCCTCATCTTGAAATTATATTTTAGTACGTTTGTTTCTAGGATGCCCAGGGATCTTCCATTTGTTTCTTCTTATTATTGCGTTAATAATACACAAACTCATAATTAAATCCCCAATGCATATGTATATTAGATCCTCCTCAAATGTGGCTTGTTCACCTGGGAAGATGCCATCTTTTTTATAAAGCCCCTTCAGGATCCGCCTGTTCTTAAATTCTTTGTGCTGAGAGAAATGCAATCTCCTTAACTTTTCTTTTCAGCTTGGATCGTTTGTGAAGGGCAAAGTCCTTCCATTCCTGTCTCAAGCTGAGGATGGAGATGTCGGTAAAACATATGGATTTGTAGTTGTTGGGGGAGGAGGGCACTCAGGAGGAAAGGCAAAGTGAGGCTGATAAGTAAACAACTAGAAAACCCAGTAACTTTTTCAATATCAGCTTTCTCAATCTGCAACCTTGAAGGTTCAGTATAAACACTAAATATGTAATTTATTTATAATAGAGCTTTAAACAATTTTGATCTTAGAGACATTCAGCAACTTACTACACCATACACACAGCTGCAACTTACTACTGGAAGTTGTATTTCATATACAAACAGCTATGAACAATCATCAAACCTGCCGCTATAAAATACTTATTTTTTTCTATAGTTTCAGCACAAACTCCTGACTACCCTGTGATTTTTCAGAAAGAGTAGATCTGAGAAAACTTATTCTGTAAAGACCTTCAGAATGTTTTTCCTTTTATTATTTGGCTGATATTGGGGGGGGGGAGTAATTATCTGAAACTCAGACTTGATCTTGTTTATCTTACATAGTAAAAGAGCAACACGACAAGTATAATATAACTTAGATCTCAGACTATTGTGTTTGTGTATAATATTACACATATGTAGTTTCAGTCTAATGGAATGAATCAAACAGGATCTATAACACTGCGAAGGCTCCACTAAAATAGACTCTTAGGGAGAGTGCTGTGCTGTAATAATATAAAGTTAAAAGTATAGAAGATAAGATGCTAAATTACATAAAATGCATATTTAGTAATATGTTGTTTGGTACAAAAAGTTCTCAAAGTCTAAAATATACAACCTAAGAAAAAATACCAGTATTCACAAAGATTTGTTTTAGACCAAGGAATGTTACTTTAATCTTTCAAACTAAGGCCTAATTTCTAAAGACTGTTACTTAATTGCAGTAAAGTGACCTGATGGACATACATTTTGTTGTTGTTGTTGTTGTTTAATCCAAGACACTTTTTTAAAAGAATAGATAAAATCTTTAAAGAACTCAGCAAATTCTCAAACGTAAAAGGTTCTGGCGTTTGAGGCCAACACTATAAAAGAAGGGAGCGATCATTCCTCTTCACACACAGTCCGGATGGGATGTTACTGTAACAGGATGCCCAGGGATCTTCCAGAAACATTCTGGTTAGGGTTTACTGCAGTGCCTGTGGCTGGGATGCATCCATTTCAGTAACAATAAGCCACCCAGATTACTGATACTATTTTCAGAATTCATCTCTTTGATCACAGTTGCAATGCTTAAGTCTATAGCCCTACCCCAAGACCTGTAATTTCTCCTGAAAACTGCACAGTGCTTGCACTGAGCTTCAAATTCTATTCATAAATAGAAATAAGACTTCATTTGCATTTCATGATCAGACATTATCTGTTTAGACATGTTTGCAGATGATCCCATGGACTCTGCCCAAGTATGGGGGGAAAAAAAATTAATGCCATTAGCTTCAACTTCCCACACTTTTAAAGTAAATGTACACTTGGTTGTAAAGTACACGTATGTTTACTTCTGGTAATTATACTCCTTTAACTGCACTTAACATTTAAATACGTGCCACTGTTATTTGTAAGCTGTCCCATGTTCAGATAACCTGATGATAAATCCAATAAGGCTGAACAGAAAATGTGCTATGAGATCAGAGGTAGGCACCTGTAGCATGGGTGGGACTGAAGACTTCCTGGTGGCGAACTTTGATGCCCTCGCATACCTCTTTTTATACTGTCTTTACATTCTGTTGCCCTTTCTTCCCTACATCCTTCAAAAGCCTGCTGAAGAGTCAATGACTATCCCTGCTTAGTTCCACTGGTTGCTTAGTTGCAGTACTTACTGGTCCCGGTGATTTCAGAGGATGGAACCCCATCCAATTTTGTGTAACCTAGAGAATGGCTTGGTCTCAGCTTTCCACTTAGAGTTCTAATGGTACACTGGAAAAAAAATTATAATGGGTGGGGGGATAAGAAGTTTCATATAATTGTCAACTTTTGTGTTAACATATAAAACTTTAAATATTTAAGGTAAATGCTTTGAGAGGAAAGTATGTCAAGTTCTTAACATATTTTCAGAGCATACTTTTTTTACTTTGATTTTCATATTCCATTAAAGTTTTGCTAAATTGTAGTCCTGAGAACATACCCTGGAGGCTGCCTGGGAATCTAGTAGGCCTCTGGGATGCAGTGTCTCGTGAATCTGCTTTAGGCCTGGGTTACAATTTATGGTGAACGGTATTAAGAGTAAGTTCCCGGCGTCTAGAGATATGGGTGGAAAGTATGAGCAAATTAGCTCCAAAATTTAAAAATATGTGAATAATTTAAATACATATTTAAAACTGTTCAGGAGTTTTCAAACTGAAAACTTCATTGTTGCTGCAAGGAGGGAGCAAATAATAAGGTAGACAACAGCAACACACAGCTTCCAGGCTCACTGAGTGGATGACAGTCACAGCCACATTGTATCACTTTACTTGTTGACAGAGACTCATGCTTTGTTTCAGATACACACTGCAAGTGATAGGCTACAATTTTCAAGAATAAAGGGCCAAATCCCCATAGCTAAATGTGAAGCCTGCACACAACACAGACTCATTACCACCAAACTACCATAAATAGGGATTTTTATCAGATGACTGCTTAGGACCCATGAAACAATTCATTGCCACATCTTTGAATCACTCAAACCTTGATATTTGGGATACAGTAGCCTACTTTAGCTTTAAAAATTAATAATTTTAAAAAGTAAACATTAATTACCTTGGCCTCTCTACATTCAAAGAAATTTCCCATGGTACAATTTTTTTTTTGACAGATATAAAATAGGAGGCTACCTCATTTATGAAACAAGGTTTTTGTTTTTTATTAGTATGCTGGAAATACCATGAGAATGAAATAAAACCTTGTCAAGTACTTGATCATGACACTCAGCTTTGTCATGGCAGCCCACCTACCTCAGCTTCCGGGGTCTACCTAAAACCCCAGCGTAATCAATTCCTGCATAACCAGCGAGTGAATGGTGATTCTGGAGACTAAAAGGCAAGGGAGTGTAGGCTGTTAAAGGGGGTCGAAATACCAGTAAAACAAAACGTGTTTAGTTCCGATAAGTAGTATTTAAAAGGAAACAAAAATGGAATATTAACTAATATGGCCTGTGGATAATCTGAAAAAGGAAAAAAAAAAAAAAGACGAACCTTATAACCTATATACAATAATGAACAGTTGCTAAAATGCATCGTGAGTGGCTTGTACAAATTACACCGGCAGCTTGACGATGAGGTCTTGCCTTCATGTTTTCTTTGGCAGGAAGATGGATGATCGCTGACAACAGATTATATGCTTGTGCCTTAGCCTTACAGCTTCCATGTTAAACTCCTGTAAGAAGCACTCCTTTCCAAGTGGATCAGGGACTGTGGTGATGAGTTTTCGTCTTACTGGAGTTTTGGAAAATGCTACCACTGAGTGTGGCGATAGAGTAGGGGTTAATGCACAAGTTCCCAATCTAATGACAGAGGTTTCTCGCCTTTCAGTATGGTGGCCTATAAGAAGAGCATTTTGGAGTTCAGTGTCACTAAGCATGCATGTGATATCACTATCTACACAAAACAACATTTAGAAGTCAATATCAGATAATATTTTCAGTATCCGTTGGTTATTAAGAGTGAATCTGTTAAATATGTGTGTAAACACATAAACCTTTTTCTACTGTTATCTTCACCGAATGTAATCATCTATAGTAGGTTCTACAATGCAAGACAGTGATAGGTCAACGTATCTGTCGTAATTTAGCCTATACTGGAATATTATTTCAGGGACCCAGGGTTTGTTATCCAGACTGCTGTATTCTCACCCCAGCCTAGGAGACCCAGGGTTTCTTATTGAGTGCTGTGTTCTCACCCCAGCCTAGGAGACCCAGGGTTTCTTACTGAGTGCTGTGTTCTCACCCCAGCCTAGGAGACCCAGGGTTTCTTATTGAGTGCTGTGTTCTCACCCCAGCCTAGGAGACCCAGGGTTTGTTATCAAGTGCTGTATTTTCACCCCAGCCTATGAACTGACTGTATATGGTGCCTTTTTTTTCCTAGCAGAGAAAGATTAGATCAGGATTGGTGCTAAACTTCATGTTCTTTGCAAAATTATTTTTTTCTTTTTAAATATATATAATTCAATAGGAAGTCTATATGTCTGGCAGTTATTATGCATGTTACATTTTGTATATATATATATGAGGGAAAACCCCTCCTATAGAGGAATTATTGAGTTCAGATCTACTAAAAAATATGTAATTTTTGTTAATACAGAAGGTGTTAGGGTACAAAACTCAAAAAAATGATCACCAAATGAAAACTTAATGATGAACACAGCCCCCAAAGGTAATGACTAAAGAAAAGTCCCTGGTCAATGTTGCTAGCATGAAGTTAGCTATTCAAAGTATTCTGTAACTCTTATGTGAAAAAAGTCATGTTTTATTATATATATAATTATATATGTGTGTGTATGTGTGTGTGTATATGTATTATATACACACATAAACACGAAGTAGCTTTCTGTTGGGCTTAAGGATATAACTTAAGCTATTTTTCAGGCTTAGAGTTTTGGGAGCCATCAATCTTAAAATATCATTGTCCATCTTTCAGATTTAACATAAAGAAATTAGATTAGAAACAACTGTGTCTGGGGCAGAGTCAGCAAATCTCAGACCTATGATTGGCTCTGAGCATCATGGTTGTGGCTGACTGTGTGACTCGCACCAGAACTCTACCCCAGATTCCATGCAGGTCTCTTGAGTCCCTAACGTACCTGCGAGTAGGATTCAGAGGAAGTGGGGACCACAGATTTGTATTTAACCTTGCTGTCTTTATAGATGTTGCCTTAACTCTATTTTTGTGAAGATATTAAAAATGTAAGTTAGAAAAATACTATCATTCTTCTAATTAGGAAAACCAAACATTTAGAATCTACTAGAATATACTGGATTCACTGTTAACTAATGATAATTCCATTCTACTGTTAACATGATTTGTATGTAAGAGAATGGGGGCCTGTTAATCAGAAGTTATAGAGGGAGGAGATTGGGATTGACATACATAACACCATATATAACACAGGTAACTAATATAGCACAGGGAACTCTACTCAATACTGTAATGACCTATATGGGAAAAGTCTACAAAAGAATGTATTTATGTATATGTATAACTGATTCACTGTGCTGTAGAGCAGAAACCAACACAACACTGTAAACCAACGATACTCAAAAAAAAAGTTACAGTGGAGTGAGATGAAATATCCCCTTAGTAATAACTTCTCATGTAATTGTTATAATATTGTAGTTTGAGAACTATAACATTATTAAGGCATTGCCCAATGCTTGATAAATTTGAATTTTGTCATTCTGTTCTACAAATTTACTTTAGCTTGAAAGTTACAGCTATGACAGACTGAACCCTGCAGTATTACTGAGAGAGAGCTTGGATATTTTAAGTATCTCCTAATAGACACTTTTTTTGTCAACTTGTTTTAATGTTTAACTGAAAACTAATTTTTAAATTATTTTGCATATTTTCGAAGTTAGGAAAACATGTTTGACCTTAGACATCAAAACCAGATTATTCTGAGTGCATGCTGCAGAGTGACTCTGCTCTGTCTACACAGGGTGCCATTTTTGGCATAGGAGTTGTCTAAATATAGGTCACTTATGTGAAATGATTATGCTGGGTTTGATCAGTGTGCAGTGTTTTAGTACTTGTCTTTTAAAAAATTTTATGTTTCTTTTTAAAGAGTATAATTTATAATTGATTTTTTATAATGTTCAATTTAATATAGATAACCAAAATGTTTTTAATGAAAAAGAGCTTTGTAATCATTTGGAGGGTAAAATCATTTTACTGTGAAACAATATGATATTCTCAGTTAATAAAAATTTTTTAGCAAATGTCTATAAGGCTCTGTGCTTATATTTATGAAATTCCCTGGGGAGGTGGAGGCGGGGAGGAAAAATGACTAAAGGGAAGGAAATAGTGTGTACGGAATGAAAGAAATAAGCTGTATGCTTTTAAAGCTTCATATATGTATTTCAGGTGTGTTTGGGTATTGTTATTTCTCTAGGGGACGAAGACATAAACCACAAGCACTGGATAGTCCAAAAACTATTTTGACATTTTTTTTTTTTGCAGTTGACTTAAAATTATTGCTTCTTTTACTTACACTGAATAAACTTATTAAATTCAGCTGGTACTAAGTGATCTATTTCTCACTGACAATTTCAGGGGGTGATCAAGACCAGGCTGGAGGGTTTTTTAAAAATTTCCTACTATTATGGATTACCCACTTGGAGAAAAACTGATTGCAGTCAGAGGATGTTTATTATTTGATAAGACCTAACTACAAAGCAAGTCACTATTGATGTTTAATGGTGCTAAATATATTTTACATATCAATGTGAAATTCGCAGTATGTCATTGAATCTATTAATTATTTATATGCCTGCAAATAAGTACCAGATGTGCAGGCGATCCTAAGCAGGGTAAACTTCACTCTCTCGATAAAATAATTTTTATAGGGAAAAAATAGATCTAATGTATACAGAAAACAAATTTTCTAGAGGTATAACTCAAAGAATTATCATAGTATCATACTTCCAGGGTTTAAAATTCTGTTGTTCAGTTGCTAAGTCATGTCCAACTCTTTTGTGACCCCCGTGGACTGCAGCCTGCCAGCTCCTTTCCCCATGGGACAGTCTCCTACAAATGAACCTAAATTCAAAAGTTCTTTTTTAAAACCCTCCAGAGTCACCAGTGTTTTCTTAAAACTTACAGAAACAGGAAACTCACTACCCTAGAGGATGGTCTACAATACAAGAGGGCCCCCTTGCCTTCCACGCTCACCATCCAGCCCTACCGCCCATCACTGTCTCAGTCACCTGCCAGCCTCGCTGGTCACTCCTACACACCCATCACGCTAGCACATGGCTTTTGGTTCAATGTTCAGTATTCATATGGAGCAACTTTATTTCACTCAGACTTAACAGAGACACTTGGAACCTTGTCTTCTCTGGAAGTTGCTTCATCTTTGGAACCTTCAGCACCAATATCCTGGTCTCTTATCACAGCTGATCACTTCATTCCCCCCCGCTGACTTCCCTCAGTCTGCTCCTCAACTTTGAGATCTTCTTCCCATTAACTTCTCCCTCTCTTGACCAATCAGATCTCTTCAGTCTTTACTTCATTTTTCTAACCCTTAACCCTGGGTCTGGCAAAACTCCAATAAGCTCCCTGAATATTCAGTTCATTAGCTGCCCCGTATCTCCCCCACACACAGAACACAGAAGTCGCTCAGTCGTGTCTGACTCTTTGCCACCCCATTGATTGTAGCCCACCAGGCTCCTAGGTCCATGGGATTTTCCAGGCGTGAATACTGGAGTGGGTTGCCGTTTCCTTCTCCACATATCTCCCCCAACCCCAAATTAAACACTTCCAGCTTCCTTCCTCAAACTATTTCTTCCCTCTTTTCTAACACCAGTTTTTCCCCTCTACAGGATTATTCCCATGGGCATATGCATATATATGCTCTTCTGTCTTGCATTTTGGTGGTGGTGGTGGGGGTGTAGAGCGGGAAAGATTTCTTTTAAATTCACATGCCCCTTGCAGCTATTGCCTCATGTCTTTCCATCCATTTATAATAGAAAAAAAAAAATTCTTGAAACAATTCCTACTCTCTCCAATTTTATCTCTACTATTCTCTTTTGAATCTGCTCCATCAGGATTTTGCCCCTACTACTCCACTGAAACTGCCCTTCTCAAAGTTACAACTGACATCCACACTCCAAAATCAAATAGTCATTTTTCAGCCCTGGTTTTATTCAAATGATCAGCAGCATGTGTTACAGGGAGTCCGTTCCTGATGCTGGGAATCCATCACGGTTTAGTTTCTGAACCTTGTCCTACTCTATCTCCGCTCACTCCCTGGGTGGACTCATCCTTTCTCCTGACTTGAATTACCATCTAAATACAGATGGAGCACGCATCTCTCTCTTAGACTACAGACCCTTATACAACTGCCAACCTAACACCTCTTGAAGGATGACTACAAAGAACCTCCCAACTTAACATCCAATGAGCTCCTGATATGCTGCTCTCCTGTACTTGCATCTTTTTGCAACTCTCTTCATTTCCGTTAACGACAACTTCATTTTGCTAGTTGTTCAGAGAAAAAACTTTGGAGTTATCCTTAAGTCCTCGTCTCTCACCCAGTTCCAGCCTACTATCAAACCCTACTGCTTCTACTTCCAAACTACATCCAGAATTTCTCCCCCCACTTCTACTATCCCCACCTGCTGGAAAAAAAAAAAAAAATGCCTGGCATACAGTAAGTACTCAACAATTACTTGTTGAATAAATGAATGGTTTCCAAATGTGTCAGCATTAGCATATCGACTTCCTCTGCCTAGGAATATTTCACTAGAGGACTCAGCCAGTGCAGCTGGAGTGAGGCAGAAAAACCAGGATCAGGACGGGGGAGAGCCTGGCTGGCCCCAAGTACAGGAGAGGGCCCACAGAGTTGGGAGCTTTGATTCTATATGTGGGGCTTTTGAAGAAGGAAATGGCAACCTCACTCCAGTATTCTTGCCTGGGAAATCTTGTGGACAGAGGAGCTGGTGGGCTACAGTCCATGGGGTCGCAAAAGAGTCGGACACAACTTAGTGATTAAACAATAACAACGGGGCTTGAACAGGTAAGTAAATAAATTGCAAATAAAAAGAACCAGGTTTCTACCACAGGAGAAGGGAGGTACATATCTGGAGAGGTGGAAGGCTGGAATAAACGCTGTGGTGATGGACGAGGACTGGCAAATTCTAGTGTATATACATAACACATGTACATAGGTGTGTGTGGATGTTGTGTTCATATGTTTCCCACCTCCATCCATCCACTGAGGACATCCCAGAAGCAATGCGTGTGTCCCCTTGTAACAGCAGAGACTCAGATGATAGATATTTGGCTAAAGATAGGCCCCTGTATATATTTTAAATCTAAATTATAATGCTGACGTGATGGAGTCAAAGATGACACTCATGGAAAGCCTTCTAATTTTACAGAGAGAGAAAAGCTTGTCTTCAGACACTAAACAAGAATAAAAAGCATGGACAATCCCCTGATCCACAGATAATTGCCTTTATCATTACAGAATGTGTCCCTTAAGACTCTTATCTGTGAAAATGTTTTGTGAAAGTGAGGAAATATACAATTTTCCAACATACTTTTCTAACTTCCTGACTTTTTATTGATGTTGTCAGGTTAAAAAAAAAAATCAAACTGGCTTAAGTCAAAGGGTGAAAAGTTCAAGTGCAGTCTGAAATCAGACGGCTAGGATCTAGGGTCGAATGACGTCATGGGAGCTATACCCTTGCCATCTCTCGACTATTTATTTTTCTATAAGCTTAATTCAGGTAAAAACATAATTCTTCCCAACAACTCTAAGCTATCCTTTTCATCAACTCCGGCAGAAAAAAAAAAAAAAGAGCTTCTCTTGTCCAATATTTTGGACAAATTCCTGGGACTGAAACATACTGGTCCAACATAGGTCAGGAGCCCAGCTCTAAACCCATCATTGAGGCTGGAAGACAGAATATGCTGATTCAACCAGGCCTCAGCCTCAGGCTACCTGAAGCTGGCTAGTGCTCAACCCACTTCATGGAACAAGAGAAGTAGGCTCCCTTCTAAGAAAACTGGGGTTCTCTTGTCTGAAAAAGGGATGAATGGATTCTGGGAAGGCATAATAACAGAAGTTTACCACATATATCAGTTAATAAACTTCTACATCTTTTTTTTTTTTTTTTTGATGGATGCACAATTATCTCATGAGACAGATGAACAATTAATTTGATGCAACTCTATTAGTGGCTATCTGGAGTAGCATCATTGTTCCACACTAATAAACACTCCCGCTATGAACAAACTAATAGCTGAATTTTTATGCTCATCTTTATTTCCTTTAGGCTGGATTCCTAGTAGTGGGATTTCTAGGTGGAAGGACAAGTACTTTTGATTTTTACTGTTTTTACCAAATTGCATTACCACATGTTTTCTCTGTACCTTTGTAACACTGCTGCTGCTGCCGCTACTAAGTTGCTTCAGTCGTGTCGGACTCTGTGTGACCCCGTAGACGGCAGCCCACCAGGCTCCCCCGTCCCTGGGATTCTCCAGGCAAGAACACTGGAGCGGGTTGCCATTTCCTTCTCCAATGCATGAAAGTGAAAAGTGAAAGTGAAGTCGCTCAGTCGTGTCGGACTCTTCACGACCCCATGGGCTGCAGCCCACCAGGCTCCTCTGTCCACGGGATTTTCCAGGCAAGAGTACTGGAGTGAGGTGCCATTGCCTTCTCCCTAGGTCGGATTATTTTATAACACTAGGTATGATTATTATTTTTAGGATTATTTTTAAAAATCCTAAAACATGAAAAATTTATAGGTTAAAAAAAACCCCTCATTGTAAATTTGCATTTTTGTTTGTTTTCCAACTACAATAAAATCTACTTAACATAAAATGTACCATTTGAACCATTTTAAAGTGTGTTGTGGCATTAAGTACATTCACACTGTTGGGTAACCGTCACTAGCCATCTCCTGAATGCTTCAATCATCCTAAACTGAAACTCTGCACCCATTCAACACTAACTCCCCGTCCCTCCCTCCCCTCGGTCCCTGTCAACCACCATTCTATTTCTGTCTCTATGAATTTGGTCATGCTGTGCTGTGTGGTGCTGTGCTGAGTCCCTCAGTTGTATCCGACTCTTTGTGACCTCATGGACTGTAGCCCGCCAGGCTCCTCTGTCCAGGGCAATCTCCAGGCAAGAACACTAGAGTGGGTCGCCATGCCCTCCCTCCAGGGGATCTTCCCACCCCAGGGATCAAACCCAGGTCTCCCGCACTGCAGGCAGACTCTTTACTGTTGATCATGCTAGGTGCTTCATATAGTGGACACATACGGTATTTGTCCATGCTTGCATTTTTATGACTAATTAGTGTAAATATTTTTTCATAAGCTTCTCAGCCATGGCATTGCTTCTTTGGTGTATTATGTTACTATCTGTTGTCTATTTTTCAATTGAGGGGTTCCTCTTTTTCTTACTGGTTTGTGAGTGAAAGTGAAAGTCGCTCAGTCACGTCCAACTCTTTGCAACTCCATGGACTGTACAGTGGATACACAATACTGTATATTGGAGTGGATAGCCTTTCCCTTCTCCAGGGGATCTTACCAACCCAGGGGTCAAACCCAGATCTCCTGCATTGCAGGCAGATTCTTTAGCAACTGAGCTATCAGGGAAGCCTATTGGTTTATGAGCACTCTTCATATATTATGTGAGACTCTAATAAGCACTGGTAAAAGTTTCTAGTATCTAATCTCTTTAGATACTAGACAGCAAGCAGCTTTCATTGGTAAGGGAAGTTCTGCCACCTAGCAATGACCATCCTTTATCACTGTATGTCTATAAATGTTTTGAAGCTTAAGAACAAAGATAGTTCATATGTGAATTTCTTACCATGTATGAACTTTTAACATGAAGCATCTTGTAAAAGAATACCATATCTAGAATCCTGATAGTGTACAATAGAAATGTTATTGTCTTCTCTTGCCCCTATGAGAGAACACTATTTGCCAAGCTTTGAGGCTGACATTTGACATGAGTAGTTTTCAACTGAAGCCTTATTGTATCCAGAAGGTACTCTGGAAATCTGGGAGGGTGTCATTTAGTGGTCAGGTGTCAGAGATGCCAGACACCCTATAGTGTATATGGTTGGATACAATGTTGCATGGTCCCACACACTGTCAACTTTTGAATGTCCTGCTAAGTATTCATTGAGTGAAAAAAGCTTGTTTTTAAGTGTCTGAGCTTATATTCTAACTCTCTTGTTCATGTAAACACAAAATTTTTTGCATGGTTTCATTAAACACTAAATTTGCCGAGAACATAAACTATTATGTAACTCAAGGGATCACTACGTTTTGTTTTTGTTAGAACTTTACCAAGAGTGGGTCTTCATTTTGGAAAATCATCAAAGGAATGGCACTCGTGGTATTTAATGTGGCATTCATAGCAATTTGTCTATAAGAATATACTTATTTAGTCTTTATTTCATTAATTATAGAGAAGTATCAATATTCAATTGAATATTTCAAGTAGGCTTTTATATCTTTGCCCACAAATGAACAGTTATTGTATGTTCATTTTGTTAACATGTTTTTCTCTAATGAAGCAATGAAACCATCAAAATTAAGTGACCACTTTACAGGGAAGCATGATGAAAAGTTGGCAGAGATAATAGCATCCTTCTGACATAAGGCACTCTGAAAAGTTTGAAAACTGTCTTACTATTTATTGGAAGGTATAACAAATTTTTCTTTCAGAATAACACAAATGCTTGAAAAATGCAAGCTTCATGGCATTGGTCTTGGTAATGTCCATGAATTTCATGAATTCAGTGATCCCATGAATAGGACACCAAAAGCAGAGGCAACAAGAACAAAAATAAACAAGTGCAACGATATCAAAGTAAAAACTTCTGCACAGCAAAGAAGACAGTCAGGGTGAAGAGGTAACCTACGGAATGGGAGAAAACATTTGCAAACCATCTATGTGATAAAAGGTTAATCTCCAAAATATATGAGAACTCCTACCACTCCTATGCTACCTGCCATTAACAGTAATGCACTGTGCACTTAAGCGTTTGTTAAAAGGAAGAAGAAAGCAACCCTATACGAATCTGAAATCATCTACAGGCAGAACCTGAAATTTTAACAAGTCTTACAAATGACAATACTGTTTGATATTCTGTGTTAGTGGTTGGACAAAATAGTTAAGGCTTTTAAATGGTTTTAGTTTCCTTATTTGTAAACTGGGACTAGTAATAACTAGTCCCCAATAACAATTTCCCGCTGAGAATTATATGGAAAGTGCTTCAAGGTTTTATACTCTCCAAGAAGTAGTAGCTTAATTGGTTTGTGTACATGTGTATGTGTGTGAGTATGTGCTTTTTCCTAAATGTTTAACAGTAAAATCACCTTTAAAAAGGAAATATAGGTCTATAATCCCTTCTCTGGCAGCCTTGGTTGCACATGTTTCAGAATCCAGTTTTGTTTTTATTATGAGAAAGTACTATAGAAATATATTGTTGATTACATCATACTCCCAATGGGATACATAATCAAACATTAATATCACATTCCCACCAAATAAATAAAAAATCATAAACAGCCTCGTATCAGCTTGGGTTAGGTTTTACTGCCAATTAATTTTTTTTTTTTTTTTTACTAAGTTTTAAGATTCCGTGGTACTGGGTCTTTGTTGCTGTGTGCGGGCTTTCTCTGACTGTGGTGAGTGCGGGCTACACTCCAGCTGTGGGGCGCCAGCTTCTCCTGTTTAGGAGCATGGGCTTCGACAGTTGTGTCACGGGGGCTTAGCAGGTGCGGCTCTCTCTAGAGTGGGGGCTCTGTAGTTGTGGCGCATATGTTAGCCTGTTTTTCTCTGCAGAGTCTACAGTAGCCATACTCTCACTTTTGGTTGCTTTGTTTTTATTTTCCTGGTATATTGATTTTGGCTAATAATAGTACAGTACAGCAAAGATTTTATCTGATCCGTACAGTCTAGGAGACCATTATGACAGTAGATTCAGAGAGTCCTGCAGCCCTGTTACAATGCATCCAGCTAAAGAAAATTTTAAGTTTATATTTTTAAAAAGAAATTAAGAATCAGTAACTTTTGATTTTTAATAAGATAAGTTAATTCCATCAAACAGATACCAATGTTAGGTCCTTTCAATGCTATTTCTAACTTTTCAAAATACATAGCACAAACATGAAAGTTATCTTACTGAAATTAAATCTTTGAGTTGGTTTTAACAGGCTTGGCTTTTAGTGATGAGGTTAAAGAATGATCGTTTAGTGTACTGATAAAAATAGTTATGACGACACCTACTTTTTCATGATGCACTTCAAGCACTGATGAAACTTATCTGATAAGTAAAAAGGATGGTCCTTCCAGAGAATACGCTTACTCCTTGGAAGAAAAGTTATGACCAACTTAGATAGCATATTCAAAAGCAGAGACATTACTTTGCCAACAAAGGTCTGTCTAGTCAAGGCTATGGTTTTTCCAGTGGTCATGTATGGATGTGAGAGTTGGACTGTGAAGAAGGCTGAGCGCTGAAGAATTGATGCTTTTGAACTGTGGTGTTGGAGAAGACTCTTGAGAGTCCCTTGGACTGCAAGGAGATCCGACCGGTCCATTCTAAAGGAGATCAGCCCTGGGTGTTCTTTGGAAGGAATGATGCTAAAGCTGAAACTCCAGTACTTTGGCCACCTCATGAGAAGAGTTGACTCATTGGAAAAGACTCTGATGCTGGGAGGGATTGGGGGCAGGAGGAGAAGGGGACGACAGAGGATGAGATGGTTGGATGGTATCACCAACTCAATGGACATGGGTTTGGGTGGACTCCAGGAGTTGGTGATGGACAGGGAGGCCTGGCGTGCTGCAATTCATGGGGTCTCGAAGAGTCGGACACAACTGAGCGACTGAACTGAGCTGAAGTGAATAGTGATATATAGTCCCTAAACATAATCCAACTTCTCATTCTTGTCCAAAGTAAAATTTTAAGTTGTAAGATGAAAAATCTGCCTCCCTGTTGCCATTTCACAAATATGCCAAGGTAGTATCCTACTAGCCACTACTGCTGCTAAGTCGCTTCGGTCGTGTCCGACTCTGTGTGACCCCATAGACGGCAGCCCACCAGGCTCCCCCGTCCCTGGGATTCTCCAGGCAAGATCACTGGAGTGGGTTGCCATTTCCTTCTCCAATGCATGAAAATGGAAAGTGAAAGTAGGAAGTCACTTGGTCGTGTCCGACTCTCATCGACCCCATGGACTGCAGCCCACGAGGCTCCTCTGTCCATGGGATTTTCCAGGCAAGAGTACTGGAGTGGGTTGCCATTGACTAGCCACTAAGACCCAGATATTTATTTTCTTCATAAATTGTCATAGATGTTGTAAAATATCCATTTCCCCCCCAAGGGAATCAAAACTATATTTATTTAAAGAAAAGCCCATTCTCATGAACAAAAAAAATTATCCTCAGTAATAGTCTAAAGAGAAGCCTGCATGAAGCAATGTCCTATTTTAATCACCTCTTTTTAAAAAAAAGGTGGTGAGTGGCCTCGAGGAGGAAAGTGGAAAAAGTATCCTGCTGCTTTCTGGAGTGAAGTGGGTAGAATGAGAAAGCAGATTTTCCCTTGGAGAAAAAAAAAATTATTTTGATGTTTAATCAGGGTGAATTAAAACATTTAACTTTAAAATTAGTGTACTGAACCTCAATGCAGGGAAGCCTGGAGTGATGCAGTCCATGGGGTCTCAAAGAGTCAGACACAACTTAGTGACTGAACAACAAAAACCTCAATTCAATTATATCATATTTATAAAGTATATAATACAATGCCACAAGGGAGAGAGAGACGTAAGGTCCATAGTTTCTATCTCACTGAGCTTACGATCTCCTAGGGAAGTAAAAACAAGTGTTGAAACAACCCTAACACAAGCCAGAATGTTGAGCACATTTAGGAGTAACATGGCTACACAGGAATTCGGTTTCGGTTAGGTTGTTCAGAAAAAGTCTACTACATTCAACAAACATTTACTGAAGACACAATGCGCCCCAGGCACTATGCTAAAGACTAAATAAGACATAGTCGCCTTCCTTTGGGCATTCCTGGTATAAAAGGGAAGTTGACACATAAATAGGAAAATTCTGTATTTATGAACTTATGCATAATTCTAATAGACCACTGGCTACTTCACACAGAATTTTCCTATTTATGTGTCAAAGGGAAACTAAAACAGACCAGAGACTAAGAGGAGGGTCAGAAGAGGATTCCTAGAGGAAGTAACACACCTCAGCTGACTCTTCAAAGACAGGGAGGGAGAGTGCTGGTCCAGCGCTGGCGCCCGTAAGCCTGCTCCAGCCCATCTCCACTCACGATGAAATACAAAGAGAAAGTACTCGAGGACTGTGAAAAGTCAACAAAGGAGCGGGGAATCAAGACTTAGAGAAAAGAAACCTGCAAGGCAGTGAACTGTCTGGCCTTCCCTGCCTCTTTCTTCTTGTAGCTGTGTTCTGAGTAGCTAAAACTCTGATGGAAACCCCATCTTTCTGGTCCAACGAACTGAGAAATGGAGACTCTGTGGACTGGAAAGTGAGTGGGGAGGGGAAGAAGGGAGAGCTAGAAAAGGTGACCCCTAAAATTTTGTGTATGAACCATCTAAGCCCCTTGGGTTTGCCCGAAGCAGCACAGCAACAGCTCTGACGACTGGTCTGAGAGGTAAAGCACTGCCCAAGTCTCAGATGAACCCAGGAGTGCTGCATGTTCAGGACTGGCCCAGAGCAGCACAGCGCGGGCTTTGACAACTGAACTGAGACTGGCACCTTCACCCACAGAAGGCTAGAGGAAACTTGCAGCCTGAACTTAACCAGGTTGACGGCCTGCTTAAATAAACATTCTCCAGAGGATTTTAACAGGACCCAGAGTCTGCACAGACTGCACATAATGTCCAGGATACAGTAGAAAATGACCTGTCATACAAAAAAACTAGGAAGATGTGTCCAAATTCCAAGGGGAAAATGATAAGAAATAGACATAAACTCTGAGATAACACAGTTGCTGGAATTTTCAAACACTCTAAAGCAGCTATTATATGCTCCAGGAGGTAAAGATGAATGTAAAGATAGGCATCTTTAGCAGAGAAAAAGAAACTATGAAAAAGAACCAGGTGGAAATTTTAAACCGAAAAGTATATCTGAAATAAATTCACTGGATGGGTGCAATATACTTGAAGATAGAGAAATCAACAGTGCTTATCTAAACTCAAGAGCAGAGGTGGAAAAAAACGGCTAGGGGGAAAAAAAAGGAACATGAGCAGCATGGACCTTTGTGACTATATCAAAAGGTCTAATGGACAAGTCATTAAGGGTCTCAGAAGGAGAACAAAGAAATGGAGGCAATCTGGATTTGCCCTTAGCAATTTGGACCTAACCTACCTCTCCCATATCATATCTTATTCTCTTTAATATATGTATATGCCTTTTGTTTCAACCCCATTAAACTTAGAGACATATTCCCTGACTCTGAAATCTAAAACAGGTTCTCTTAAGTCATAGAACCTGTACTTTCTGATGTACATGGAGAAAGTGCTTAATGACCAAATAGATGGGGCTGGGCTGCAAGGGAAATGATGACACTCGGGTGTGGTATAATTGGGAGCCTACCGTGGATAAGCTAAGGATTAATTAGGTGGAAAATACTCCAGATAGACGACAAAGAGAAATACACATTTGGTCTGTCTGGTCAAGGAGCAAAAGGAAACAAAAAGCTAAAGTAGGATACAGAATGTAAGGTTTTTCCTTTTCCGCTGGTATAATCTTATCCAGTTCAGCGCTTCACGCTCAGTCGTCTCCGTATCATCATGCTCTATGATATGGTCGACTCCCTGCGACCCCATGGAGTGCAGCCGGCCAGGCTTCTCTGTCCAGGGAACTTTCCAGGCAAGAATACTGGAGTGGCTTGCCAATTCCTACTCCAGGGGATCTACTCAACCCAGGGATGGAACCTGCGTCTTCTACGTCCCTGCATTGGCAGGCGGATTCTTTACCACTAGCACCACCTGGGAAGTTACTCTTAATTCGGGGATTCTGCAAATCGATGCCCTGCTCCACTTCCTAACAACAATGGAAATATTTGTAGAGATTGGGGCGAGTGTGTGCTAGAAACCGCAGCTTTGGCTCCAGATTTCTTTTTTGAGCTAGTATTACACTGTTTATGAAGAGCCACGGATTCGCTCACTGACCTTGGGCAAGTTGTTAGTTTCTATGACTTCACTCTCCTATCTGTAAAACCAGTATAATATGGAATTTAGAGTGTTGTTAAGAGGATCAATTGAGACCATACACGTGAAAGTTTACATAGTGGCTCAACAAATGTGGAGTGACTGGCGAACCTCAGATCAATAGTCGACAGAACCCAAAGGAACTAGGGCAGAACTTTTGTGAACTTGTATAAGAGAGAGATCTTGTGGTTCCCTTTGCCCCACCCGCCCGCCCCACGAAGAGACCCGGGGAGCGGGCGCGAAGCCATACCTTGCGCTTCTCGGCCAGCAATTCCTCGTGACGGCTCGGCTGCGTCTTACCTCCTAACTCGTCCCAAGCTGCAGCTTCAGCTCGCTCCGCCACGGGGCGCCCGCCTGCAGGGCCTCGGTGGGCTCAGCTAAGTGTGATGCTGAGGCCTGAGAGAGACGTCGGGTCTCCTGGGCAACCACATCAACTTCCGGTTTGGGGAGAGGCCGCGGTTGGCGAGAGGCCACATTTCCGCCACGTGATCTGCGCAGGCGCCTGCGTGAGGGAGGGCGTGCGGCCGCAGCCTGCGACGGCCGGCGCGTCCCAAAGTTCGACTCCTCCACCCGGACTAGGGCCACCCCCGGGGAGGTGGCGCCAGCCGGGACCGCAGGCTCTGGAGGCACGAGGCCCGGGCAGGGTGCCGAGTTCCCGAGGCTCCGCTGAGAAGCCGAGGGGTAGCGAGACCGCTGCTCGGGAGCCGCCACGATGGAGCTGGAACTGGAACCCTGTGGGGCCGGGGCCCCGGCTGCCGGGCAGAGGCTTCTCCAGGCCGAGGCCCCGGCGGAGAATGAGCCGGAGGCAGTGGTGGGCTCCCGGAGGAGCGGCCGGGCAGACAGCATGCTGCGCTGGTTCATCACCGTCCTCCTGTGTGCCGCCTTCTTGGGGCTGGTGAGAGCCGGGGCTGGAACCCTCCCAAACCGAGACGAGGGCAGACGTTCTGCAGAGAACGCGGCCTTCTGAGCTCGTCTCCGCCGCTTGCAGACTCTGTGACCTTGGGCTCATCCATCTGCCCGAGCCTCAGTTTTGCAGTCTGTAAAATGGGCACAATTACGATTTTTCGAGAAATATTGTCAAGTGTAAAATAGATTTTCGTAATATATAATGTTATCCAGTTCCAGCAAACCTTTCTACCTCTCCTCTGTGGGGTCAGGGGAATGCAAGAGGGGTCGCCAGGTCTACAGCCGCTCACCCAACCCCCAAATTATTGCACAAAGCTGCTTTATTGGGTTCTCGTCTTCGTTTGACTGAATTGACCCCTTATTCTTGCAAATGGGAAAATAGACCCACGCAGGAAGAGTGACTTTTTCGGACCACACAGCCGGTTAAGTGGTTGAGCCAGGAATACTGTTTCCTAGTCTGCCTACAATCGTATGTAAAGCAAATTTTCTGATTCTTGAATGTTTTTCCTAGAACAAAGTGTAAGGCTAGTTTAGCCTTTTGCCAAACTTCTTGGCCGTCGTTTTCTGGAATAAGGCGGTTACTTTATTCCAGAAAACTTCCCTTAGTAGCTTGTCTTAAATATTGGGGTCTTGGGGAGTTGGGAGGGTGAGTTCTCTGAGCTGTCACTTCTGGCCACTTAATATCTTTCCCTGAGGCACAGGTGATTCTTAGAGTATTTGTATTTGAAGAAAAGTCAATGCAAACGCCGTTCCTCGTCCTGTTAAATGCGTTGCAGGTGGGACTAATTTGGTTACAGCTGGGGCACTGCCTTCCCTTCATGTATTAGTTGATAGCTCTGTGCCTGTGCCCGCGTCTGGGGAGGGGCTACATCCAAGCGTTTAGGGCAGAGTCATGCAATTAGAATCACTTATTCTTGAAATGTAGACCGATTGGAAACTTTTTTTTGAGTGTCCAACGAATTTCCTGTGAAAGCCAAATGCAGCCCCTAGTTTTTGCTAAAGTTACATGTCTTTGAATAAAATTTTATTTTTAAATCTGTTGCATGCAGGTGTATGTAATATTGTCTAAGAAAGCCTTACAGACTATACCCCTGAGGCTTTGGTTTTCTTGAAGAAAAATGTAGATTGGGAAACGTTCAAATTGTTTCTCTCTTGCATGTTTTATATGTATAATTTTAAAGAAGGACCCTATGTACATCCAGAAGTTCTGCTGTTTTAACAGCATCAAAAATGCGATACTATTTTGATGGCTTGAAAACATAAATTTTTAGCATCACAATTCTTGTGTTATTTGTGCATGCAGTGTGTTTCAGACTACTTAAAACTTTCAAAAACGTTTTTTAATGTTACATTTTACTGTTAATAGAAATACTGTAGTCTTTTCTGGTATTGTTCAAAACGGAAACATAATTGCACCAAAAAGCTAAAAGAATTAATTTTTTTAAAGTTCAATTTGAGAGTTGTCAGGATGAGAAAAACCATAGGATTTGACACACCAGAAATAGTCTGTAGCTCTAGTAGTACTATTAGTCGGTTCATTATGAATTTAACTTTGGGACTTAATCTCCTACCGTCCGTTGAAGTTCCCTCCCTTTTTATAGTGAAAAAAGCTACCACATACATAGACATTATTTTAATGATTGTAAATAAAAACTTCTGTCTTTTTGAATTTTAGGGGATGAGTGTTGCTATACTGGGACCCACGTTTCAAGACTTGGCAACGAATGTGAACCGCAACATCAGCAGTCTTTCTCTGATTTTTGTGGGCCGTGCCTTTGGATACCTGGGTGGCTCTGTGATTGGTGGAGTTCTTTTCGACAGTATGAATCACTTCCTCCTTTTGGGTGAGTAAACGACAGTTTCAGCTTCTTTGAGACTTGCAAGGAATTTACAGCTTGCTTTTAAATATGAAACATACTGGCTTGCAGAATGGTTGACAGCTTAAAAGTAGTGTTTAGGCATCCTCACTGGAAGCCAGGCTCCTCTGCTGCTTGCTCTCTTCTTGGCAGTTGCTTGGAATCTGGGCTGGATGCCTCTGGAAACTTAGATGAGTCCTAGTGTGTTAGCAATCCTTAGCCCTCCTGACCTTCACTGTGGTCTAGATACCACTGCTGCATCACATGCCAGTTGTTTAAAGAGCTCTGTTTGTCAGTGTTTAGGGCAGATTTTCTGGGGCCATAGATGAGAATAAACTCCTCAGACCTGCCCAGACTAGACACTGGGCTGAGAACAAAGGTGGGAAGGGATGGTGGGTGAAATGATGAATGCTGAATTTTTGTCCCAGCTGCTCCTTGTGAGTGATCAACCCAGGCCTCTCCACCTCACTCTCAAAATAGATAGCAAAGCTTTTAACTTACTCTTTTTTGGATAAACTGACATGTTTAGAGAAAATCTGGATTAATGTGACAAAACTGCTTTGGAAGGAGATAATTACTTTGTTGATGAATGAGTCAGTAATCCCTCTGATTTCCATAGTGGGTTGAAAGAATGTATTTCTTACATTTCCCTCCCTAGTCTTCAAACAGATCTGTTTGTGCTGCGTGCTCAGTTGATCAGTTGTGTCTGACTCTATGTGCTTACCATGGATTGTAGCCTGCCAGGCTCCTCTCTCCTTGGAATTTTCTTGGCAAGAATACTGGAGTGGGGTGCCATTTCCTACTCCAGGAGATCTTCCTGATCCATGGATTGAACCCATGTCTCTTGTGTCTCCTGCATTGGCAGGCAGATTCTTTACCACTAGTGCCACCGTTTAATACATTTCTACTACAGACTACTATGGTAATTGCACTTAATTTTTTACCTCTATCTAAAAACCTGTTTAGGTTGTTAAAAATCAATAATTTTTGAGCTGTCTGGCTATAAAATTTTGCCTTGTGGTATAATGTATGTTTTGATTATTAGCAGTACTAGAAGTGTACTAGTTACACTTCTAGTTACACTAATATTAGAATAGCTTAAACTTTATAGTTCATAAGGATGATAGAAGCTTTTAAATGAAATAACTTCATAGAAGCAGAACCTTTCCTCTGCTCGTTACTCAATTTTAATTTGACCTGTTCTGCATTTTTGAGAGTTTTTATGATGTTGACTTCATCCATGACCCTTTGCCATAAATAGTGTTTTTCATAGCTGACTTTGACCTTTTTTCTCAGGGGTGTCAATGTTCGCTACCACAGTTGGTCTTTATCTCGTTCCATTTTGTAAGACTGCAGTGTTACTGATCGTCATGATGTCCACCTTCGGTGTTTCAATTGGCATTCTGGATACAGGTTAGTGAGCCCTTCATTATCGTCTCTGGGACTAGCGTCTTTCTACTAGAAAAAGAGCAGCTGATATTAAATTGTCACTTGCACTGTCCCCTAAAATGACTCTGACCTGCTGTGTTTTCCATGGGGTCTCCCAGTCAGTACCACCCTTCTTGCCAGGTAGAGTGCCTGTTTTTGAGCAGCCAACCACAGAGTGAATTCAGAGGGTTTTGTTCTTTGAGAGTTTGTTGATTTACAGTATCCAAAGAGGAGAGGGGCCCCGGTGTGGGTGATTACAATGCAGATGAGCAGGCTTTCAGTTGGGCTAGGTCTTTATCATTGTAATGTGGGAAGAATTGATGAATTAACAGATGAAACCAAGTTTGGAACCATTATATGGCTGAGGAAACATAGAAGCAGCTCTCCAATTTAAAATGCACTCTGCCTTTCAAACTAAGAAACCTGTTTGTGTATTATTTCCCTTTTCCTTTTCTCTCAAAAGTTGCTGCCCTCATGTATCTTTATTTTTTAAAATGTACTAAATAATGTATGTGACATTCGTTCCCCCCAGAGCCAACTTTCTCCACCTCTTCCTTGGTATTTGATAGGTTGGGGAAATATTTTTTACTTTGGGTTTAATTTGGTTGTGAAATCACAGGATAGAATTGTATGTGTGCAAATCTATTAAAAAGAAAGAAAAAAAATAATTATACTTGATGCTTCTCGTCTTCACCCTGTAGATACCTACAGTATGACCGCAGATGTTAGAAGGCATCCTTGTTACTTGTTCTTGTAACGGGCAGAATCCTGTCATGGTCAGGGTTCTGAATATGTGTTTTGCACCTGCTGTATACATAAGTAATTTTCCTCAAGTGGCTATTGATTTCCAGTATAGAAAAATTTGGTCATTTGGCTACTATGTGATAATATATATTTATTATATATTTATATAGAAATATATATTTATATATATTATATATTTATATATTTAAAACATTTAGAAGTAAGTAACTATAAATATCCTTCCCTACCCCCACCCCTCCTGTGCCTGGTATTATTGTTGTTCAGTTTCTGAGTTGTGTCCACCTCTTTGTGACCCCGTGGACTGCAGCACACCAGGCTCCTCTGACCTCCACTATCTCCTGGAGTTTGCTCAAATTCCTGTCCGTTGAGTTGGTGATGCTATCTAACCATCTCATCCTCTGCCACACTTTTCTCCTTTTGCCTTCAGTCTTTCCCAGCATCAGAGTCTTTTCTGATGAGTTGGCTGTTCACATCAGGTGGCCAAAGTATTCAGAGCTGCTATTGGAACTGTATTGTGAAAAGCCTTGGGCTAATGTACTTAGCTCTCGGAGATAGTGCTTTACTAGATTATAGAATTCCATTTGTGAGTGTGGGAGGTTCTAGTGCTGAAAGTTTCTTGGTAGTGTTGGTGAGTTAGAATTGACTTAGTCATAAGGACTAATCGTAGAATTGACTTAGTTGCCACAGTTGATAACTTAGAATATTATAATTCTTGTGCCACGTGAAATATTTCTTTCTGATAGTAATGAACTTTTTTCTATTTTGCCAAGTTACTATAATTAAACCATTCTCCATCTTTCATTGATAGGTGGTAACGTCCTAATCTTGGCTCTTTGGGGGGACAAAGGAGCCCCGCACATGCAGGCCTTACACTTCAGCTTTGCCCTAGGTGCCTTTCTGGCTCCACTGCTGGCTAAATTGGCATTGGGCACGACGGTGTCTGCTGAAAACCGCACAGAGGCTGACTTTAACCAATCTGCCTTCAACCAGTCATCTGAAGCTGACTCAGAATCTCTATTTGGAATACCTGATGATATGAATTTGCTGTGGGCTTACGCTGTTATCGGTACTTATATTTTTGTAGTTGCTCTCTTTTTTTTCGCTCTGTTTTTAAAGAAAAGCTCAAAGCAAGAAAAAGCAAGAGTATCTGCTCAAAGGTTTCGAAGAGCCGAATACCACAATGCCCTTCTCTGTCTCCTTTTCCTGTTCTTCTTTTTTTATGTTGGAGCTGAGGTGACATATGGCTCTTACGTTTTCTCATTTGCAACCACCCATGCTGGCATGAAAGAAAGGGAAGCGGCCGGGTTGAACTCCATCTTCTGGGGGACCTTTGCAGCCTGCAGGGGCATGGCAATCTTTTTTGCTACCTGTTTACAACCTGGAACCATGATTGTGCTGAGCAACATTGGCAGCCTGACTTCATCTTTATTTCTGGTGCTTTTCAACAAGAGCCCAGTTTGTCTTTGGATAGCGACTTCAGTGTATGGGGCCTCAATGGCAACCACGTTCCCCAGTGGAGTGTCTTGGATTGAGCAGTACACGACCATCCATGGGAAAGCTGCAGCATTTTTTGTAGTCGGTGCCGCCCTGGGAGAAATGGCTATTCCTGCAGTAATTGGAATTCTTCAAGGCAAATACCCTGATTTGCCTGTAGTTTTGTACACCTCTTTGGGGTCATCAATAGCCACTGCTATTTTATTTCCTGTACTGTACAAATTAGCCACCTTGCCGCTTGATCGTCAGCGAAAAGAACACAGGAAAAGTGAGGACCAGAAAGCTCTGCTTTCTAGCTCTGGGCTCAATGACTATGAGGAAGAGAATGAAGAAGATGATGCAGAAAAATGGAATGAAATGGACTTTGAAGTGATTGAAATGAATGATACAATGAGGAATTCTGTAATAGAGACATCTAGAAATATTTTGATGGAGCCTACGGCTGAAGTCCCCAACCATTCCTACTCAAATGTGTTAATGTTTGAATCCTCTCCAGTTAATACTGGCAACTCCTCTGTGAATTACCTTGCAAGAAACCAGGACAAAAGGGACTAATGCTTTGAGAGGATGGATTATTTACTGACTGTTCAAATAATCACCAGTTCTAAGGAGGCCAGTCAGAGCAAAGCATAATATATTTGTAACAAGCTTTGAGGATCACAATTTCTAGGTCCGAGTATAGCAAATGCTAAAAAGTTTTGAAATGTTCTGTAATCCCCAGAGCCTTTCATAAAGAACCAGTGATCTCATACAGCAGGATCCTGTTGTGAGGCTAGTGTTTGGTGGCATGTGGCTGAGTAGGTGATATTTTATGGCCTTCACCCCTCCTCAGAGCATGCAGAGAAGGCATTTGTTTTTGAGAAGTTGGGTGTGCCATTCAGATAAAGCAAAACTGTTTAGTAGTTGAATCGGTTAGCCAAACAAATTCTCTGTCATCAGTATTCTGCCAGGGAAGTTGAGAATCGTTTCATAAAGAGACATCTTTGAAAATGGACAGAGATTTCTGTTAATTGTTTTACTCTGTAGTGTTGGATCAAAACATGGTAATTACTGATGTTTTCAGATTTTTATGAAGAGAGCAGAGAACAGGTGCTGGAGACCTGGCTTCAACCTCCACTGCTGCTTCCTAGTCTGGCCCTGTACTCAGTCATCTGACTTATGTAGGCCTTGTTTATCTCATCTCCTGGTCTGGGTCTCTAATGAAAGTGAGATGACTTTCAAATGGGAATCCCTCATTTTTACATTTTGTGCAAGGTGTCTGTCAGAAATGAACATAAGTGCCACTCCATTCGTCATTTCAAATGAGAAGTGGAAAAAAAATGAATAGCTTTAAGAATGTGCTACTGATTATGAATAACGTCAATGTAAGAGACTCAGTATTTAATACTTTATTTGAATAATTATGAGGAATACATTTTTAGCACTGTATGTCATTGATGCTGAGATGCACCTTTTTTTTTTCACATTTTTAACATCTCTGAAATCAAAGTATGTGTTAAAATTAGTGATCATTTAATGTGACAAAATTGAGTTTTTTCCCATATACTTCTATAAAGTAATGTTGCATTTTACAATCAGTGTCTTAGTTTCAGTGAATACAGTGGTTCGTTCAATGATGGAGATTGTACTATTTTTACAGACATTTTAGGAAGAAGTTATTTTTATATGCTCATTTTCTCTGTGTTCACACAGGATTTGGAGATGCCTTGTTGCAGTTTTTAAAGCTGTTTCAGAGTTACTATGTTAGTAGTAGGGCTGTGAACGGGGTCTCTTGTGGTCCTTTGGTTACCTCAGTGACAATCTGGGAATGAGTCTGCTGTTCCAGGAGTTGCTCCTTATTGAGTCTAGTTGGTAGTCACGTTGTAAGCACTGTAAATTAGACTGCTAATTTAATTAACCGTGAGACACAGTCTTTTCCAGCGATTGGAATACCTGTGTTAGGCCTCTGGACCTCCTTCTCCCTGAGTTTGAAATATCTCGGAAATCAAAGTAATGATTTGAAAGTGGCTTGGGGGCTTAAGAGGGATCGTGAGCATGGCAAATCTGGTGTGGGGTATCCTTTGATAAATGACTGGCATTGATGACAGATTTTGTTCTCTTCTTCTTAGCACATTTTGTGCTGAATAATACCTAATTTCTACTTGGTTGCGGTATGTCTACTTTTTAACTAATTTCTGTAAATTTGCCTTTGTTTTTTCATAAGTGGAAAATAGTACCTTTCTTGACCACTGTCCGTTATTGGTCATTTTAACAATCTGACAGTTTTGGAGAGAGCTGGTGGAGAAATTAACAGTGAAAAGCCTATTCTTCTTGCTTTCTTTATTCTATCCTTTTCTCTTAGCTGGAACTTGGAGATTAGGTCCACTCCACTTACTGCCCTTTCTCAGGTTGTTGGAATGTAGGCAGTAGCAACTATTTGGCATCCGGGCGGCTTGCCAGAATAGGGATTCAACCTGTGGCATCGACATTTAAAGGATAAAAGTGCAACTCAGAGAAAGAAGGGAATAAGAACATGATAGAAAACTTGGAAATCCATGAAAAATGCATTAGAATTCCACAAACCAAAATGTGAATGGCCATATGAGATTATAGGGATTGTTAAAGTTTGATAATGTATTTCCATATTGGAAAGATAAGACAGTACAATTCCAGGAATTAGCCTTCATCCTAATAATCAGTTCTTAGTTAAATAAGTGTCTGCCGATACTCAAGTAACCAATACCGAAGTTTTCTATTTCTGAGTAACAAATTATTGTATCACAAATTTAACAGCTTAGAACAACAGACCTTTTATTTCTTTAACCTCACAGTTTTCTTGAGTCAAGAATTTGGGCGTGACTTCACTGGGTTGGTTCTCTGCTCAGGATCTCATGGGCTGCAGTCAGGCTGTTGAAAGAGCTGTGCTTTGTAGAGCTTGGACTTCCCTTCTACGCTGTGTGGTTTTTGACAGTAATTCAGTTTCTTGAGGTAGTAGACTGAGATCTCCATTTTTTTTTTTTCCTGGCTGTCAGCAGGCACCTGTCTCGATTGCTAGGCCCTCTCATAGATCCTTTCGAAGCATGGCAGCTTGTTTCTTCAAAGCCAGCAGGAGAATCTCACTGGAGCCAACTGAGCTGGGGTTTTAAATGATACCGTGTAATCATGGGAGTGACATCCTGTCCCTTTTGCCAGATTTTGTAGACTAGAAGGAAGTCTCAGAGTCTGTCCAAACTCTAGGGAAGAGGATAGTATATGGATGTATCTGATTACTGGGGGTCACCTTAGGGTGTGTCTGCTATACTCAAATGTCTGCAACACTCAAGGGAGCCAGAAAACTTTAGCTGGGGAAAAATCCTTCAGTAGTCACCAAAAGTGATAATAGATACAACCTACTGAATGTTCTAGGGCAGGAATGGAAAACTCCCTATAGACCAGGCCAATAAACCTGACTCAGAATTAGGCTTTTTCCCTTGAGATTTTAGGTTGTGCTCTTTTCCACTGTACTTTTAACCAGTTCAAATGCAGCTTAATATGAGGGAAATTCGTAAGTTTCGGTCTAATGGTATTTTCATAGTAAAGTCCAAGAAGACTTTGAGAGCATTTTTCAATCCCTGTTATTTTTTAAAGAAAAATCTTTAAAAAAATAATTTTTTATTATATATGAAGGTATAAAAAAGGTCATGGTAGAAGATTAGGGAAGTACCTAAAATTTTTAAGGGGCAAATGTAATCATAATCCTAAATACCTAGAAAGTTCTTAAATTTCTAGTCAGCTTAGTTTCCCAAGACAAGGGTAAAGGGGTAAAAAAAATTTCCTTCTTCCAGATAAAGTATCAGAAACAACTTGAATTTTATGTCTAGAATGTATTGATACTACATTTGGTGGACTGGTTTTTAGTTTGAATAGTTGTAATTTATTAAGAACAAAAAGAGAGTATCAACACACCCCTGAAAAATGTGAGACCCAGATTCCATGTAAAATGATTTTGTTTCAAGTAGATTTATTGAATAATCAGGATAGTTTTCTCATAACCAGAACTTTTGTATTATTATAGCAAGGTAGCATTCAATCCTGCCACTTAAAAATTATTACTAAAATAGAGCTTAAAATTCTTAGTGAAAGTAGATACAGTCTTCTGGGGTCCCTTGTGTTTGTTGGGTGCCCTGGTTCATAATATGTATTCGTAATGTTTTGTTGTGAATGTGTGCGTGTGTATATGTCTGTATGTGGAGCCCACAGATGCTGTGTGTGTCTGATATTTTCTTACAGTGTGGGGATGTAGCGCAGGGCTAGAGGTGGTAGGGAAGGGATACAGAAAAGCTTACTGTGTGATTTCAAAGTTTGTTACAATTGTTCTTTTAAGTTGAAGTTTTTATGAAGGTTATTGTCGATTTACATGTAGTTGTGTGCAGTGTGTTTTTCAAACTTGCTGAGTGAAGAATACTTGCTCAGTCTGGAAAAATAGAGAAATAGATGGGTGCTTCTCATACTTTAATGTGCATTAGAATTGCGTCTTAAAATGCAGATTCTGATTTAGTTGGACTGGGTTAGGGACTGAGATTCTTCATTTCTAACAAGCTCCTAGGTGCTGTTGGCCCATGGGTCGACCACACTTTGGGTAGCAAGGTCCACTTTTTGGGAATGTTAAATTCTTTGCTGCTACTGTTGGGAATTTCATTTGTTTTCTTTTAGGTTTTCTAAATAAATCTAAATCTCTGGGAGTCTATAGTCCCCATGAACCCCCTCCATTTGTATACACTATTCTGAGTTCTCTTCAGTCCTCTCCATTTGCTGCATTAGCTGTTGAATATTTATTTCACATGTTATCGAATGCCTCTTGTTTGGTAGTTTCTGTGGGAGATGTACACTGGTGAAAAATCAGAAATTTCCTGCCTTCATGGAACTTACCTCTAATGCAGTACTGTCCAGTATCTGCATTGGCCGGTGGCTGCCATATGTAGATAACACAGGTCCAGTGGGAGAAACAAAGCGTCAAACAAGTCATCACACAAGATATTTCCAGGAAGGCTTTATTTCCTGTTGTTCTAGAGATTGATTAACTACTATCTGGGGTCAGAAGGTTGTGATAGATACCTTGTCAAATGGCGTAATATAAATTATGGCATTTAAGAAAGACCTGGTGATCTAAAAGAGAAGGTGTTGGTTTTCTTGGGTATAAAAGAAGCAAACCAAAGCTGGTGATTTGGTTGTCAGAAGGAATATTAAAGCTCTCTCCTTTAATGCACTTTGGCCAGTTGGCACTTGAGCTAGGTTGAGCCTGAGTTGGATTTTTATTTAGGTTTAAATAGTCTCATATTTAATGATTTAAAACTGTACAGCACTGAATTTTTACAATCAAAAAGAATTGTTCTTTATTTTCCAACATTTTCCTGTGGTAATTGTAATTATGTCTTCTCTTGTCGTGTATTTCTGCCCTTTTTATTTCTTTTAATTCTTCAACAACAACAAGGAGGATCCCTTAGGTTCTTGCACTGTGACTATTGATTCTTATTGTTGTCTCCTGTCTTCCTTTTGACTTATATTTTTAATTGCAGAATGCCTCAGTTTCTGATCTCTAAATTATTGCAGCTTGCCTTTGATGCATTTGGTAATGTTAGTAAATGGATGGCCTGGAGAAATGTTCTGAAGTTGTAAGATGACATGAGTAGCTTAAGGGGTTGGGCTTTCTAGCTTCTGAACAATTTATTGTGATTAATAAGGTGCTTTCTTTTTTTTTTTTTAATCCTTTTTAGTTGTGATAAAATACGCATAACAAAATTAACAAAATTTATCGTTTTAACCATTTTTAAGTGTACAGTTCAGTGGCATTAAGGGCATTATCATTATTGTGCTATAGTCATTGCCATCATCTGCAGAACATTTTTTATCTTGCAAAACTGAAACTCTCAAGCCATTGAACAGTAACTCGCCAATTCCACCCTCCTTCCAGCCCCTGACAACCATCATTCTACTTTCTGTCTCTGAGTGTTTGACTGCTCTTAAGTACCTCATATAAGTGGATACAAACAGTATTTGTCCTTTTATGACCAGGTTATTTTATTTAGTGTAACATCCTCAAGGTCCATCTTATTGCAAAATGTGTCAGAATTTCCTTTGTAAAAATAAACAATACTCTGTTGTATGCATATTTTGTTTACCTATTTATATGTTGATGGCTACATGCTTTGCTTTCACCTTTTGGCAGTTGTGAATAATGCTGCTATGAACATTGATGTACAAATACCTGCTTTTTTAATTTTTAAATATTGAAGTATAGTTGATTTTACAATGTTGTTTGAAGTGTACGGCATAGTGATTCAGTTGTATGTGTATTATATAAATATGATATATATAAATATATACATGTGTCTGTGTTCTTTTTAGAGTTTTTCCCTTATAGATTATTATGAAATATTGAGTATAGTTCCCTGTGTGATACAGTAAGTCCTCTAGTCTCTGCTTTTCATTCTTTTAGGTATATCCCCATAAGTGAAATTGATGAATCATATGATGATTCTGGTTTTAATTTTGAGGGGTGCTTTATTTTTATTATTCTGCTTAGATATTATTCTAATCCACTAGGAAGAGGGAAACACTATCGCTTCAAACTCTAGGCAGGCTTTTGGTGCATTATAATTAGCTTAATATCACCCACACCCTGAGTAAATGAACTTAAATGTCAGGTATCTACCTCACAGTTTTGTTATTTCTGCTTCCAATCTTTGTTCGGTCACTAAGCTTACACTGAGAGCTTACTTTGTGCTAGGCACTGTAGACTAAGTATTAATGAAACTTCCTCTCCTGTCCTTGGAGTACCAAGTATCATTATCACGTATTTAGGGATTTTTGATCCCTGTTTTCTGCTAAATGGCTAGTCTCGAGTCATGTTCTCCTTTGTTTGGAAACATAGAGACTCCCCCTGGCCACCTTGGAAGAGATAGTGTGTGGTCAGGGAACCATGGGCTGCAATGGGCCTGGTGCTGGGGCCAGGCTGCTCTCTGCTTGTTTCTCAAAGCAGTTCTGCCTGTCGGTGGAACTTCTCCCTGTTCCTCCTCCCTTAGGCCCATCCTCTGTATATCTCTAGTCCAAATTCCAGAGGAAACCTGTCTGACTGACTTGAGTATCTGCTCTTGTCCTTACTGGGCAGAGCCTGGCCTCAGGAGTTGTTGACCAGCCCGTTACTTGGCCTCTCTTGGGTCAGTGCCTGTTGCCTCCATCCAGAGAGTGGCCATCTTGACACTTCTCTCCCTGCTGCTGTGATATGGGCACTGTCACAACCAAAAAGGAAGTTCCCCTGTCTGCTCTGTACCTGGGGTAGTACTGGGTTTATTGGATATTTGCTAGCAGATGCCTGAATGGGATACAAATTGTCAGGCTCTAGGGAGATGGTCTGGTTCATGTTTTGAATCAAAATTGGAAAAACAGTCACATCCAGTGGTAGATCTTTTTTGAGGAGCTTATTAGACAAAGTTGGTAGTGAACTGTACGATTTCCGTCAAGGACAAAAGCTCTCTCTTAATAGGGTAGTATGTGTACTTGAGAGATAAAAGAGGATTCCCAGTTTGCAAGAGATCTTATTAAAGCTCTAATCTCTGTGAACCAGAAAAATTTCCAAGTCTAAACATTTTAGTTATTTAGCAGGTATCTACTGAGCATTTGGGCTCCCAGGTGGCACTAGTGATGATAAGCCTGCCTGCCAATGCAGGAGATGTAAGAGATGCAGGTCAGATCCCTGGGTTGGGAAGATCCCCTGGAGAAGGGCACAGCAACCCATTCTAGTATTCTTGCCTGGAGAATCCCTTGGATAGAGGAGCCTGGTGGGCTGCGGTCCATAGGGTCACAGAGTCGGACATGACTGAAGCGACTAAGCACATGCGCTGAGCATTTACTGTGCTCTGTAATCTGCTGCGGGAACATAGCAGAGGACAAGGCAGGTGGGATCCTTGCTGGCATTGAGCTTATGCTTTACTATTTCAAGTAAGATTTGCCATGACAGTCTTTGTTAGCTGAAGCATCAGTAAAGCCTGTTGTAAAGGGTTTTACCAGTTCCGGAAAAGTCAGTATTGACAAGAGCCAGGCTCTTGTTTCCTTGGTGTATGTCTGTGTCTGTTCATTTCCAGTATTTCTACATGTAATCTCTGGAGTGATTCTTGATTTAGAGCTTTATACAAATGATTTAGCACAGTGCAGTTGAGGTGAATACAGTGAAAACCTGCTGCAGAAAGCGGCAGCAGGGGCCTCTGACACCTCGGGAATTGTTCACAGGAGCCAAAGGACACATTCCTGGTTGAACTGGAATCTTGGGTCACACCTTCAAACACCTATGGGTTAACTGAGCTGGTTCTCATTCACTTGAGAAGTTTTTTTCCTTAGGTGGGGATTATCGAGTTCTGGGTCCACATACTCTTTGGGCCTTTACTCTTAGTGAAGATAAGCTCAGAGACAGAAGCATTTAGGACAGGAAAAGTTTACCTCAAAGAGAAGGACTGGCTTGCTAAGTAGAAACACAATTATTTAAGGAGAAAAGCAACATGTACCAAAGTTTCCAAGTTTGCGTTAGTCTGTTCATAATGGAAAAGCAGTACCTCTCCCACATATTTATCATATTCATAGACAGTGAAGTGAAAGTTGCTCAGTCGCGTCCGAGTCTTTGTGACCCCATGGACTATACAGTCCATGGAATTCTCCAGGCCAGAATACTGGAGTAGGTAACCTTTCCCTTCTCCAGGGGATCTTCCCAACCCAGGAATTGAACCGGTGTCTCCTCCATTGCAGGCAGATTCTTTACCAACTGAGCTATCAGGGAAGCCCCCACATATTCATAAGAGGTCGTGACATATTCATATTCATAGAGATTGTGACAAGTCTTCAGATGCCAGTGCAGCAAAAGCCAGGGATAGAATTGCTTTGTTAGGGAGTCCAGGCTTATGGGAAATGTTCGTGATTTTATTGTTTCTGAGATCAGAGCCAGTTAGGTGACCCTGTTACTTTGGTTTTATCTTGGTGAGGGGCAGAGGGAGTGTCTGCAGACTGTGATAAGGATACAGAAGCAGGGCAAAGTGACATTTTGCTTTTACACCCTCTGAAACCCATAAACTCCAGGAGGAAAAACAGCCTGAAGGAAAAACGTTAATTGCAGCATGTATTCTTGTTCCCCTGGCCAAGAGATCAGCCATTTTGCTCCAGTGTTTTTTTTTTAACCCTAACTGCTGTTAGAATCAGCTAACAGTGTTCAAAATCTACTGATGCCAGCCTTTTCACTTAAATAAGAATTTAATTGGTGTGAAGTGGGGCCTGAATGTTCATATTTTTGAAAGTACCCCTTAAAGTAATGTGCAGTAGAGGTTGAGAACTGCTGCTTTTATCAATGCAGAGAACTGAAACTTCTAAACTTGTTGCAATGGTTTTTAAAGGGTGATTTACAGCTTGGTTACATCATGTTTCTTTTATGGATGCTTGAAATCCTGTGTACTTTCTCTGAAGGAGAAATGGAAAGGGAGAGCTCTCATATTTCGTGTTATTGCCGCTGCTGCTTGGTCAGTTAAAGGGGGTAATCAGTACTGGTTGAAATTCTGTCCCCCCAGAAACCAAACCCGGCTCTTTTGGAAGTTGCTCTTCTAGACAGGTTTTTGCTAGTCACTTTTGTTTTGGGGGACTTAATGGAGGAGGAGCGGTAAACTTGTAGATTTATTAAATTTGGATTTAAGCCTGCTCACTGTTTATATGACTTTGTACAATGTAAAAGCTTGTTTTAGTAAAATATTGATGTAAATAAACACTGATACTGGTTAAAGATAAAATTTGTGTCTTATTTCATGGATTTTTAAAAATGAGTTTGGTATCTCTCCAGAAATTAGTCAAGAATATTTCTAGAGTTTAGATTATGAGTGCGCCAAATGTGTGTGATAGTGTATTGGTTCCTAAAATGGGAATAGTATTTTATTTTCACTTCACATGGATATTTTAGAAATGACATCTAGAATCTCTGATGACATCTAACATTTTTGGCCCTTCAGCTCCTCTTAAAGAAGTTTATGACATAATCTCTAACCTTACAAGTCCACCAAAGAAGCTATTCAGTTCAGTTCAGTCGCTCAGTCATGTCCGACTCTTTGCAACCGCATGAATCACAGCACGCCAGGCCTCCCTGTCCATCACCAACTCCCGGAGTTCACTCAAACTCACGTCCATCGAGTTGGTGATGCCATCCAGCCATCTCATCCTCTGTCGTCCCCTTCTCCTCCTGCCCCCAATCCCTCCCAGCATCAGAGACTTTTCCAATGAGTCAACCCTTCGCATGAGGTGGCCAAAGTACTGGAGTTTCAGCTTTAGCATCATTCCTTCCAAAGAACACCCAGGACTGATCTCCTTTAGAATGGACTGGCTGGATCTCCTTGCAGTCCAAGGGACTCTCAAGAGTCTTCTCCAACACCACAGTTCAAAAGCATCAATTCTTTGGCGCTCAGCTTTCTTCACAGTCCAACTCTCACATCCATACATGACCACAGGAAAAACCATAGCCTTGACTAGATGGAGTTGCGAATTTTAATGTTTTGCTTGAATGATATTAATGCTTCCCTAATTAAGAGGATGGCAGGGATGTCTCTGTTTCAGAAAGGAAAGGAGATTTTCAAATTGCACATCAGGCAGCAGCTGGGCTACCTCTCCTTGCTTCCTCTGTACGGGGCCCAGCAGGTGAAAGACTGCCTATTTCTTAACTTGTTTAAAACAACTGTGGTGATGGTTTGGTTAAATACTTGAAACTTGGATTGTGATTCAGGTATACAGCAACTTCCTTATCCCCTTCATTCTTTATGGGGGTCTTAGAAAAGGATATTTTTTTAAAGTGGGACGTTTAAGCTGAGAGAAACTAAATGACCACGTTCTCCCTTGTCTTGTGGGAGCAGTTGTAGGTGACATACTGGGTATCCTTATGTGACCCCTGCTGGCTCTGCTTTCAGTGGCCCAGTTTACAGCTGTGCACTTCACTCTGCACAGGGATCCTCTTGTACCTTTGCCTCGTGCCAGGGACTGCCGTTTCTGGCTCATCATAAACCAAAACCTCTAGAAGCCTCGGTATTGGGCCAGATGGGATTTCAAGCATAACTGACTGTGACATCCAACGCTGGTCATCACATGGTCCCTAATGCTTACATGAGGAAGCAGGGGCTTTGTTGATCCTTGCACACCCATTTCATCTTCCATGAACTTGGCGAGGCGTGAGTGGGCCGAATGACCACACCACCCGCTCCTAAGGGTTCCCTGGGCTGGAAAGATGGGGTAAAAGACTGTGGTTCACAAGGACACACTTGAGGACTGGCAGGGCCCCTCTGGTACCTTCCACTGGAAATGATCATTGTTTGGGGAGTGCAATTTTTTTGTTGTTGTTGGAGGAGCAGAATTTTTCTGTTGGTGTACTATAGCAGCCATTTAATTCTCTCTCCTTTGAGAAACTTTAATGGATCCAGAAGAATACATGAAAAAAAAATTCATGTGCAGTATAGAGCTGAAGAGTCTTATGATCTGGAGCCTGGATTCAAATTCTGACTCTGCTGTCTATTACCTGGGCTGCATTGCTTATTCTTGTGCCATGGGTTGCATTCATAGGCAAGCAGATTTTGAAGTCCAACCCCCTCCCCCAGCCCCCCAGTATCCTAGACTGTGACTGGAGACAGGGCTTTTAGAGAGGCAGTTAAACTGAAATGAGTTTATTAGGGTGTACACTAATCCAATATGACAGGTGTCTTTATCAGAAGAAGAGACAGAGGCAAGATCAGATGAAGACACAGAAGATAGCCTCCTACAAGCCACGGAGAGGCCACGTAGCAAAGCAGCCCTCCCAATGCCTTGATCTCAGAACCTCCAGAATAATGGGAAGGATCTCTGTTGTTTAAAGCACCTTGTTTATGATATTTTTTATGGCAGCCCTAGCAAACGAACACAGTTAAGCACACAACGAATGTTTGCTACTATTGTTGTTATTCCCAAACCACACAGTCAAAGAAAAAATAAAGCAACCACAGTGGGGAACTTTAATAAGAAACTAATGTTCATTAGTTTAGAAAAGCGACCATGTACAAAAGGGAAATAATGAGGTTTGTTTTTTTTTCCTCCCATAACTGTTGTGGCCAGGAAGGCCAGTTGGGGCACCCTAACTAAGCTAATGGGGTTATGGGTCACAGGACACTTAGTTGTCCTGGTAAGTCAGTAAGAATACGTGTGACTAGGAGCCACACCAGGCCTGGTGAGCTCTCCGCTCAGGCGCCAGGCAAAGGACGGACTTCCTTGGACCTGACCAAGCAGCTGAGATGAGCCCACCAGCAACAAAAGAGTGAGAAGCACCAAGAGCATACAGTTGTTTTTAGTGGGTCATATGTGCGCATAGTAATAAAATCAAACAGTACAGAGGTGAATTTAAAAATGTTATTTACCCTTGATCCGTTAAAACAACCATTCTTATTATATTTGTGCACCTGCTAGAGATTTTATCTGTGCAAACATAAAAATGTGTTTATGTATATACCTGTGTATGTATGCTCAGTCGCTTCAATTGTGTCCGACTCTTTGCGACCCCGTGGGCTGTAGCCCGTGAGGCTCCTTTGCCTGTGGAATTCTCCAGGCAAGAATACTGGAGTGGGTTGCTATTTCCTCTTCCAGGGCATCTTCCTGACCCAGGGAATGAACCCAAGGCTCTAGTGTCTCTTGCATTGCAAGCAGATTCTTTACTGTTTGAGCCATCAGGAAGCCCTCTGTATACCTCTGTGTGTGTGTGTGTGTGTGTGTGTGTGTGTGTGTGTGTGTGTGTGTGAAAGTCGCTCAATCATGTCTGACTCCTTGTGATCCCATGGATTGTAGCCCACCAGGCTCCTCTGTCCATGGAATTCTGCAGGCCAGAATACTGTAGTGGGTAGCTGTTCCCTTCTCCAGAGGATCTTATATATACTTATAAATGAACATAAATAAATGCATTCTGATTAATTGATATTGAGACATCATTGGCATTTAACACTGTATTAGTTTTTGGTGTACAACAAAATCATTTGATATGTGTATATACTGTGAAATGATTACCACAGTAGGTTTAGTTAGATGTTAATCTATCTCCACACAGTTACATATTTTTTTTCTTGTGATGAGAACTTTTAAGATTTATTCTCTTCAGTTCAGTTCAGTTGCTCAGTCGTGTCTGACTCTTTGTGACCCCATGAATTGCAGCATGCCAGGCCTCCCTGTCCATCACTAACTCCTGGAGTTTACCCAAACTCATGTCCATCAAGTCGATGATGCCATCCAACCATCTCATCCTCTGTCGTCCCCTTCTCCTCCTGCCCCCACTCCCTCCCAGCATCAGGGT
>NW_011494945.1:4604250-4616523 GCF_000754665.1 Bison bison bison | reverse complement strand
GCATCATGTGGCCAAAGTATTGGAGCTTCAGCCTCAGTCCTTCCAATGGATATTCAGTGTTGATTTCCTTTAGGATTGACTGGTTGGATCTCCTTGCAGTCCAAGGGACTCTCAAGAGTCTTCTCCAACACCACAGTTCAAAAGCATCAATTCTTCGGCACTCAGCTTTCTGTATAGTCCAACTCTCACATCCATACATGACCACTGGAAAAACTATAGCCTTGACTAGACGGACCTTTGTTGGCAAAGTAATGTCTCTGCTTTTGAATATGCTATCTAGGTTGGTCATAACTTTCCTTCCAAGGAGTAAGCGTCTTTTAATTTCATGGCTTCAATCACCATCTGCAGTGATTTTGGAGCCCCCAAAAAATAAAGTTTGACACTGTTTCCCCACCTATTTGCCATGAAGTGATGGGACCAGATGCCATGATCTTAGTTTTCTGAATGTTGAGCTTTAAGCCAACTTTTTCACTCTCCTCTTTCACTTTCATCAAGAGGCTTTTGAGTTCCTCTTCACTTTCTGCCATAAGGGTGGTGTCATCTGCATATCTGAGGTTATTGATATTTCTCCCGGCAATCTTGATTCCAGCTTGTGCTTCTTCCAGCCCAGCGTTTCTCATGATGGACTCTTTTAAGTATTCAGTACGCTTGTTTTCTTTTTAATTTTGGGGGGAGTGTAGTTGATCTACAACACTGTTGTGTTAGTCTGGTATACAGCAAAGTGAATCAATTATACATATATCCACTCTTTTTTAGATTATTTTCCCATATAAGTCATTACTGAGTATTTAGTAGAGTTCTCTGTGCTATATAGTAGGTCCTTATTCTATTTTACAGTAGTAGTGTGTATATGTCAATCTCAGTCTCCCAATTTATCCCTCTCCCCTACCGTGGTTAACCATAAGTTTGTTTCTACCTTCATGATACTATTTCTGTTTTATAAATAAGTTCATTTGTGTCATTTTTTTAGATTCCACATATAAGCGATTCCACTTGTCTTTGACTTACTTCACTTAGTATGATAATCTCTAGATCCATCCATGTTATACATAGTGGCATTATTTCATTCTTTTTTTAAATGACTAAGTAATGTTCCATTGTATATAGGTATCACATCTTTTTTTTTTTTTTTTTTCTGGAGTCAGGCCAGTCATTCCAGATGAGAGTACCACATTTTCCTTATCCATTTATCTGTTGATGGACATTTAGATTGCTTCCATGTCTTGGCCATTGTAAATAGCACTGCAGTGAACATGGGAGTGATTTGTATCTTTTTGAATTAGAGTTTTCTCCAGAGGTGTGCCCAGGAGTGGGATTGCTGGATCATGCTGCTAAGTCACTTCAGTCGTGTCTGATCTGTGTGACACCATAGACGGCAGCCTACCAGGCTCCCCGTCCCTGGGATTCTCCAGGCAAGAACACCGGAGTGGGTTGCCATTTCCTTCTCCAATGCATGAAAGGGAAAAGTGAAAGTGAAGTCGCTCAGTCGTGTCTGACTCTTACTGACCCCATGGACTGCAGCCTACCAGGCTCCTCCATCCATGGGATTTTCCAGGCAAGAGTACTGGAGTGGAGTGCCATTGCCTTGTCCATGCTGGATCATATGGTAGTTCTATTTTTAGTTTTTTATAAGGAACATCTCTACTGTTCTCCATAATAGTTGTACCAATTTACCTTCCCACCAACAGTGTAGGAGGGTTCCCTTTTCTCCATACCCTCTCCAGAATGTATTGTTTGTAGACTTTTTGATGATGGACATTCTGATTGGTGTGAGGTGATACCTCATTGTAGTTTTGATTTGCATTTCTCTCATAATTAGTGATTTTGAGCATCTTTTCATGTGCTTTTTGGGCATCTGTATGTCTTCTTTGAAGAAATGTCTTATTTAGATCTTCTACCCATTTTTAGATTTTTTTTTTTTACATCGAGCTGCATGAGCTACTTGTTATTTTGGAGATTAATCCCTTGCTGGTTGCTTTGTTTGCAAACCCTTCCCCCCATGCTGTGGGTTGTCTCCTTGTTTATTGCCTCCTTTATTGTGCTCAGCATACCATGGTTAACTACAGTCACCACTGCTTCACTGTATATCCCCAGGATTTACTTATTTTATAACTGGAAGCTTGTACCTTGTGACCCTCCTCACCCATTTTGTCGACTCCCCACCCCCCAACTCTTGCAATCACCAATGTGTTGTATGTATCTATGAATTCAGCTTTTAAGTTTCCACGTGTAAGTGATATTATACAGTATTTGTCTTTCTTGGACTTACTGAGCATAGTAACTCTAAGGTCCATTCATGTAGATGCAAATGGCAGGGTTTCTTTTTTATGATTAGCATTCTACCACGTACACACGCATGTGTCCACACATGTCATACTCCCTTTATTCATCCATCAGTGGGCGCTTGCACTGTTTCCCTGTTTGACTATTGTAAACAATGCTGCATTGAACACGGGCACACACATTTCTTTTCAAGAAAGTGATTTCATTTCCTTTGAATAGATATCTAGAAGGAAAATTGGTGGGTCGTATGATAGTTCTATTCTATTTGAAGAAACTCCATACTGTTTACCATAGTGGTTGGACCAAATTACAGTTCCATCAACAGTGCACAAGGGTTTTTGTTTTTCTCCACATCTTTGCTAACACTTGTTATTTCACACTTTTTTGATTTTGATAATAGCCATTTTAACAGATGTGAGGTGATCTCTCTTTGATTTTAATTTGCATTTTCCTGATGATTAATGTTGCTGACCACTTTTTCAGTAACTGTTGGCCATATGTATGTCTTCTCTGGAAAAACATCTCCTCAGATCCCCTGCCCATTTTCAGGTCATATTGCTTTTTGTGTGTGTGTGTGCTGTTTGTTTATATAAATAAATTTGCAAATATTTTCTCCCATTTGTTAGGTTGCCGTTTTGTCGATGGTTTCCTTTGCTGTGCAGAAACTGTTTAATTTGATATAGTTCCATTTGTTTATTATTGTTTTTATTGCCTTTGATTTTAGTGTCAAGTCTAGAAAATCACAGCCAAGACTGATGTCAGGATACTTACGACCTGTTTTCTTCTAGAATTTTTATGGCTTAAGGTTTTACATTCAATTTAATCCATTTTGAGTTAACTTTTGTGTAGAGTATAAAACAGTGGTCCTGTTTCATTCTTTTGTATGTAGCTGTCCAGTTTTCCCAGCACCATTTATTAAAGAGACTGTCCTTCCCTCACTGTATTCTCTTGGCTCCTTTGTTGTATGTCAATCAACCATACATGTATGGATTTATTTCTGGGTGCTCTATAGGTATAGGTTTCATTGGCCTATGTGTCTTCCCCCTCCCAGCCATACTGTTTTGATTACTCTAAGTCTGTAATATAGTTTGAAACCAGGGTGCATGATGCCTCCAGCTTTTTTCTTCTTTCTTAAGATAGTTTTGGCTACCTGGGATTTTTGTGCTTCCATTCAAATTTTAAAATTGTTTTATTTTTGTGAAAAATATCATTGGAATTTTGATCTGGACTGCATTGAATCTGTAGATTTGTTTGAGTAGTATGGACATTTAAAAATATTTATTCTAAAAAGAAATATTAATTCTTTCAATCCTTGAGCGTGAATATCTTTTTATTTATGTTTTCAATTTCTTTTATTAGTGTCTTACACTTTTCAGTGTACAGGGCTTTTACCTCCTTAGTTAAGTTTATATTTATTCATTTTGATGCCATTGTAAATTGTAAATAGGACTGCTTTCTTAATTTCACTTTCTAATATTTGGTTATTAGTGTTTAGAGACACAGTAGTTCTTCTGTATATGTATTAGTTTAGATGTACAGCAAAGTGATTCAGTTATACATGTGTCTATTCTTTAAAATTTTTTTCCTATTTGTGTTGTTACGTAATATTGTGCAGAGTTCCCTGTGCTATATCGTAGGTCCTTGTTGAATATCCACTTTAAACACAGCAGTGTGTACATGTCACTCCCAAACTCCCTAACTATTCCTCCCCCTCATTTTTCACCCCTGGTAACCGTAAATTCATTCTTTAAGTCTGTGAGTCTGTTTCCGTTTTGTAAATAAGTTGATTTGTATCAGGTTTTTTTTTTAAAGATTCTGCATGTAAGTGATGTCATATGATGTGTGTCTTTATCTAACTTCACTCAGTATGACAGTCTCTCGGTGCATATAGTTTGTTGCACGTGGCATTATTTCTTTCTTTTCCATAGTTGAGTAATGTTCCATTTATGTATGTACCACATCTTTTTCCTTTTTTTTTTTGAAGTTTTTATTTTGTGTTGGGATATAGTAGATTAACAATGTTGTGATGATTTCAGATGAACAGTGAAGGGACCTAGCCATCCATATACATGTATCCATTTTCCCTCAAATCCCCTCCCATCTAGGCTGCCATATAACACTGAGCAGAGTTCCATGCGCTGTGCAGCAGGGCCTTGTTGGTTATCCACTTTAAATATAGCAGTGTGTACATGTCCATCTCAAACTCCCTGTCCCTCCTGCCCCGCCCCCGCCCCACAGCCATAAGCTGTTCTCTAGGTCTATGAGTTTCTTTCTGTGTTGTAATCTCATTTGTATCATTTTCTTTTAGATTCCACATATAAGGGATGTCATACGATATTTTTCCCTCTCTGTCTGCCTTCACTCAGTATGACACCCTCTAGGCCCATCCATGTTGTTGCAGATAGCATTATTTCATCCTTCTTAGTGATTAACATTCCGTGTGTATACGTGCCACATCTTTATTCATCCCTGTCAATGGACGTTTGGGTTGCTTGCATGTCTTGGCTGTTGTAAACAGCGCTGCAGTGAATGCTGGGGTGCATGTACTGTCTTGGACCGTGTTTTTCGCTGGGTGTATGTGTGAAAGTTGGATTGTAGGAGGAGCATATGATAGCTCTATGTTTAGTTTCTAAGGAACCTTCATACTATTCTCCAGAGTGACTGTACCAGTTTACATTCCTACCAGCTGTGTAGAAGGGGTCCCTTCTTTCCACACTCTCTCTAGCATTTATTGTTTGTACATTTTTGGATGATGGTCATTCTGACTGGTGTGAGGTGATAGGTTTGCATTTGCATTTGATTTGCATTTCTCTAATAATCAGTGATGTTAAACATCTTTTCATGTGCCTCTTGGCGGTCTGTATGTCTTTGGAGAAATGTCTGTTTAGGTCTTCTGCTGATTTTTAGATTGTGTGTTGTTTTTTTTTTTTTAATTATTCCACATGAGCTGTTTGTAAAATTTGGATACTAATCCCTTGTCAGTCGCGTAGTTTGCAAATATTTTCTTACCATTCTGTGGGTTGTCTTTTTGTTTTGTTTATGGTTATCTTTGCTGTCCAAAAGCTTTTGAGTTGGAGTAGGTCTTATTTGTTTTTGTTTTTATTTCCATTATTCTGTGAGACAGATCAAAAAAGATACTGCTGCAATTTATGTCAAGAGAGTGTTCTGCGTGTGTTTTCCTCTCAGAGTTTTATAATATCTGATCTTACAGTTAGGTCCCTAGTCCATTTTGAGTTTGTTTTTGTGTATGGTGTTAAAGAGTGTTCTCATTTTGTTTTTTGTGCTGTTGTTCAGTTGCTAAGTTGTGCCTGATTCTTTGTGACCCCATGGACTGCACATGTCAGGCTCCTCTGTTGTCCAGTATCTCCTAGAGTTTGCTCAAATTCATGTCCATTGGGTTGGTGATACTATCTAACCATCTCATCCTCTGCCACCTCTCTCCCTTTGCCTTCAATCTTTCCCAGTATCAGAGTGTTTTCCAATGAGTCGGCTCTTTGCATCATGTGGCCAAAGTATTGGAGCTTCAGCCTCAGTCCTTCCAATGGATATTCAGTGTTGATTTCCTTTAGGATTGACTGGTTTGATCTCCTTGCAGTCCAAGGGACTCTCAAGAGTCTTCTCCAGCAGCACAGTTCGAAAGCATCAATTCTTTGGTGCAGCTTTGACTACACAGAGCTTTGTTGGAAAAATGATATCTCTGCTTTTTAATATGCTCTCTAGGTTTGTCATACCTTTCCTTCCAAGGAGCAAGTGTCTTTTAATTTCATGGCTGCAGTCACCATCTGGAGTGATTTTGGCACCCAAGAAAACAAAATCTGTCACTGCTTTCACTTCTTCCCTTTCTGTTTGCCATGCAGTGATGGGACCAAATGACATGATCTTAGTTTTTTGAATATTGAGTTTCAAGCCAGCTTCTTCAATCTCCTCGTTTACCTTCATCTCGAGGCTCTTTAGTTCCTCTTCACTTTCTGCCATTAGAATGGCAGTATCAGCATACCTGAAGTTGTTGATGTTTCTCCCAGTAATCTTGATTCCAGCTTGTGATTCATCCAGCCTGGCATTTTGCACCATGTACTCTGCATATAAGTTAAATAAGCAGAATGACAATATACAACCTTGTCTTACTTCTTTCCAGTCATTTTGAACCAGTCATTTATTCCATGTCCAGTTCTAACTGTTGATTCTTGACCCGTGTACAGATTTCTCAGGAGACAGGTGAGGTGGTCTGGGTATTCCCATCTCTTTAAGAATTTTTCACAGTTTGTTGTGATCCACAGAATTAAAAGCTTTAATGTAGTCAATGAAGCAGATGTTTTTCTGGAATTGTCTTTTTCTATAATCCAGTGGATGTTGGCAATTTGATCTCTGGTTCCTCAGCATTTTCTAAACTCAGCTTGTATGTCTGGAAGTTCTAGGGTCATGTACTGCTGAAGCCTAGCTTGAAGGATTTTGAGTATAACCTGTTAGCATATGAAATGAGTGCAGTTGTGCCATAGTTTGAACATTCTTTGGCATTGCCCTTCTTTGGGATTGGAATCAAAACTGACCTTTTCCAGTCCTGTGTCCACTACTGAGTTTTCCAAATTTGCTGGCATACTGAGTGCAGCACTTTAAGAGCATCATCTTTTAATATTTTAAGTAGCTCTTTGCTCAGTTGGAATTCTATCTAACTTCGTTCATAGTAATGCTTCCTAAGGCCCACCTAACTTCACACACCAGGACGTCCGGCTCTAGGTGGGTGACCACACCATCATGGTTATCCCGGTCATTAAGGCTTTTTTGTATAGTTCTTCTGTGTATTCTTGCCACCTCTTCTTAATCTCTTCTGCTGCTTCTTACTGTTTCTGTCCTTTATCATGCCCATCCTTGCATGAAGTGTTCACTTGATATGTTGACCTGAAGAGGTCTCTCGTCTTTCCCATTCTATTGTTTTCCTCTATTTCTTCACGTTGTTCATTTAAGAAGGCCTTCTGATCTCTCCTTGCTGTTCTCTGGAACTCTACATTCAGTTGGGTATATCTTTCCCTTTCTCCCCTGCTTTTCACTTCTCTTCTTTCCTCAGCTATTTGTAAAGCCTCCTCAGACAACCAGTTTGCCTTCTTGCTTTTCTTTTTCTTTGGGATGGTCTTTGTCACTGCCTCCTATATAGTGTTACGAACCTCTGTCCATAGTTCAGGCACTCTCTACCAGATCTGATCCCTTAAAGCTATTTGTCACCTCCACTGTATAATCATAAGGGGTTTGATTTAGGTCATACCTGAGTGGTCTAGTGGTTTTCCTTACTTTCTTCAATTTAAGCCTGAATTTTGCAATAAGGAGCTCATGATTTGAGCCCCAGTCAGCTCCAGATCTTACTTTTGCTGACTGTATAGAGCTTCTCCATCTTTGACTGCAAAGAATATAATCAATCTGATTTTGGTATTAAAAATCTGGTGATGTCCCTATGTAGAAAGTCCTCTCTTGGGTTGTTGGGAAAGGGTATTTGCTATGACCAATGTGTTCTCTTGACAAAATTCTGTTAGCCTTTGCCCTGCTTCATTTTGTACTCAAAGGCCAAATTTGCCTGTTGTTCCAGATATCTCTTGACCTCTTATTGTTGCATTCTAATCCTCATGATGAAAAGGACATTCTTTTTTGGTGTTAGTTCTAGAAGGTGTTGTGATCTTTATAGAACCAGTCAACTTCAGCTTCTTTATCATCAGTGGTTGGGGTATAGACTTGGATTACTGTGATGTTGAATGGTTTGCCTTAGACATGAACAAAGATACTGTCATTTTTGAGGCTGCACCCAAGGGCTGCATTTCAGGCTCTAATTGACTATGAGGGCTACTCCATTTCTTCTCAGAGATTCTTGCCAACAGTAGTAGTTATTATGGTCACCTGAATTAAATTTGCCCATTCCTGTCCATTTTAGTTCACTGATTGCTAAGATGTTGATGTTCATTCCTGCCATCTCCTGCTTGACTATGTCCAACTTACTTTGATTCAGGGACCCCTAATATTCCAGCTTCTTATGCAATATTGTTCTTTACAGCATCAGACTTTACTTTCACCACCAGACACATCCACAACTGAGCATCATTTCCGCTTTGGCCCAGCTGCTTCATTCTTTCTGGAGCGATTAGTGATTGTCCTCCACTCTTCCCCAGTAGCATATTGGACCCAGTCTGACCTCGGGGCTCATCTTCCAGTGTCATATCCTTTTGCCTTTTCATGACGTTCATGAAGTTCTCACAGCAAGACTACTGGAGTGGTTTGCCATTTACTCCTCCAGAGGACCACGTTTTATAAGAAGCCTTCACTGTGGCCTGTTCATCTTAGGTGGCCCTGCACAGCATGGCTCATAGCTTCATTGAGTTATGGAAGCCCCTTCACCATGACGAGGCTGTGATCCATGAATTAGTTTTTACACATAGCTGTCCAGTTTTCCTAGCACCGTTTATTGAAGAGATTGTCTTTTCTCCATTGTATAGTCTTGTGTTCCTTGTCATAGATTAATTGGCCATAGGTGCATGGGTTTATTCATGGGCTTTCTGTCCTGTCCCATTAATCTGTATTTCTGTTTTTGTGCCAGTACCATACAGTTTTGATGAGTGGAGTCATTGGACCCGATTTCTCCAGCTCCATTTTTTCTTTCTCAATATTGCTTTGGCTATTTGGAGTCTTTTGTGTCTTTATAGAAACTAAAAATTTTTTTGTTTTAGTTCTGTGGTGATTTGATAGGGATTGTATTGACTCTGTAGATTGCCTTGGGTAGTATAGTCATTTTGGCACCATTGATTCTTCTAATCCAAGAACATAGAAGAATATCTTTCCATCTGTTTGTGCCATCTTTGATTTCTTTCATCAGCATTTTACAGTTTTTGGAGTACAGGTTTTTTGTCTCCTTAAGACAGTAGGTTTATTCCTTGATACTTTATTCTTTTTGCCATGGTAGTAAATGGGGTTTCATTAATTTTTCTTTATGATATTTTGGTTTTAGTATATAGAAATATAACGGATTTTTGTGTATTTTGAATCCTGCAACTTTACCAAATTCATTATGAGCTCTAGTAGCTTTATGTATAAGTAGTATCATGTCATCTGCAGAAAGTGACAATTTAACTTCTTTCCACTTTGGATTCCATTTCCTTTTCTTCTCCAAAATTCTGTTGAATTAAAGTGATGAGAGTAGATATCCTTGTCATGTTTCTGATCTTGGAGGAAATACTTTTAGCTTTTCCCCATTGAGTATGATGCTGGCTACAGGTTGTCATATATGGCCTTTATTATGTTGAGGTATGTTTCCTCTATGCCCACTTTAAGGAGGTTTTTTTTTTAATTATAAATAGGTGTTGAATTTTGTCAAAAGCTTTTCCTTTTGACAATTGTGTATTGAGTACACCTTAAGTATGTACATACATACATCTCAAGTGTGTATTGAGATGATCATACGGTTTTTATGATCTTCAGTTTATTGATGTTGTGTATCACACTGATGGATTTGCAGATGTTGAAAAATCCTTGCATCCTTGAGATAAACCTCATGTGTGTATAATCCTTTTAATATACTGTCAAATTCAATTTGCTATGATTTTGTTGAGAATTTCTGTACTTGTATCTATCAATAGTGTTCAGTTCAGTTCAGTCGCTCAGTCGTGTCCAACTCTGCGACCCTATGAACCGCAGCACACCAGGCCTCCCTGTCCATCACCAGCTCCCAGAGCTTACTTGAACCCATGTCTATTGAGTTGGTGATGCCATCCAACCATCTCATCTTCTGTCGTCCCCTTCTCTTCCTGCCTTCAATCTTTCCCAGCATAAGGGTCTTTTCAAATGGGTCAGTTCTTCACATCAGGTGGCCAAAGTATTGGAGTTTCAGCTTCAACATCAGTCCTTCCAATGCATATTCAGGACTGATCTCCTTTAGGATGGACTGGTTGGATCTCCTTGCAGTCCAAGGGACTCTCAAAAGTCTTCTCCAACACCACAGTTCAAAAGCATCCATTCTTCGGCACTCAGCTTTCTTTATGGTCCAACTCTCACAACCATACATGACTATTGAAAAAGCCATAGCTTTGACTAGATGGACCTTTGTTGGCAAAGTAATGTCTCTGCTTTTTAATCTGCTGTCTATTTTGGTCATAACTTTTCTTCCAAGGAGCAAGCATCTTTTAATTTCATGGCTGTAGTCACCATTTGCACCTCCCCCCCCAAAAATAAAGTCTGTCACTGTTTCCATTGTTTCCCCATCTATTTGCCATGGAGTGATGGAACCAGATGCCATGATCTTAGTTTTTTTAATGTTGAGTTTAAAGCCAACCTTTTCACTCTCCTCTTTTCACTTTCATCAAGAGGCTTTTTAGTTCTTCACTTTCTGCCATAAGGGTGGTGTCATCTGTGTATCTGAGGTTATTGATATTTCTCCCGGCAATCTTGATTCCAGCTTGTGCTTCATTCAGCCCAGCATTTCTCATGATGTACTCTGCATATAAGTTAAATAAGCAGGGTGACAATATACAGCCTCAACGTACTCCTTTTCCTATTTGGAACCAGTCTGTTCTTCATGTCCAATTCTGATGTTTCCTGACCTGCATACAAATTTCTCAAGAGGCAGGTCAGGTGGTCTGATATTCCCATCTCTTTCAGAATTTTCCAGAGTTTGTTTGGTCCACACAGTCAAAGGCTTTGGCATAGTCAATAAAGCAGAAATAGATGTTTTTCTGGAACTCTCTTGCTTTTTCCATGATCCAGCGGATGTTGGCAATTTGATCTCTGGTTCCTCTGCCTTTTCTAAAACCAGCTTGAACATATGGAAGTTCACGGTTCACATATTGCTGAAGCCTGGCTTGGAGAATTTTGAGCATTACTTTACTAGCGTGTGAGATGAGTGCAATTATGTGGTAGTTTGAGCATTCTTTGGCATTGCCGTTCTTTGGGATTGGAATGAACATTGACCTTTTCTAGTCCTGTGGCCACTGCTGAGTTTTCCAAATTTGCTGGCATATTGAGTGCAGCACTTTCACAGCATCATCTTCCAGGATTTGAAGTAGCTCAACTGGAATTCCATCACCTCCACTAGCTTTGTTCGTAGTGATGCTTTCTAAGGCCCACTTGACTTCACATTCCAGGATGTCTGGCTCTAGGTCAGTGATCACACCATCATGATTATCTGGGTTGTTAAGATCTTTTTTGTACAGTTCTTCTGTGTATTCTTGCCACCTCTTCTTAACATCTTCTGCTTCTGTTAGGTCCATACCATTTCTGTCCTTTATCGAGCCCATCTTTGCATGAAATGTTCCCTTGGTATCTCTGATTTTCTTGAAGAGATCGCTAGACTTTCCCATTCTGTTGTTTTCCTCTATTTCTTTGCACTGATCACTGGGCAAGGCTTTCTTATCTCTCCTTGCTATTCTTTGGAACTCTGCATTCAAATGGGTATATCTTTCCTTTTCTCCTTTGCCTTTTGCTTCCCTTCTATTCACAGCTATTGTAAGGCCTCCTCAGACAACCATTTTGCCTCTTTGCATTTCTTTTCCTTGGGGATGGTCTTGATCCCTGCTTCCTGTACAATGTCACAAACCTCTGTCCATAGTTCTTCAGGCACTCTGTCTATCAGATCTAATCCCTTGAATCTATTTGTCACTTCCACTGTATAATCGTAAGGGATGTTATTTAGGTCATACCTGAATGGTGTAGTGGTTTTCCCTGCTTTCTTCAATTTGAATCTGAATTTGGCAATAAGGAGTTCATGATCTGAGCCACAGTCAGCTCCCAGTCATGTTTTTGCTGACTGTATAGAGCTTCTCCATCTTTGGCTGCAAAGAATATAATCAGTCTGATTTCGGTGTTGACCATCTGGTGATGTCCACGTGTAGAGTCTTCTCTTGTGTTGTTGGGAGAAGGCGTTTGCTATGACCAGTGCGCTCTCTTGGAAAAATTCTATTAGCCTTTGTCCTGCTTCATTCTGTACTCCAAGGCCAAATTTGCCTGTTACTCCAGGTGTTTCTT
>NW_011494945.1:4575384-4604150 GCF_000754665.1 Bison bison bison | reverse complement strand
CTTCATTCTGTACTCCAAGGCCAAATTTGCCTGTTACTCCAGGTGTTTCTTGACTTCCTAGTTTTGCATTCCGGTCCCCTATAATGAAAAGGACATCTTTTTTGGGTGTTAGTTCTAAAAGGTCTTGTAGGTCTTCATAGAACCGTTCAACTTCAGCTTCTTCAGCGTTACTGGTTGGGGCATAGACTTGGATTACTGTGATATTGAATCTTGGAAATGAACAGAGATCATTCTGTCATTTTTGAGATTGCATCCAAGTACTGCATTAATGATACGTTAGGAGTAAGGAAACCCTGTGCCCTGGGGTTTCGCATGATTGTTAATGGTAACGCAGCCCTTTGGAAAAGGAACTGATTTGTCTACAGATATTAAGAAGTTTAAAAATAGTCATTTTCTTTGAAAATTCAGGATAATACCACCTGTCCTAACAGGCTTTAAGAACGGGAATGTGGGTGAATGCAAAATATGTACACAAATGTAAAGTATTAGTCATTCAATAAATACTTAGCATTTAAGTTATGCCCCACATTTTGTTCATCTAGAGAAACCAAAGTAATCCCCTGCCCACGGGTACATCACAGTCTATTGGTAAAGACAGATAATTGACACTGGTTTCAAGAGGATGAAGATTTTTGCTGTCTCCATTGAATAAATCCAAAAATAAAAGAGAATACCAGAGCTGATCACTGTTAGAGAACTCCAGGAAGGCTTAGCCACAGAAGACCCCAGGTGGGAACTGAATATTCAAAAGGAGCAGCTAGTCCAGTGGGCTAGCATGAGCCCCAGGTCCTGGCCTCACCCACCAGCAGGCAGGCACCAGCCCTGCCTGAGGTCTCCTGGACCCTAACTCGGCTGACCAGTGAGCCAGCACTAGCCCCAGGACCCCTGGAGTTCCACAGCCAGACACGGCATGACCAAGCCCTAGCAACGAGCAACCCCGGTAGCCTCTGCAGAAGTCAGGGCCTGCAACCAACTCAGCCAGGGGCCAGTCAAGCTTACTAGACTGCCCATACCAGTCAGCCTGCCACACAAGGATCACACAGCCAGCTCAGTGGGCATCCCTAGAGCATTCAGCTCTGGTGATGAGAGGGGAGTGTGCTGCCGGTACACACAGAGCATCGCCTACGATAGGCCACTTCTCCAAGGTCAGGAAAGGTACCCAACCCACCAGGTACATTAAAAACATTACAGAAAATGAGGTGACAGAGGAAAATACCCCAAAAGAAGAAACAAGATAAAGTCCAGAAGAAAAACTAAGTCAAGTGGATATAGGCAATTACCCAAGAAAGAATTCAGGGTAATGATCATAAAGATGATCAAAGAACTTGGGAGAAAAATGGATGAACAGAACAAGAAGTTATAAGTTTACAACAGAGAGTCCACAAATACAAAGAACTACCTACCAGGGATGAAGAATGCAGTAACTAAAATGAAAAATCCTGGTGGGAATCAATAGTAGACTGATACAGAAGAATGAATCAGCTAGCTGGAAGTCAGAGTAGTGGAAATCAGTGATGTGGAGAAAATAAAGAAATGAGAACAGTTTAAGAGACCTCTGAGACAACAGTAAGGGTACAAATATTTGCTTTATGAGGATTCCAGAGGGAAAAGAAAAAGACAAAGAGGTTGAGAACACATTTGAGACATAATAGCTGAAAACGTGCCTAACCTGGGAAAGGACACAGACATTCAAAACCAGGAAGCACAGAGAGTCCCAAACTAGATTAACCCAAAGTGGACCACACCAAGACACACAGTAATTAAAATGACAAAAATTAAAGAGAAAATATTAAAATTGGAAAGGGAAAAACAAGGAGTTAACATAAAGGAACTCCCATAAGGCTAACAGCTGACTTTTCAGCAGACCAGAAGGGAGTGGGGGCTTCCCTAGCTGGGGCTCAGACAGTAAAGAACCTGCCTGCAATGCAGGAGACCCAGGTTCAATCCCTGGGTTGGGAAGATCCCCTGGAGAATGGAATGGCAACCTACTCCAGTATTCTTGCCTGGAGAATTTCATGGACAGAGGAGCCTGGCAGGCTATAGTCCATGGAAACTCACAGACACGACTGAGCAACTATCACTTTCAGAAGAGAGTGGCACGATATATTTAAAGTAATGAAAGGGAAAAGCCTATAACCAACAAGATTCTACCCATCAAGGCTCTTGTTCAGATTTGATGGATGAATCAAAAGTTTTATAGACACACAAAAGCTAAAAGACTTCATCAGCACCACAACAGCATTACAAGAAATATTAAAGGAACTTCTCCAAGCAAAAAAGAAAAGATGACAATTAAAAATGTGAAACTTATGAAAAGGCTCATAAGTAAAGGGAAATATACACTAAAGGTAGTAAATCATCCACATGCAAAGTTACTGGGGAGGCTAAAATACAAAAGTAAAATCATCTGTATCCACAATGAGCAGCTAAAAGATACACAAACTATTTAGATGTATAATAATTTCAAAAACAGTAACTGTGAGGGGTAGAGAGTACAAATGAAGGGTTTTTAAAATATATTTGAAATTGAGAGAACAGCAATCGAAAACAATCATACACACACACACAGCCCTCCCTACTTCATGGTAACCACAAACCAAAAAATCTATAAAAGATACACAAAACAGAGAAAGGACTCAAAATATAACACTCGAGATAGTCATCATTCAAATCATAAGAACAAAAGAAGAAAGAAAAAAAAATCTGCAAAAACAACCCCCAAAGAATTAACAAAATGGTGATAATAATATATATATATCAATAATCATCATAAATGTAAACTGATTAAATGCTCCAATCAAAAGACAAAGAATGGCTGAATGGATACAAAACAAGACCTGTATATGCTGCCTACAAAAGACACACTTCAGGTCTTAAAGACAGAGAGAAAGTGAGGGAATGGAAAAAGGTGTTCCATGTGAATTGAAATCTAAAGAAAGCCCGAGTACCAATATTTATATCTGACAAAACAGACTTTAAAATGAAGACTTTTATAAGAGACCTAGAAAGATGTTACATGATGACCAATGGATCAATCAAAGAAGATAAAACAACTGCAAATATATATGCACCCAACACAGAAGCACCTAAATAGATAAAGGAAATATTAATGGACATAAGAGAAGAAACCAATAATGACACATAGTAGAAGGGGATTTTAATACCCCATTTACATCAGTGACAGATCATCCAGAACAAAAAAACTACTAAGAAAATGTTGGCTTAAAATGACATATTATATCAAGTGCACTTAGCAGATACATACAGATAGATGATTCCATTCAAAAGTACCAGAATACACATTCTTTTCAAGTGTACATGGAACACTCTCCAGGACAGATCACATGGTAGGCCACAAAACAAACCTTACTAAATCTGAGAAAACTGAAACAGTATCAAGCATCTTTTGTGAAGACACTATGAGACTAAAAAACAATTACAAGAAAAAAACTTAAAAAACCCCAAAAAACAAACACACACATACACACACACACACACAAAGGGTGGAGTCTAAACAATATGCTGTCTCTGCTAAGTCACCAGTCATGTTCGACTCTGTGCGACCCCATAGACGGCAGCCCACCAGGCCCTGCTGTCCCTGGGATTCTCCAGGCAAGAACACTATGCTACTAAATGTGCTACTAAATAAATAATGAATCACTGAGGAAATCAAACAGGAGATAGAAAAATACTTGGAGACCAATGAAAACAAAAACACAATGATCCAAAATATATGGGACACAGCAAAAGCAGTTTAAAAGAGTTTACAGCAATACAAGCTTACCTCAGAAAACAAGAAAAAATCTCAACTAAACAACCTAAACTATGACTAAAGGAACTAGAAAAAGTAGAATAAATAAAAGCCAACATTGATAGAAGAAGAAAAAGCATAAAGATCAGAGCAGAAATAAATAGAGACTAAAAAAATACAATGCAAAAAACTCAATGAAACTATGAACTAAAACAACCAACTGTATACCACAGGGAACTCTGTTCAGTATTCTGTAATAACCTAAATAGGAAAATAACCTGAAAAAGAAAAGGTACATGTATATATATAACTGAAACACTTTGCTGTACACCCGAAACCAACAAAAACATTGTTATCAACTATAATAAAAAATTTAGAATTTTTTTAAAGAAAAATAAGTCTAAAAAAATAGAAAAAAAAATCAGTGAACCTAAGAGCTGATTCTTTGAAAAGACAAACAAAATTGATAAACCTTTACCCACACTCATCAAGAAAAAAAGAGAGTGCCCAAAGCAATAAAATCAGAAATGGAAAAGCAGTAGTTATAGCTGACACCACAGAAAGACAAAGGCCCATAAGACACGATCACAAACAACTATATCCCAAGAAAAGGGACAACCTAGACAACGTGGACAAATGCCTAGAAACATAAAATCTCCCAACAGCGAACCAGGAAGAAATAGAAAATACTGAACAAATTACCAGTGATGAAATTCAATCTGTAAGTTAAAAAACCTCCCAAGAGAACTTTCCTGGTGGTTTGGTTGTTAAGAATCCGCCTGCCAATGCAAAGGACACAAGTTGAATACCTGGTCCAGAAAAATTCCACATGCCACAGAACAGGCAGACCCACGTACCACAACTACGGACCCTGGGCTCTAGACAGGAAGTTGTTAATACTGAGCCCACACACACTACTGAAGCCCAGAACAACTGACCCATCACAACTGCACGCCCTAGAGCCCATGCTCCACAGTGAGAAGCCACCACAATGAGAAGCCCATGCACAAGAAGACCCAGAGCAGCCAAAAATAAATAAATGATTAAAAATTAAAAAAAAAACAACTCCCAATAAGTAAAAGGTCATTGCCAGACAGGTTCACTGGTGAATTCTACCAAACATGTAGAGAACAGCTAATACCTATCCTTCTCATACTATTCCAAAAATTTCAGAGGAAAGAATGCTTTCTAACTCATTCAATGAGGCCAGGATCACCCTGATACCAGACAAAGATATCACACAAAAAGAAAATAATAGGCTAACACCATTGATGATACCGTTCAATATCACAGTAATTCGAGTCTATGTGCTCTGACCAGTAATGAAGAAGCTGAACGGTTCTATGAACCTACAAGACCTTCTAGAACTAACACCCAAAAGAGATGTCCTTTTCATTATAGGGGACTGGAATGCAAAACTAGGAAGTCAAGAAACACCTGGAGTAACAGGCAAATTTGGCCTTGGAGTACAGAATGAAGCAGGGCAAAGGCTAATAGAATTTTTCCAAGAGAGCGCACTGGTCATAGCAAACGCCTTCTCCCAACAACACAAGAGAAGACTCTACACGTGGACATCACCAGATGGTCAACACCGAAATCAGACTGATTATATTCTTTGCAGCCAAAGATGGAGAAGCTCTATACAGTCAGCAAAAACATGACTGGGAGCTGACTGTGGCTCAGATCATGAACTCCTTATTGCCAAATTCAGATTCAAATTGAAGAAAGCAGGGAAAACCACTACACCATTCAGGTATGACCTAAATAACATCCCTTACGATTATACAGTGGAAGTGACAAATAGATTCAAGGGATTAGATCTGATAGACAGAGTGCCTGAAGAACTATGGACAGAGGTTTGTGACATTGTACAGGAAGCAGGGATCAAGACCATCCCCAAGGAAAAGAAATGCAAAGAGGCAAAATGGTTGTCTGAGGAGGCCTTACAATAGCTGTGAATAGAAGGGAAGCAAAAGGCAAAGGAGAAAAGGAAAGATATACCCATTTGAATGCAGAGTTCCAAAGAATAGCAAGGAGAGATAAGAAAGCCTTGCCCAGTGATCAGTGCAAAGAAATAGAGGAAAACAACAGAATGGGAAAGTCTAGCGATCTCTTCAAGAAAATCAGAGATACCAAGGGAACATTTCATGCAAAGATGGGCTCGATAAAGGACAGAAATGGTATGGACCTAACAGAAGCAGAAGATGTTAAGAAGAGGTGGCAAGAATACACAGGAGAACTGTACAAAAAATATCTTCAAGACCAAGATAATCATGATGGTGTGATCACTGACCTAGAGCCAGACATCCTGGAATGTGAAGTCAAGTGGGCCTTAGAAAGCATCACTACGAACAAAGCTAGTGGAGGTGATGGAATTCCAGTTGAGCTATTTCAAATCCTGGAAGATGATGCTGTGAAAGTGCTGCACTCAATATGCCAGCAAATTTGGAAAACTCAGCAGTGGCCACAGGACTGGACAAGGTCAGTGTTCATTCCAATCCCAAAGAAAGGCAATGCCAAAGAATGCTCAAACTACCACATAATTGCACTCATCTCACACACTAGTAAAGTAATGCTCAAAATTCTCCAAGCCAGGCTTCAGCAATATGTGAACTGTGAACTTCCAGATGTTCAAGCTGGTTTTAGAAAAGGCAGAGGATCCAGAGAACAAATTTCCAACATCCGTTGAATAATCGGAAAAGCAAGAGAGTTCCAGAAAAACATCTATTTCTGCTTTATTGACTATGCCAAAGCCTTTGACTGTGTGGATCACAATAAACTGTGGAAAATTCTTCAAGAGATGGGATACCAGACCACCTGACCTGCCTCTTGAGAAACCGATATGCAGGTCAGGAAGCAACAGTTAGAACTGGACATGGAACAACAGACTGGTTCCAAATAGGAAAAGAGTATGTCAAAGCTGTATATTGTTACCCTGCTCATTTAACTTCAATGCAGAGAACATCATGAGAAACGCTGGGCTGGAAGAAGCACAAGCTGGAATCAAGATTGCTGGGAGAAATATCAATAACCTCAGATATGCAGATGACACCACCCTTATGGCAGAAAGTGAAGAGGAACTCAAAAGCATCTTGATGAAAGTGAAAGTGGAGAGTGAAGAAGTTGGCTTAAAGCTCAACATCGAGAAAACTAAGATCATGGCATCTGGTCCCATCACTTCATGGGAAATAGATGGGGAAACAGTGTTAAGACTTTATTTTTGGGGGCTCCATAATTACTGCAGATGGTGACTGCAGCCATGAAATTAAAAGATGCTTACTCCTTGGAAGAAAAGTTACGACCAACCTACATAGCATGTTGAAAAGCAGAGATATTACTTTGCCAACAAAGGTCCGTCTAGTCAAGGCTATGGTTTTTCCAGTGGTCATGTATGGATGTGAGAGTTGGACTGTGAAGAAAGCTGAGCGCCGAAGAATTGATGCTTTTGAACTGTGGTGTTGGAGAAGACTTTTGAGAGTCCCTTGGACTGCAGGGAGATCCAACCAGTCCATTCTAAAGGAGATCAGCCCTGGGATTTCTTTGGAAGGAATGATGCTAAAACTGAAACTCCAGTACTTTGGCCACCTCATGTGAAGAGTTGACTCATTGGAAAAGACTCTGATGCTGGGAGGGATTGGGGGCAGGAGGAGAAGGGGACGACAGAGGATGAGATGGCTGGATGGCATCACCGACTCGATAGACATGAGTTTGAGTGAACTCCGGGAGTTGGTCATGGTCAGGGAATCCTGGCGTGCTGCGATTCATGGGGTTGCAAAGAGTCGGATACGACTGAGCGATTGAACTGAACTGAATGTATCGTTATTACCCATAACCTCCCTGTCCTTCCCTCCAACAAGTCAGTCAGTGAAAGATTCCAGGCACTAAGGTTGTATTTTGATTTTAAAATGGCTTCATTTGTCTCCCTGGTCACATTTTCTTTCCAAATATGTACAGAAATCTCATTTATAAATCAGTTCTTCTGCAAGGTATTTTTCTTTGTAAGCTGCTCCGACCAAAGTGACAAAACAGTTATGAGAGTGAGGAGACGAGACACATGTGCTAGTTTTACTGCTACGTCTTCCTCCTCAGATCCCCAGTGCTAGAAACCATCCACGACTGTTTCCTATAGCTACTTATTAAGCAAACCTCCAGGGCATTAATGGTATCAAAAGTCATTCATTTATAAAACCAAAAATGGTTAGGTATAACAAGACTCCTCCTATCATGGAGAGACAGGTATTTAGGAGGGTAACAATGAGTAGAGCGCAGCTGGCAGGCAACTCCAAGAGGCGCGGTCTTACTGAGAACACTCTTCCAGCCTGAAAATAGCGATTTGTGCACTGCCATCTTCCCCGCCTCTTCGCTGTTTTCATGGCAGAGCCCTAATAATGTCATTTATAACCAGGTTTATTTTTACTTTATAAAATCAAATGTGTGAGTGTTTTAAGAATTGCCATTCTGAAGTTGAGAAATCAACAGAAGCCTTATTTGATAGGCCTTTAAAGAATATCCTTGTGCTTCAGCTATTAAGAAACTAAAACACTGGGGAACAGATGGACAGATCATTCTACAGCAACAAGACTCGTCTAGTATAAAGTACAGCTCTGGGAGGGCAGCATTCTTGATGGCAGGGCAAGTGCTTCTTCCGAGACCAGCAAGGACATGCCCTGTGACAATCAGCAAGGTTGAACACAGTCTGCAAACTCGCTCCAGCCCTCAGAACTACCTCCTCTAAGAGCTCTTTGTGACTACTCCTCTGTTCACAGTTTAATGTTTCCCCCCAATATTTTGGCCTTCTTCACAGACACTATTAGAAACTGAAGTTCATATAAAATTGAACATTACCTGTCAGCATCTGCCTGTCTCCGCTGTTGACTGGGGCCTCTCTCTGTGGGAGCAGAGGGGAGCTTAGCGTTGGAAGTAGCTTTTGTCACTGCTTTACCTCTAGGGAAACACGTTGGTGGGAGGAGAACACAATGAGAGAAGAGTTTTAACATAAGGGATTGTTGAGATTATTTCTTAAGCATAACTCAGAAGATGAAAGTTTGTTTTTTTTTCAATCTGGGTGAAAGAGAAATCTTTATTAATAGCTGTTCTAAAAGGGAGGAGAAATAATTATGAAAGTATATTGGAAGCTTCTTACAAATGTTTTTTGGTAAAATAGGATCATGTTTCAACACACTCACTGGTGACAGTTATTGAAACAGCAAATGCAGCTCATTAAAAGGCGGTCAGGCTACAGACTCTGAGGGCAGAGTGAAAAGGGAACCAGAGATACGCTAAGTGCCAAAAACTAGTTTTGAGCACTAGGTACTGAATAACTCCTTGTTAGTTTGGCTGTGTCCAATTATGAAGAGGTTAAGAATGATTATTCTGTTGAAAATATTTTGTCTAGCTATTCTGATGAGAAAGATGATGTAAATAGAAGACCTATTTCCAGTGCATAACCAGATGAGCTTTCTATGTTAAAATTTTTTCTATTGAAAATAATTAAGAAGTACTAATATAATTTTTGCCTTCCCTCTGGACATTATATCTAAATGAACATGGGAGATGCACTAAAATGTAGATTTGTAGAACTCTGAAAGGATGAAAGCTAAACATTTCCTAGACTACTTTTGCTCCCATTAAAAAAAAATCTGAAAGTTTGGGTAAGGGAATTACAGCATCAATTAGGATATGAGTTAAATTTACCTTATTAAAATTCAGAAGGGGTGGGGTAAGGAGGGTGTAACTAGTGTAGGCTTATAGAACAGATGAAGAGCATTTGAGTTACAGCAAGATAAAACCACAATGCTGTATTTCGTATTTTATTCAATTTTAATATGGTTTCCATTATTAACTTTTAAAACAAAATGATTTCCAGTTTAGAAAACAATGCACTGACCACATAATTCTTTTTTTATATACAGTTATACAAATATTCTAAATACACATTTTGTGTTCAAGATGATGGCAAATAAGATTAACTGTACAGTACATAAGGAAAGAAAATATTTTAAGCATATTTAGAAGCAATAGAAATGTCTATACAAAACAAGCAAAAATGGAATAAAATTTTTTATTTTTAAAGTATTGCAACAGGCCCACAGGTTTGTAACAAAAATGTCTTTGCACAGTTCCTCACAATGCCCCATTAATAGCTAAAGCAAGACAGCGGTTTTAGAAAATAATGTTTCAAAATGCTACACATGGTACTACTGTTTGCACAGTCTGATCAAAATAACAACTCTACTCTGAGTCAAGCAAAACCTAGAGGAAATATACCAAACAACTTGAAAATCATTTGTATAAAATTCATTGCACATTATTTTACTCAGTTGTCTGAAAAGTAAAAAAGTGTATTTACAAAATATTTCGCAGTCAAAATTATAAAGTGAATGAGTATCTCTAAGTAACACGTCTTGATACAGACAGTTCAAGGAAAACACGAATGTCTTTTTTTAAAGAGGTTTTCAGTGCTCCTTCCACAGGGAAGTAAATACGATCTACTCAAATGGATTTACAAGATGTTACACATACTGGAGCAAATTCAACACCGGCATTATAAAACAATGTTAAAAAGGTGAAAGGATGAGGAATTTGTACATTGTAAGAAGTGAGCTATTCAGAGATCAACGAATACGATTTTTAATTCAGTTATCATAAAAGTCTTCATAGTCTTCAGATAATAGACAGACAATGAACATACTTGACTCGATGAAAGTTGAAAAAGCACCATGCACAACAGTTTAGTGGTAAACACTGAAAAATAGCACCTGGAATTCTGTGATATTGACAATTTAAAACTGGTCTAGTAATTGCCGGAGATACGGTGCCTTGGATAGTTCTCTATTTACTCGGGAGAGCTTGTAAAGTACTGGGCAGTTCAGAGAAACACATGGGATATGTCGATCAAAGCAGCCTGTACAGTTCTTGCATATCTGAAAGGACAAGAGGAGTGCGTCAAACCATAGGAAGGTTTCTGTCTCCGTGTGTAAACAGCAGACTTTTATAATCCTTCATGACCCACCACAAATTACTGGCACATATTACAGAAAAGTTTCATTAGTTCTCATCTTTTTGAAGCATAGCCAACCCTAAGTTGAGATGTTTCTAAAGAATATTATTTCGCAAACCAGAGAGCATGAAATTCCCTAAAGGATTCATTTAATCCCAGAAATCAACTTTCATTTATGGTAGAATCCTATTGTATTAAGATCCACAAAATAGGCTACCCAATTACCATTCAAAGACTGGCTCTTAAATTAGCTATGTACACTGTTTTTTCAAGTTACTCTAACATTTTATATGCTAATCAAAAAAGTTATCCACTTTCTTATTTCAGAAGAGAAAATGCTAGTATGGGGGCGGGGGTGGAAATCAAAGATGTTGAAAGTAGCTGGATAGACCAATAGTTTCAACCCTGGCTGTACATGAGCTTAAAAATAGACTAATGTCTGAGCAAGGAATCAGGATCTTTGGGTGTGAGAGCTTAAGAATCTGTACATCTTAGGGCTCCCAGATGATGCTGATGTATAATGAGAACTGATCTAAAAGAAAATACTAAATCATAAGGCAGTTTTTAAAGAAAAGCATTATATCTTACCCAGTGATCAGATTTTAATATGTAAGGTCTCAAGTCACACACACAGTTTTTGTTTTTTTTTTTTCTTTTTTGGAGGTTCTAGCAGGGGAGCGCAGCTACTCGTATACCCTTGACCGAAGACCGGTCCTCCTCTAGCGGGGATGGTCGTCCTCTTTGACCAAGCGCGCAGCTTCGGGAGGGACGCACATGGAGCGGTGAGGGAGGAAGGGGACACCCGCCTAGCCAGCCAGATCAGCCGCATCAACCCTGGCGATCAATGGGGTGACAGATGTCGCAACCAGATCGCCCTCACATCCACACACACAGTTTAAAAGTGGTAAAACATGAAAAACTTTAAAGAAAAAAACTTTAAAGGATACTAGTGAGGGCCCCAAGGGTTAAGAAAATACAGGCTGATTTTTAATGTGAACAGTTTATCCAAGTGATTTAAAAAAGGAATAGCAATTAGCTGCTGTTATACTAATTACCTTTTAAGAGAGAAATCAGATCTGCTCTAGTTAATTCTCTGGTCTGTATCTAATAGCTTCTGTTTTAGAGGCCTCACAGCGGGAGGAGGCGGGGGGAGGACGACTTGTTCTCTGCCCCAATATTTTTCAGTCGATTGCAGGGCCCATTTTTCTCAACACCCTGGTTACTCTACCTGGTATTGTGATACTGCTACAAGCGAACTGCTCAGAGCCCCGAACTTCAGTGTGCTTTCTGGAGAATGTGCTGTTCTCTTCTGAAGACTTTCACCAATTAGATCTCTGCCAAGAGACTTAAAGCTACTTCTAAATATAGAATGTCTGTATCACAGCTCCATTGCCTGCAGCTACATCCAGGTGCCAGAACAAACTGATAAATATTTATGCACTCTGTGCTTGTCTGATAAATAAACCAGGATGGAATTACTTGTCTCGCTAAACTTAATGTTTAATTTCAAGATCCTTTACTGGTGATTTAAACCCTGAACAGGTTATGTTTAAAACTTTAAACACCACAACCTAGAAACTTATTTTTTAGCAGATGCTTAAGAAACAAACAAACAAAAACCTGCTTTACTATTTATTGATTCTTTTTTGTTATCCTTTGGCTTACTTTCTAGATTTTTGAAAACTTTTCAGTCAGATGCTTAATTTTGTTTATGTTTATAATTAAATGTTTAAGGTGATGAATTTTTCTCTGAGATCTGCCATGGCTGTCTAGAATCTTGTATGTACTGTTTGTTTAATAAGTGTTAAAATTTCCAAATACAAGGATCATTTTGTTTTCTGAGTTTACTAGCTTTATAGAATTGTATTGATAAAATGTTTGTAATATTTCTACTTTCTGAAATGTATTAAGGTTTTCTTTGTAGTCTAAGATATGGTCAATTATTTAACATTTCATATAAATGTTTTCCATAACTTGAAAGATATATTCTCTAATTATTAGGTTAGAGAGTTTGATATATATAATCAAAAGGTTTACCTTATAATGTTTAGATCTTTAGTAATTGTACTTATTTCTGATCACTTGTCTTGGTATGAGAGCTGTTTACTAATGTTTCTGACAATTTCTTATTTTATCTCCTGTAATTTCTGCTTTGTGAGAATTCCTACAGGTTATTTATGTACAGGAGACACACATTTTAATTATCTTAGGAAAAAAGCAATCCTAAAGTTAAAATGTCTCTTTAAAGATGATGAACCACCCCTTATTCATGAATAGCATTACTTTTAAAACTGCATTTTTATAAGAAATAAGATCTAATATTGAACGAGGGTTCTGGTTGAACTGATGGCACTTACTAGCACAGTGTATGTTGCTGGGGGCAGAGGACAGGTCCAGGGAGCTGCCTCGGACTCGGGAGCTCTGGAGGCCCTGCCCATGTCTGCACCTTCTACTAGAAGCCAACAGGGAATTTTCTAGGAGGGCAAGTTGCTGCCATTGGGGTAGGAACCCAAAAACCACAAGTTAGGGACACCCGGTTACTAGTGGTTGTACTAACTACAACCACCACTTTGTGGTGGTACAAAAACTGGGACAAATGGGCTAAAAATTGGTTGGTAATCACTCCAGTGACTTACTGCTGCTTTAACTGTGCATTCAGCAAGCAGCTGTTTCCTCATTTAATACATATGTATGACCACCAGCAAGGGCTGGACTCTAGCTAGGGAGAGCTGACTCAGCAGTGAGAGAAGGGCAGGGCCTCTGTCCTCACCTGCTCTCGGGTGAGGAGGCTCGAGCCACAGTGCTGAGAATGGACAGGATGGCAGGGGGATTAGTGTGAGGCTGCTGCAGGAGTTTAGGGAGAAATAATGGTGGTTGGACTATAGGATGATAATAGAAGAGAAGCAGAAAAGTTCTTATTTATTTAAGAACTAATTAGTAGATGGATGGGGAGAGGGAAAAGTCAATTTATCATTTCAATAAGCTATGTTTCTATGGTTGCATCAATAAAATCATACCTTTCAGATGCTACCATCCTTAATGAAATTCATTTACTGCATTCTGAATGACTAGCTATATACACTATATAACTTTTTTCTGCCAATGCAGAACAGCGGCTAGGATGGTGTAGAGCAAACAGTCTCTAACAGTCCGTAATTTTCCTTCTATAAGCATACAAGTTCTGAACAGCCTAGTCTCCCCAGAGATGGCTTCTGTCCTGTTGCCCTGCGTGGCAGCTAGGAGTGTCTTCTAGGAGGCTGTGGACACTCCGACTTGGTTCAAAAGCCTCTTTACCTTGAAGGGGCATGGTGCAGAGCCTGGCCTTTACATACTAGTGGCTGGTTTACTTTAGAGCAGATGAGCTGCTAGGAGCGATTGTAAGGAGAGTTCACAACAGAAGAGCTAGTAGGGACCTATGAGCATCAATTTGCATTCTGAGAAATCTGGGGCCAGGGACACAGCCAATACTATGGAGTCCAGACTGAAAACCCGATGTCCTTACTATCAGCTGGATTCATTTTCCACTGAATCACACTGCCTCTTAACTATCAGGTTGGCTTTAAAATATTTCAATAACCTTATATGTTGCTCATCTAAAGACAAAACAAACTCTACCACAAGATTGTTACTCTTGCCTGAAAGCTAAAAATCTAACTGGAAACATGATGGTATAAGGAGATACAATCAGTCATTAAGAACTGCAAACGTTCCAAGTTGACTAGCAATTCTCTAAGAAAACAAGATTTCTATGAGAATGGTAAGTGATATGGGAGACAAAGCAATTAGTATTTTCTTTTTTTAGAAATACTGCTATAAAAGAAACTGGATGGCTGGACAGTATAGTTCTATGGTTCTAATAAGCACAATTAGTTTTTAGTAGTTCAATTATGCTATTTTCAGGATTTTAGAAGTTGATTAACTTAGAATCCTTACTCCACTTTCACATCTCACACTACACCTCCCTCAGGAGTTGACTACATTTCCCTGAAGACTCAGACTGCTTGGGATTCTGGGTCTATTGAACAAGGCTGTACCTTTACAAGTCGCTCCTGTTGACGTTCCAACTCTCGAATTTCTTGGTTGAGGATGACTGCAACATGCTGAGGCTGGCTGCGACATTTACTGCAGATGCCGTGCTGAGTCAGGTCATCACACACAGGACAGTGTAAGGTAGTGAAATATTGTGCAATAGTGCCTTTCCGCCCTTCAAGTTCACTTCGAGAGGAGCTGGTGGCCTTCTGGATCTATGTAAGCATCAATTCAGAAATAAGTCTAAGCCAGCTTTATAGCAGTGTGGCTCTTCTCAAGCTAATTACAGGATCACTAAGGCATTATTTCCGGTGTTGAACAAATACTGAATAGCTACTATGTATCAGGAACGGTTCTAGATAATGGGGCTTTAGAAAAGAACAAAGTCCTTCTTTTATAGCTTAATATCATCAGATATATTGTTTTGTTTTCCTTTTTGGGGGGGAGGAAAATGGTCTTAGAAAGGTACAAACTTCCAGTTGTAAATAAGTCATCAGGATATATTATACAGATTAGGAAATAAAGTCAATAATATTGCAGTAACTTTAAATGGTAACAGACGATAACTAGATTTTATCATGGTGATCATCTCATTGTCAAATCACTATACTGTATAGTTGAAACTAATATCAGATTGTGTGTCAATTGTACTTCAATGAAAAACAAAAATAGTTTCTTGTCACTCGGTTTTTTTTGGTTGCAATATGTAGATGTATGAAATTATAGGGGGCAAAGGAGATCAGGGAGGACAAAGGAGAAAATCCAGGTTGAGAGTGGATACTGTTTAAGACTGCACAGTTTTGGCCAAGGAAGCAAGGTAAAAAGTAGCCTGTTAGGCATTAAGGTGCAAAATTCAAGCAAAAGTAAACCTGGAGCATTTCAAATGAAATTAGATACATGTCACCTAAGCTTCCTTCTTTGAAGTTGATAATGTTTCAGAGATCTGTCTTCTGATACTCTTCACACTGAAATAACATTATCCTCTTACTATCATACCCTTGCTGCATTCCCCTGGTGTCTTACAAGTCACTCTGCACAAAAGTTATTAGGTTAGCCTTTTATAAATGCCACTCCTGCTACTGATGCAATGAAAAACACTGATAGCTCTGTGGAGCAGAGCCAGGGCCCAGCGTTACGGATGCTGGCCAGCAAAGACTAAAAGCACAGTTTCCCCCTCAGTTTCCCAGCTGCTTCTTTTCCTTGAGGCCCTAAGTGCATACTGAGAAAGTAAAAACAATTTAAGTATTAAACTTATATCAATTTTCCTGAATACTCTCAGGCTTTCATAGTCTAAGCAAATGACTCAGCAGACCTAATTGTAAACATCAGATAACAACTGCTACTTTCCTAGAGAAATGTATCTCTGATTGTTACAGAACCACAAACTGTTCCTTCAGAGTTCGGATGGGGATAAACTAAGAAAAAAGGAGTTCAGGCAAAACTCCCTTTGGTAAGATTTCACACTGCATGTTTTATTTTAGTAAAATGATACTTTAATATTCTTTACTCCGGTCTCTATAGAACTATGTCTAGCTACTAGAGCTTATATATTTCTTAAATACCCATTTTGAAGGAATTTCTGCTTTCATTTTTATTTGCTGTTTGTGATATAGTTAAGTGTTTACCACTGAAGTAGTTGTGGGATTTATTTTAATCTTCTATAATTTGGCTAATCTGACAGAAGCTGGGAAGGTGTTTGTAAAAGATGAAACCAGAAGAGTATAGCGCCTTTGTTGGTTTAGGATAATAAAGGATTTGCTCTGCTCTGATAGCATGTAAATAAAGTCTTTAGTTCTACTGAAAATGGTAAGTGAATTCTCTATGGAGTCATAGCATAGGTACTGTTTAGTAGGCTTACCCGTGGTAATTCATGATACCAGCTGAAGACATCAATACCAATAAGAGAGAAGATTCTTGCCAGGGGTGGAAGGATTTGCTTGGTGATATAGTAAGTGGCATTCAGTCTCAGAGTTGGGTCCTGCAGGACTTCCACTGGGCGCCTTACTAGTTGGATAAGCGGTACTCCAGGGGCTCCATAAATGATGACATATGGTACTCGCTCCCCAACTCGAGGCTCAGAGCGCCGATCGTAAGTAAGCATTTTTCTATTTAAATCCAAATAAAACAGTCACTCAAAGACTGTCATGGAAGGCATCTCTCCAGAAAATGAAATGAGAATTAAATAATGAAGCCATGAGAAACTGACAAGGGGAACCTTAAAGGTAGTTTAACTCTGACAGCCATATACACTTCACTTAGCACCAAGTGGATATGCTCTAAGAGTTTAATCAAACTTACCCTGTAAATTACTGTTACCTGGAGAACAGTATGAGTTGGGAGATACCAACTAGCTTAAATTAACTATCATAAATCTAAAAGATAAGAGAAAATTTAGCTGATCAGCTGATCTCCTTCTAGAATGACACCACCTTACTGCTGTGGTAGGATCAATATTAAGGACTACCTATGATTCTGATGGAGAAGGAAATGGCAACCCACTCCAGTGTTCTTGCCTGGAGAATCCCAGGGATGGCAGAGCCCTGTCGTCTATGGGGTCACACAGAGTCGGACACGACTGAAATGACTTAGCAGAAGCATGATTCTGATATAGGAAAAACAATCACTTCCAGCTCTGTAACAGATTACAGTTTCACTGAATCTAGTTTTTGTAGGGAAGGCCAGAAGAGGAGCTCTTTTTTCTACTTCAGAGCTTGCAGTATTTGGGGGTCACCCACTCATGTTATTAAGGCTTCATGTGGGCAGGAGAACAGACAACTGTGTATCTGTGCCTGTGGACTAGGTCTTTTCATCTACTCCAAACCATTCAGAATCCCAGGACCACACTTCCTAGGTACTGAGGGCTGTGCTGCTGTGCGTATCATTACCTTGTAAGTTCCAGGGCTGGCACACAGGCACCAGGTTTGTAAGAGGCACTTCCTCTGTATTCCTTGGCAAAGATAAAATCTTGTATGCTGGCCTTTCCTTCCAGAAGCTTCATACATTGTCGTTGAACATATTGTTTAATTAAACTTATATCTCTTGTTTCAAATAGCAGCTTCAGAGAACGCTCAAGTATCTTAAAAAGAAAATGGATATGCTCGTAAAGGTAAAATATCCTCTAATATATTTCATCACTGCTGTTACACTTTCACTTACATAACTACCAGAAAACTTCCTGATCTACCTAAACAATCTGCTATTTACAATGACTGGATAATAAAAAATTATTGAAAATGGAAATTATTTGGAGATTTAGCTTGCTATTTCTAAAAACAGAACTATGTAGTTTGAGGAAAATCATATTGGAATGACATGCAGATGAAATGTGTGCTGTGTGTGATGAGCAGCATGAAACATTTGTCTTATACAGCCAAGAGCACTGTAGGGCAGAAAGCCAGACATGATTTTCATGTCTTATTTTTTATTTACTCTGTTATAGAAAGGGTTGGATTCAGGTGGACAGAAAGAAGTTTAAACATCACCAAACAGTGAAAGAAAAGCCAGTCTTTTGCCTTTTTATAATGTCAGTAAATAGAAACTGTGACAGAATTTTCTGTGCTACAGTATTTCTACTGGAAAATGACTGACATACACTGGAATGAATTTAAATTAGTTCCAGGTGAAAGCTCTGTATCTTATTTTGAGTACTGGAATCCATACGTATTTTACACAAGTTTGCTAACTTAGCTAAGGTACCATTTACCATTCTTCCCTCAGAGAAAGAATGCACTGGATAGTATCCTTCCAGAAACTAGTATGAAATATATCTCAAATTTATATGTTACATATATGACATATAGGTTGATTACTGTCAATCTTCTGCTTTTAATGCTCTCATATGATATAAACGGAACAGCACTCTACACACTTTTTTTGCTTTGAGAAAACCTTTATTGCACATGCTTGAATTGTTTGTATAAACAGCACACAAAACAAAGAATTATGTTCTGAGAATCCCTGAAGCTTCTAATCAGCAGTCTGCAAGGAGTTGAGACTTTGGTTTTGTGTCTTTTTAAGGCATACATTTCTCATTTATTTTTAAATTTTGAACATAATTTGTTTTCCAAAATATTTTTGATGTCCATTATAAAACTTCTCTACCATGAAACCGCAGTTCCTGATCCTGAAAGGCTGCTCTTTTCTATGAGACTGCATGTGCCTCAAAGGGACCTGGTGCATCATGCACTTTTCACAAAGCTGGGCAAGTACTAATAAGTCAATCCCTGTGGGATCAAATATCAAATATTTGGAATGCACTTTGATTTTCATAGACATACAGAATACTCTTTCAACTTTGTCCTTTAATACTACACAGGAAAGGAAAAAGCCTATACATGAGTACTAAAAACTCTGATCTTCTCTAGAAATTGTAACAGTTGTCCTTCAGAACCAAATCTGTGACTGTTAGATGATTTTTTCTTTTCTTTCTCATTCTCTCTTTTGAAAGTGAAAGTCACTTAGTCATGTATGACTCATGAGACCCCATGCACTGTAGCCCACCAGGCTCCTCTGTCCATAGAATTATCCAGGCAGGAATACTGGAGTGGGCTGCCATTTCCTACTCTATACACACTGAGTTTTATGACAGCATTAAAAGCATAAGAGATTGACAGTAATTATTTTTGGTTTGTTACAGAACAAATATGGGCCTGAATAAAGAAAAAAAATAAAAAATACTATGACTAAAATTACTGTGGTTGAGAAATTTGGGTAATTTATAGTACCAGTGTTCAGAAATCTTCCTAACTTGTATTTGGTAACCCAAGTAAACAATTTCAGTTAATCTCAGATGGATTATTTTACTTATGAAATTTCTCTGTTCACTTTCTCTTCTTTATCCTGCTTCACAGCTTTTGGGTGTTGCCACATGATAAAGTATCATATCAACTCTATCTAGATGATTAGGCAGGAAATTTTTATCAAGTTCAAGTGTTACTTTTTAGCAACTGTGTAAAAGGTAAGGACTTAAATAAGCTGCTTTCATTAGAAATGAAACTCAAAAAATCATACAGTTTCTCTTTAGTTAGACATAGTCATACAGTCTATACAGTTCTTCCACTTAGCTATTTGCTTAAGGATGTTTACCACTTTCTTTGCCACTTATTTCTAAAAGATGAAAACAAGACAGATAAAACACTTACCTTAGAAACAGCAGGGCAGGAATCTCTTCTCACTGTTTCTATTCCTTTTGCATCAAATACTGGGTCCTTTTGATCAAGTGTTTCATACATGTAACCCACATATCTCTTTTTTGTTTGTAAGACACAGGGCAAATATACCTGTGATGAAATTAATAAAATGTCTCTCTATAAGCACTTTTCCCCCAACCACAAACATCTTATTTTTATATGCCTTTTTCTCTCTCTAACCAGATGTCAATTTTAAGAAAATTCTAAATATGGCTCAGGGCCCAACAAATTCATGAGCGACACTTGGAGGACAGAGCACACAAAATGAGTTGTCTTTACTTGCACTACCAATTCTGCTCCTTCTTCAGCTGACTGCTTTCAGAGTCAACCATATCTCTTTAAAGAATTAAAAAATTTCAGTGACACATACATATGGTACAAATTAAAAATTTACAAGAGAATATACAATAAAGAGTCTACCGTCCCCTCCATAGAGGAATCCTTTGTTACTGATTTCCTGTATGTTCTTCCAGAGATATTCCAAGTAAATGTACTTATACACATAGGGTAGCTTACCTTCTACCTCACTCTGCACTTTGCTTGCTTCATTTGGTAATTATCTTGGAGAGAAGTCCATTCTCAATAGAAAGTTCATTTTGTTTTGTAGCTACATAGCAGTCCATTTTATGAGGGTATAATAAATTTTGTAACCAGTTACCTACTCTGCATCATTTAGGATGTTTTCAATCTTTTGGAATTACAAATAGTGTTCCCGTGAACAACCTTGCATGGATTAATCCAAAAGATAAATTCCTTGAAGCGGAATTCCTGGGTGAATGGGTGTGTGTCTCCACCCCTTTTTACATTACCAAACTGGTCCTTTCTTCTGCCCCAAGCTGTATCAGTAACCACATTAAATGTAGGTGGTGTAAAAAGTGTAAAAATGGTGTTAGAAAATGTGAAAAGAAAATGTAACTTGTAAAAAGCAGTAATGATCAGATTAGATCCCATCAAAGAGATGCGACAATATGCTTTCTACTAGAAATCTATTTTAAATAAAAAAGAATAGAAAGGTTAGAAAAAAATATATATTTGTTAATACTAATCAAAACAAAGCTGGAGTTGCTATATAATATCAGAAAAAGTAGATTTCCAGACAAGGGATATTATCAAAGATAAAAATGTCAGTTCATCAAGGAGATAAATAATCATAAATGTATATATAGCTAATAAGAAAACTTCAAAATACATGAAATATAAACTGGCAGAACTAAAAGCAAGAGACAGGCAAATCTGTGATTGTATTTGATACTTTGGCCCTCTCTCCTAGAAATTGACAAAGTCAGCAAAATTGTTACTGTTGGCTTCAACAACACTATTAATTAACCTAAGTGTTACTGTAGACCATTCCACCCAATAACCAGAATACACAGGGATTTTCAAGGTCACATGGGAACATGCTGGGCTTCCTAGGTGGTCCAGTGGTTAAGAATCCACCTTGCAATGCAGCAGACATCGGTTCCATCCCTGGTTCAGGAAGATCCCACGTGCCACAACTCCAGAGCCTACGCTCAGGAGCCCACGTGCAGCAACTACTAAAGCCTGTGCACCACAACGAGAGAAGACGACAAAATGGGCAGCCCGTGCACTGCAACTAGAGAGTAGCCCCAGCTGGCCGCAGACAGAGGAAGCCTGCATGGTCACAGCAAAGACCCAGTAGAGTCCAAAAAAAAAAAAAAGAGACCATATGCTAGACCAAACAATGAACTTTAACAAATTTAAAAGCACTGAAATTATATAGACTATGTTCTTTCACCACATGGAATTAAAATTAGTAACAGAAAGATATCTGAAAATATTAAATATTTGGAACTTAAACAGCACATTTCTAAACAACCTATAGATCATTATCACTGAAGCACAAGATTCCCAGGTAGCTGCTGCTTCCCTGGTGACTCAGTGGTAAAGAATCTGCCTGCAACGCAGGATACTCAGATTTGATCCCTGGGTCAGGAAGACCCCCTGGAAGAGGAAAAAGCAACCCACTCCACTATTCTTGCTTGGAGAATCCCATGGACAGAGGAGCTTGGCGGGCTATAATCCATGGGATGCAAAGAGTCAAGCATGACTGAGCACACACACGTATGGGAGTGCCTAGGGGTCCTGCAAGGGAACCTGTAAGAGGAGCCGGCTTTCAGCTGCCCTGATGGAGAAAAAGGAATACTGACTATGAACAGGGATTCCCAAGTGGCACAGTGGTAAGTTTGCCTGCCATTGCAGGAGATGGGCTGGATCCCTGGTTTGGGAAGATTCCCTGGAAAATCACATGGACAGAGGAGCCTGGTGGGCTAGCAGGTTGATAAAATTCATCAGTGAAGCAGTCTAGTCCAGAAATTTTAGGGGGAGGGAAGATTTTCAATTATAACTTAAATATCTTTAATAATTCAGGTTCTCTTCTCATGTCAGTTTTAAAATTTGTGATTGTCAATGAGTTTGTCCATTTCTCTGAAGTTACCAAATTTACTGGCATGAATTATTTATACTTCGTTGGTTGGATCTCTGTGTAGTCCAAGGGACTCTCAGGAGTCTTCTCCAACACCACAGTTCAAAAGCATCAATTCTTTGGTGCTCAGCCTTCTTCACAGTCCAACTCTCACATCCATACATGACCACTGGAAAAACCATAGCCTTGACTAGACAGACCTTTGTTGGCAAAGTAATGTCTCTCTCTGCTTTTGAATATGCTATCTAGGTTGGACATAACTTTCCTTCCAAGGAACAAGTGTCTTTTAATTTCATGCCTGCAGTCACCATCTGCAGTGATTTTGGAGCCCCCCAAAATAAAGTCTGACACTGTTTCCACTGTTTCCCCATCTATTTCCCATGAAGTGATGGGACCGGATGCCATGATCTTCGTTTTCTGAATGTTGAGCTTTAAGCCAACTTTTTCACTCTCCACTTTCACTTTCATCAAGAGGCTTTTGAGTTCCTCTTCACTTTCTGCCATAAGAGTGGTGTCATCTGCATATCTGAGGTTATTGATATTTCTCCCGGCAGCCCTGGGATTTCTTTGGAAGGAATGATGCTAAAGCTGAAACTCCAGTACTTTGGCCACCTCACGCAAAGAGTTGTCTCACTGGAAAAGACTCTGATGCTGGGAGGGATTGGGGGCAGGAGGAGGAGGGGACAAAGAGGATGAGATGGCTGGATGGCATCACTGACTCGATGGACGTGAGTCTGAGTGAACTCCGGGAGTTGGTGATGGACAGGGAGGCCTGGTGTGCTGCGATTCATGGGGTCGCAAAGAGTCGGACATGACTGAGCGACTGAACTGAACTGAACTGAAATGATTTTGGTATCTGTAAACTCTAGTAACATCCCACCTTTTATTTTTGATATTGATAATTTATGTTAACCCTTGATCATTCTAGCTAGCGGTTTAACCATTTATAGAACTTTCTGAAGAACCATTTCATTAACATCCACTCTTTATTATTTCCTTCCTTTGGGATTAGTTTGCTTCTCTTTTCCTGTCTTGTTAATTTACAAACGTGAATCACTAATTTTAAACAAATTTTTAATATAAGCACTTTAAATATATAAATTTCTCTCAAAGCACCAGTTTAGCTTCAGATTTTGATATCTTGTGGTGGTGGTGCTCAGTCATGATTCTTTGCGACCAGGTTACAGAGTGTCTTGAATGCCAAGCTAACCTGTATATACTAAAGTAGGGGGATGAACTTCCAACTCATGAGGTCAGCTTTTTTTTTTACCTTGTCCCCAAAGCAAAGACAATACAAGCAGAAAACAAAAACAAAAACAAAACCACTACAGACCAATATTCATGAACATATGCATCACAATTCTTAACAGATGGTTTGTTTTCTTTGAGCAGTTGTACAGGTTTTGCTTTTATGTTTAGGCCTGTAATCTATTTCAGGTAAAATCTCATGTCCACTGGTAGTTTCTCAGGACACCATGCTCTTCACTTTGCTACACAGGCTGAATGTCCACAGCATCACATTCTCCCAGAATAGCCCTGAGCTGTCAGCTGAGGATCCAGACGTCGTGGAGCAGAGACATGCCATCCAGCTGTACCCTTTCTGAATTCCTGGCCCATAAAATCTGGGAGCGTAACAAAATGCTGCTTGTTTTATACCATGAAGTTTGGGGCTGCACATTGATAGTTAAGTCGAACAGTCTTTTCATTTCTTTATATCAGATATTACTAAAAAAATTTTTGTGAAAATGATACCAAACTAATGGAAAAATACTTTAAATTTAACACTTTCACAGACCTGTATACCCTGAAAATGTATTAAGAAATCAGAAATCTCTAGAAGGTATGCGAATTTTATAAGTCATTTTTAGTATTATGTTTCTCTTACCTTTTCAAACTTCAATTTCACTGGTTTAGGGTTGGTAGCAGTTACAGCTTCAGCAATTTCTTGCCCAATCTTAAAAGACTGCTCCTTAGTGGCTCCTTTCAGTAGCACAAACATACTAAGAGGATTAAAAATAGAGTAGAGTAATAAGGAAGTTGCAACAAATTCTCATCAATAGTAATTTTCCTGCCTAATACTATAATACCAGGGAAAACCCTTCCCCTTACTCTTCTTTACTAAGTTGTTTCCTGTCTGAGCTTTCTTGTTTTATCACCCTTGCCTTGTGTACCCATGATATATCTTGTTACAGATCCTTAAAGTATCTAATGCTTCTAGTTTAGCTACACACAGACCAGTTAGCACAGCTGCCAAGAAGGTCCTGAGTCATTCCTATACATTTACGGCTTTTTATGACACACAGTTATGTCAGTCACAAAATAAAAGATGTGATTATAAAGAAATGGAAAATTTACTTGTGATATGGGAGAAGATTTCCTTTCAGAACCACCCAACTTAGAAAAGAACACACATACATAAAACTTGTTCACCGAAGAACAGTCAGAAAACACTAAAAGGCACAAAGAGAACAGCCACTTATAATCTCACTGCTCAGATCAAAGACACCAGAAAATCTGTATATCTTTTGTGTCCATCTGTAAATCTTTTCTCATTTGGGATCACAGATCATAAAGTTTGATAACTTTCCCCTTTCATTTAATAGTGTATTATGAACATTTCCCCACATTTAGTTCTTTTACATTATTTTAACAGTTCTGTATTTCAATGTATGGATATTGTCATTAAATTTTTTTCTAATATTTCATATGTAATAGTAAACATGGCACACACTCTATGTCTTTAGAATAAATTCCTAAAAGTGGAATTTCCAGATAAATGGTATACACTAAAAATATTTTCTGAAACATAATGTGAAACTGAATTCCAGAAAGCTTTTTTTTTTTTGCAGAAAGCTATTTCTGATGTATAATCCCACCAGTAGTATATACAGATACAATTTGCATATAATGAAATGAATATACTTTAAGTGTATAGTTCACGAATATTGACAAATGTGTAAGACTTGTGATGGGCTGAACTGTGTCCCTTAAAGTCCTATTTTGAAACCCTAACCCCCAGTATCTCAGAACGTGACTATACTTGGAGACAGGGCCTTAAAAGAGATGATTAAGTTAAAATGTGGCTCTAATTTAGGTGGTTAGGGTGAGCCTAATCTGGTATCCTTGTAAGAGGAAACTAAACAAAGAAATACCAAGGCTGCACGTGAAGGGAGGAAAGGGCATGTGAGGGCAAAGTAAGAGGTGGCCACCTGCAAGGCAAGCCGAGAGGCTTCAGGAGAAAGCACACCTGCTAACGCACGCCTCCATCCTGGGCTTCAGCCAGAACTGTGAGAGTAAATTTCTGTGTTTAAACCACCAGATCTGTGACAGCCCTAGAAAACTAATACATCTGTGTAACTACCACCAGAGTCAAGATATAGGACATTTTCATGACCCCATGGAGTTCCCTTGTATTCCTTTGCAATAATTCTCTACTCCACTTTGGATCCCAGGCAACACAACCTGCTTTCAGTTACTATAAGTTTGCTTTTTTCAAGAATTTTACATAGTATACAAAGCTAATATACTTGTCGGGATTCTTTTACTCAACATAATTTTGAGATAGACCCATATTGCTGAAGTAACACTGGTTCCTTTTTAATGCTGAATAGTATTCTCTTATGGATATGTCACATTTGTTCATTCATCCATCCATTGATGAACATCTGGACTGCAGTTTTGGACCATCAATAAAACTACAATGAAGAGTTGCATCAGGGATTTATGTGGACCGAAGCTTTCATTTCTCTTAGGTATATATCGAGAGTAGTACTGTTGAATCATATGCTAAGGGTATGTTTTAGTTTAGATGTAAATACCAAACTTAAAAAAAAAAAATTATTATACTTAAAACTAAGCTGTGGTAAATGAAATCAGGTAAATGGTTGCCTAGGGGTATGGGATGAAAACGAGGGACTGACTGCAGTAGAGCACGGCAGAACTTCAACAGGGACAGAATGTTCTGTATCTTGAGTCGGGTGGCAGCTGATTATATGTGTCTATACATTTTGTGTGCTGAACTATATATACTGTGTACTTTGTTAAAAACTGTATCTTGATACAGCTGATAAAAAAATTAAAGTTATAAATACTTTACATGTTAAAAGTTATTACAATAGTATATATATGTATTTGAGATTTTCTCTAGCAGTGTCAGTAAATTTACTTGAGTTCATCTATACTCTTTTGGCCAGTTATAGTTGAAGCTAAGCTTCAAGGGAGCTGACCAGGATTAATGGGAATTTTTGGTCACTTAACAGAATTAAGGCGACTAGCCTACAGAGAGAGACTGTCCTTTAAAGGAGTGGTTGTCATTTCACATGGGATGGAGAGCTGAGTGGGGTATTAGAATCACCCAGGAGGCCTTTTCTCAATTACACACAGATGAATTTCCTGAGGGACTCTTTGCTCTAGTTCCCCAGCACCGTCCTGCTGCCCTGGACGCGTATGTTGTCAAACGTCCTTCCCTATCCTGCCTGAGAACCACTACTAGAGAGAGCTTCAATAGCTGATGGAAGTAGGTCTGTCCCACTAAGATGGGACAAATATTGTTGAGAACCACAATTATATCTGCTCTTGAGAAAGAAACACCCTTTCTGACAGAGTAATTTTGATGCTTTGGTAACTGGTCTCCCTTAGCTAGACTCCAAGATTCACAAAATCAGCAGTCTTGAAATTGGAGGGAGCCAATGGTCACTCATCATCATGTATCAGATGTGGTCTGATGATAGTCTGAGAGAGGCTCAAGTGACTTTTTGATGGCCATGCAATCAGTTAGGAGCATAGCTAGAAAGAGACTCCACATCTCACTCTTGGTAAAGAACTCTTTGCTTCCATCAAGCATTCATCTGTTATCCCTAGAGCAGTACTTCTCACTATGGTATCATTATTGTCTGCTCCAAAAAAAAAAAAGAAGTTAAAAAAGTAAATTTAACAAGAGAAAGTAATCAATAAGGAATAAAATATTGTTGGGTACAGCTGATCTTCGTGGGGCCCAGATCCACCACACTATCTAAGTGATTTGCTCCTCAAAGACCAATTTGTACTCTGTTGGGGCAATGTTACTACCATTGAGAATGCATGCCCTAGAGTAAAGTGTCCTCATTCAGTATATTTCAGTAAGCATTACTGGATGAATCAGACGGTGAATGGTGATCAAAAGTTCTAATGATACTGCAAATACATTTCATTGATTAGAATCATAAAAAGAACCTGTGATATCTGATGTAGTAATGAAAGTTGCTCAGTCACGACCGGCACTTTACGACCTCATGAACTGTAGCCCACCAGGCTCCTCTGTCCATGGAATTCTCCAGCAAGAATACTGGAGTGGGTAACCATTCCCTTCTCCAGGGGATCTTCCTGACCCAGGGATCAAACCCTGGTCTCCTGCATTGCAGGCAGTCTCTTTACCGTCTGAGCTCTATGTCTTACTAGTTGGGTGATCTCAGACACACTTCTTACTCCAGGGGAATCTGCTCCTAAGGAGCACCTGAGAATGGGCCTCCTAGGATTTTCTTCCAGCCACATGGAAACTCTGACCCAAAAGTCCTCTTCCAGCCTGATATTCTAAGTCCGTGTTTTTTGATTTGTCTGATTTCCTAAAAATCTTAAAGGCTAAACAACATAAGTATAATCAGAATCATGCCAATTTCTGATTCTGGGTGTGTGCTGTCAACCACTGACATTTAAGACCCTGAATTAAATTCAGTATTTTAAAGTTTTTCTCCTCTTCCCTAATTATTTTGTGAGGAGCTCTGGAAAATTGTGTCCTAGTAATTTTTATTTTGCTAGACCTCTCAGCAGAAGTGGTTTTACAGAGCAGTAAAATACTCAAAGTGAGGAGTGGCTTTTGATGGGGAACAGTAGAGACTGTGGATAAATGGGGCCTGGATAACTTGAAACTATCCCTACCTGTTGATAATGAAACAGCTGCTATGTGAAGACAAGGTCTTATTCAGCATTAATATGATTATGCTGATTTTATGTGCACTAAAAAACTGGAGAAGATTAAATGCTGTTTAAAGATTAGCTGGAAGCTATTTTCACTGATTAGAAGCATTATTTCTGATTGGTCCACTGCACTGTAAAGTGATCAGAGCTCCTGAAGCAAATGCTCTTAGAATGATAATGATCACTGTGACTTTAAGCCTTTAATATGAAAAGAAAATTTCAGACTCCAAGAAACTTGCATAACCCCTATATTCTAGAAAAATTTTATTAAGTCATATAAATAGGATATTACATAAATAACTGGGCCCTGAAAAATATCAAAGTAAGCCAGGTTGAGGTTATTTTTAGGATTCAAAGGCAGTCCTATCCTTTGTCAGCTCATAGATGATGGGCTTTAGGAAG
>NW_011494945.1:4535165-4575284 GCF_000754665.1 Bison bison bison | reverse complement strand
GGCTTTAGGAAGTCTGTGAGCCTCTGGAATCAAAAGTGAAAACTGTATTTACCTATATGAACTATTTATATAAGAAGGGCAACAGATTTTGGGGCCCAGTGAAAAGTGAACCACTCTTACCTTTGGCAACTGTTTTTCCAAAACAGTTTGATTATTTTAAGATATATATTTAAATTCAGAGACCTGCAGCTATCTGAGGAATTCTTCACATTAAAAACTCTTTCTTTAAACAGACTAGACTCCTGTATATACAGTTTTTACAGATCCCTATCTAAATACTTAAGGGTTCCCAGATGGCTCAGCAGTAAAGAATCCACCTGCGCCAATGCAGGAGATGTGGATTTGATCCCTGGGTTGGGAACATCCATCCCTTGGAGAAGGAAATGGCAACCCACTCCAGTATTCTTGCCTGGAGAATCCCATGGACGGAGGAGCCTGGTGGGCTACAGTCCAGAGGGTTGCAAAGAATTGGACACAACTAACGCACCATCACATCTACATACTTGCTACCTGGAGAGATGCCATGGGAATCTTCACAGTCTGCGGCTCACAAAAACTGGAGAGAACTTTGGTAGAATTCTATTCTTAGGAAGGATTACCCTTAAGGCATTTCAAACACTGAAATGAATATCTGAAGAGATGCAAAAGGACAACTACAAAACAGAAAGTTCATTACCTGTCAGTATCACCATATACAACCCTGGCACCCCATTTCTTGGTATCATTCACCAGTTTAATAGCTCGTTCCAAAGTTTCTCTGGCTTTGTGAACAATACTATCACCAACCTGTTGGTACAAACACATAGGAAAAAAATTTTTAATATAGTTTAGTATAAGACAATAGGCTTTAATGTATAATACTTAATTTTCATTACTGAATATTTCTAAAACTGAAACAAGGAGAAAAGAACACTGAAAAGAAAACAAAATAGTCACCAGTGCCATTCATTATTCCTTCTTCAGGTACTCAAGAAGAAAATGGGATGGATGAATAATTTAAAAGAAGAAACCGATCAATATACAGACTTGCCTGTGTGAGTGTATCAGTAAGTATAATGGTCTGCACTGTATACAAGGATAGCTATATTTGATCCTAGAAGAATAAACCTTATTTATTCAAGGACTTTCTAATATGCCTTTATACCAACAGGAGACCACACTGTGTATATGCATGTGTGTGCATGTATATCTTTCAAATTTTTTCTGTTGGAGTGTTATAATAATTTCTTTCAGTATCATTAAAGCACTCAAAGCCCATGCACTGGGACAACCCTGAGGTATGGGATGGGGAGGGAGGAGGCAGGGGGGTTCAGGATGGGGGACACATGTACACCCATGACTGATTCATGTCAATGTATGGCAAAAACCACTACAATCTTGTACAGTAATTAGCCTTCAATTAAAATAAATTTTAAAAAAGTTTATGCTGAACCTAAATATCAGTGATTGGTTATACATAATTTTTATATTAATACTGAATGCAAGGAAAAATGCATGATTATATGATGAAAAATATATCACAGTGTTCAATTTAAATCAGGTAAGCAGATATATGTCTAACAAGGGTTCTTTCATTGGTGATTGGTGAGTTTTAACAACGATAATGGCATAAGCTGACAAAGCAAAAAAGATGATGGATCTTGACAAATACAAGCAGCAAGCTAATTATATTTCATAGTTAAATAAATTAAGGAGGCTAGTATAGCACTGCTGCTTCATTTATTAAACTCATTAAAGCTAAAGGCTAGGGAAACTGCTGTTCAGCATAAATGGAACATTACTTTTTAAAGTTTTAAAGTAAGAATTATGTACTTTTTCTTTTGCAAACAGTATTTATAATGATCTTTCCCATTTTACTATAAAATATGAATTATATGAACTAAATGCAGGATTTATTAATAATTAAAAGGCTGTTTAAAGATGTTTACAAAGGAAATATTAAGTATATGAACAAAGGAATAAATAAACTGATCACAGAAACTTAATTTGATTTTAAAATTAAGATCATAAATCCTGTTGAGACCTTTTGTGCATTAGAAAACCTTGAGAATATGAACTACAACCTAATACATTAAAAGAATCAATCATGTCATCTAATTGAAATTCAAGTTTAAATAAAATATTCAGTCTGTCTTTTGCCACTTTCACAAGATAAAAATATGTGATAGCAAATAGCTAAATGGGCAAGCCATCCAGAATTAGAGTCAAATATGATTTTGAGATCTACACATACAAATAAATACACACATACACTGATCCTAAATGTCTTCCTCCTGCCATCTACTCTGACCCATTTAAACTACACCCGGAAGAGTCAGAACTTTTGCAGCTGGCCCTGAGGTCCATGCTCTATGAAGAACTCAGGCATGAGAGCGAGGGGCACAGTCGAGCACTGGAGGAGAAGAAACGAGTGGGAATTACATTAAAACTGATTCTGCTACTTTGTGTAACAGTTCCTAATAAATAAGATTACAGGGCTAAGAGAATGGATTTAAAAAGAAGAAAAATTAATTGGTTTCATAATTTAGCCAATGGTTGGGATCCTGAAAAGTCATAATAAGAAAAATATTTAAAGTAAAAATTCTCTGAAAAGAATGCTGGTAACGATGTGGAGAAAAGGGAACCCTTGTGCACTGTTGGTGGAAATGTAAATTGGTGCAGCCACTATAGAAAACAGCATGGAGGTTCTTCCAAAAATTCAAAGTATGATGCAGCAATTCCACCTCTGGGTATTTATCTGAAGGAAACAAAAACTCTAACTGGAAAAGAAGCCTATATCCTCATGTTCACTGCAGCATTACTTACAATAGTCAAGACATGGAAACAAGCTAAGTGTCCATGATGGATGAATGGATAAAGAAAATGTAGTTTATATATGATAAAATATTATTTAGCTATACAAAAGAAGGTAATCTTGCCATATGCAGCAACATGGAGATGTTGAGGGTATTGTGCTTGGTGTATTTTTTTTTTAACTTTTTACTCTGTATTGGGATATAGCTGATTAACAATGCTGTGGTAGTGTCAGGTGAACAGCAAAGGGACCCAGCAATACATATACATGTATCCATTCTTCCCGAAACTACCCTCCCATCCAGGCTGCCACATAATATTGAGCAGAGTTCCATATACTATACAGTAGGTCTTTGTTGGTTATCCATTTGAAATATAGCAGTATGTGCACGACCATTCCCCTGGCAATCATAAAAGTTTGTTTTCTAATAAGTCTTGTAGGTAAGTTCATTTGTATCATTTCTTTTTAGATTCCACATATAAAGGATGTCATACAATATTTCTCCTTCTCTGACTTGCTTCACTCAGGATGACAGCCTCTACATTCATCCATGCTGTGCTAAATGGAATTATTTCACTTTTTTAACGGCTGAGTAATATTCCACAGTACATACGTGCCACATCTTTTTTATCCGTTCTCCTGCCAATGGACAGTTATGTTGCATCCATGTCTTGGCTATTGTAAACAGTGCTGCAGTGCACACTGGCGTGCTTGTATCCTTTCAGATCAAGCTTAGATGCATTCAATCTATAAATTTCCTTCTAAGTACTGTTTTTGCTGATCTCCACAAACTGATAAATTGTATTTTCATTTAGTTCAAAATAATTTAAAAATTTCTCTTTTGAGATTTTTTTCTTTGACCTGTTATTTAGAAATTGGCTATTTAATCTCTTAAGTATTTGGGGAATTTTCCAGCTATCTTTCTGTTATTGATCTCTGCTGCTGCTGCTAAGTCGCTTCAGTCATGTCCGACTCTGTGTGACCCCATAGATGGCAGCCCACCAGGCTCCCCCGTCCCTGGGATTCTCTAGGCAAGAATACTGGAGTGGGTTGCCATTCCTTCTCCAATGCATGAAAGTGAAAAGTCAAAGTGAAGTCGCTCAGTCGTGTCCGACTCTTCTCGACCCCATGGACTGCAGCCCACCAGGCTCCTCCGCCCATGGGATTTTCCAGGCAAGAGTACTGGAGTGGGGTGCCATTGCCTTCTCCATTATTGATCTCTAGTTTAATTCAATTCTGATCTGAAAGCAGAATACACTATATAATCTATTCTTTTAAAGTTATTAAGGTATATTTCATGGTCCAGAATGTGGTCTATCTTACATGCTCCTTGTGAGCTGGAGAATATGTATTCAGCTGTTTTTGGATGAAGTCGTTTGTAAATGCCCTTTTATTGTGTTGTTGAGTTCAACTATGTTCTTCCTGATTTTCTTTATTTTCGATGTTGCCTTTGCTTTGTTCCTATTTTTAATTTCCACTCTTTTACTGCTTTTTTGGTTTGACTATTTTATATTACACATTAGTTATATTTCTTTTTAAAAAACTTTTTATGGTGGTTGCCCAAAATCTTGCAGTATTTATATTTACTTTCAAGACACCATTTTCAAAACCCACTAAACCACTTCATAGGTAGTGTGAGTACTTTAAAATGAAAGAATCCTAATCTGTTCCTCCCAGTCCTTGTACCATTTGTCATTCATTTTAGTTATACAAATGTACATATATAAAAACATACCTAATCAAATACTTTTTTTGCTATTATTATTTTGAACAGATCATTACCTGTTAGATCAATTAAGAGAAATAAAAGGGCTTATTTTACTCTTACTTATTCCTTCTCTGATGCTCTTCCATTCTTTGTGGATCTAGGTTTCTGACCTGTTGTCACTTTCCTTCTCTCTGAAGAACTTCTTTTAACCAAATCTTGCAAGGCAGGTCTATGCCAACTAATTCCCTCAAGTTTTATGTGTCTGAGAAATCTTAATTTCTCCTTCACTTTTGAATGATAATTTTGTACGGTATATTTTATTCCATTTTTTTCTTGCCTGGCACGGTTTCTGAGGAAAAGTTGCATATAATTCTTACCTTTGCTTCTCTATAAGCTAGGTGGTTCTTACCCTTTGGCTTCTTTGAGGACTTTTATTGTTGATTTTCTGCAGTATGAAAATGATGTCCCTAGGTTTAGGTTTTTGGGTTGGTTTTTTTTTTGGCATTTATTCTGTTTGGTGTTCTCTGAACTTCCTGGATCTGTAGTTTGGTGTTTGACCATTTGCTCCTATTGTTCTTCAGTTGCTAAATCATGTCAGACTCTTTGCGACCCCATGGACTGCAGCATACCAGGCTTCCCTGTCCTTTACTATCTCCCAGAGTTTGCTCAAATTCATGGTCTTTGAGTTCGTGATGCTATCTAACCACCTCATCCTATGCCTCCCTCTTTTCCTTTTGCCTTCATTCTTTCTCAGCATCAGGGTCTTTTCCAATGAGTCGGCTCTTCGCACCAGGTGGCCAAATTATCGAAGCTTCAGCTTCAGCATCAGTCCTTCAATGAATATAGAAGATTGATTTCCTTTAGGACTGACTGGTTTGATCTCCCTGCTGTTCTAGGGACTCTAAAGAGTCTTCTTCAGCACCACAGTTAGAAAGCATCAGCTCTTCAGCACTTCTTAATGGTCCAACTTTAACATCCGTACATGACTACTGGCAAAACCATAGCTTTGACTGTATGGACCTTTGTCAGAAAAGTCATGTCTCTGCCTTTTAATACACTAAGTTTGTCATAGCTTTCCTTCCAAGGAGCAAGCGGATGTCTGACATTAATTAGGGGAAGTTCTCAGTCATTATTGTTTCAGTATTCCTTCTGTTCTTTTCTTTCTTTCTGGAATTTTTATTACATATATATCACACTATAGTATTAGGACACCTTTTCCTTTTTTTTCTTCTTTTGAGTTTTAGCAGTTTCTACCAAGAGTTCTTCAAGCTCAGAGATTTTTTTCTTAGCCATGTTCAGTGTAGTAGTCAGAGGCATTTTTCATTTCTCTTACAGTATTTTTGATTTCTAGCAGTTCTTTTTAGTTCTTTCTTAGAATTTCTACCTCTTTGCTTATATTGCCCATCTATTCTTGCATGCTATCTATTTTAGCCATTGGAGGGAGCTCTTAGCATCCTAACCATAGTTTTAAATTTGCAGTCTGATAGTGCCAACATCCCTTCCCTATCTGAGTCTGATTCTGGTGCTTTCTTTGTTTCTTCTGTGTTTTTTGGCTTTTGGTATGTCTTGCAATTCCTTCTGACAGCCAGACATGATGTACTGGGTAAAAGGAACTGCTATAAACAGGCCTTTAGTAATGTGGAAAAGGTGCTGGGGAGAGAAGGACGTGCTCTTCAGTCCTAAGAGTAGGTCTGTTTTTCAGTGAACCTGTGCCTCTGGACTATAGACTTCATAAATAATTTTCAATTTTTCACCCCACTTTGGTGGGACAGGATGACTAGAGCAGGCCAGAGTATTTTTCTTCCATGTAGAAGGCTAGAGCAGTTGGAGTTGGGTATTTCTCTTTTCCCAGGTCAGTTAGGCTCTGATGAAACTCCAACAGCTTGGGCTCTGCTTAAATAGTTTCTCCTGAGGGCAGACTTTGTTAAACACAGAACACTCTAGTGTATTTCAGAATGCTTCTTTTCCCCTCTCTGTGCCAGAAGCACAAGGAAATTTTTCACTGATATTCACTGTGAAAACCTGCCTCAGCTCCTAGTTGTGTGGGGACCCTGATGACTGGGTCCATTGGGGTTTTTTCTCTCTCAGATTTGTTTAGCCTGAGCCTCCAGCAATTCATCAGCTATGGTTCTATTTTTACTGTGGCACTGGTTCTCAGACTTGTGCTCATGGATTACACTCTGGTAAGCTGTGAGTCTCTGTATTCACCTGTTGGGCCTCTTCAGTTGGGGGGAGGGGTAGCAGTTTACCCTGTGACTTCGCCTCTCCAACAGATCTAAGAAGAGTTGTTGACTCTGCCGTTTGTTTGGCTTACTTGGTGGGAGGACAGAGTGGAGACTTTGAGTTTCTTACATGCTGGACATATAACCAGAAGTCCCTTGCACAAGTTTTTGCAGTTTACTTTGCCTACTGTGAGCTGTCCGGGGACTTTATTCTTCCACTGCTTTTCCTTTGCTGAACGACTGCAAATATGGCATACCACAATGCTCTAGCCTTCATTTGGCATGAAAAGATCATCAACCAAACAACAGTACTCTGTTCTTTTCTCAATTAGTGAATTACTGTATTACTCTGTCATACTACTTTGTATTTATGTCCAATTAACACCCTAATTTAGTAAATAATAAGAAATTAGACTTTTTAATGAAGAGTGTCTTAATTGATGCTTTTGAACTGTAGTGTTGGAAAGACTCTTTAGAGTCCCTTGGACTGCAAGGAGATCCAACCAGTCCATCCTAAAGGAAATATTCATTGGAAGGACTGATGTTGAAGCTGAAACTCCAATACTTTGGCCACCTAATGCAAAGAACTGACTCATTTGAAAAGATACCCTGATGCTGGGAAAGACTGAAGGCGGGAAGGGGACGACGGAGGATGAGATGGTTGGATGGCATTACCGACTCAGTGGAGATGAGTTTGAGTAAACTCTGGGAGTTGGTGATGGACAGGGAGGCCTGGTGTGCTGCAGTTCATGGGGTTGCAAAGAGTCAGACACAACTGAGGAAATGAACTGAACTACTGCAAAAGAAAGGTTTTACTTTATATCTATCAGTATACTAGTAAATAGGGAATGACTTTTTTTTTGACATTTAGAGAAGACAAATGAACTAGGCTCAGATCTCTATCAATACATTAAAAGGAATTATTTAGTACCAGTATTACTGTAAACAATGCTGTAAAGGTGGCACAGAAACCTCATGCCAATAATGGATTACGATATGGTCATCCAGGTATCCAGAAATGTGTATGCTAATTTATAAAATTATCATTAAATAGAGTTCTCATAGAGAAAACCCACAAATCTCTAAGAATATGTATGTATATAAGCCCTGGTTTAAGAAAAACTGATGCTATGTCATGGAAATGAAACACTTTAAAAAAACAAAATGCTTCAATGAACAGGTATTCATTTAATGCCGCTTTAGTCTCTTTTAAAAAAACTATAGACTTGTATCACTTACCTCAATGCATGGCATTCTCCCAGAAAAATTAGCAGCTGTATAGCCAAATGTGACATTTGCTATCAGCTTAAGTCCTAGCTGACGTGCATCAAGCATTCGTGAAAGGACTCTGTCCTGCTTGTAAGCCTTCATTGACCGCTTCACCATGAATCTAGTCTTCAAAATCTCCTCAAGCATTCTTGGTAGCACACCCTTTCTTACTGAAGGCTATCATAAAGGGAAAAAAAAAAGAATGTTTAGATCCCATAAATATTATAGGTTTAGATAATTAAGAAGGAAGCAAAAAGTATAACAACGGCCAACTGTCATGAATTGAAACAAATAGTAAGAGTGGCCACAAGACCAGTGGCAGTCAATATAAAATCATCACATTTTCTTTCTTTTGAAGAGGGCTTTTCTCCTAAAAGGTTCCTGTAATGTTTACAAATGTACTGTAGCACTACTATGTGAGCTCAGAGACCTCCAGGACGGAGGATGCCAACTAGAACGTAAAAAACCACACGAGTTCAGAGGGAAATTTTGTCACAACTTTGATCCAAACCCCCACTCTTTCAGAAAGACACACGGGATTTGTATCACTCATAACAAACCTCAGTTTTAAAAGATCTCATCCTAATGACCCCACACAGTAATCTGCATGGAACTCCATTTATCTACCTTGGAAGAATGATGAGCTGGGTTGACTCTGCTGACATTCAAACCTGCAGTTCCAGGGACTCTAGGTATTTCAAATCTGATGCTTAGACCACTAAGCCATCCCCTCCGGCCTATATTTATTAGCAATCTGGAAGAGGGGATGAACAGTGAGGTGATAAAATTTGTTGACGCCAAAAAAAAAAAAATCATTTGTATTAATCAAGACTAGGGAGAATTTACGAGAACTCCACTAGGAATGAAAATCACAAAACAGTATTAACTTTGAGGATGATTCACAGACACGTGCAAGGTAATGCATGTCAGACTGAACAATTAAAACCTCAGGGATAGTATAATAACACTCCTGAATACTAAAAAAAAAAAAAAACTAACTTTCATTAAACTTTACACATCGGGTCAAAATGTAGATGCAAGTTCTTAAAATGCTGTTAAATGGAGATAAAATAATAAGCTACTAGATATGCGACAATGAAAACATATTCTAACCTCTAATTCATTCTGTGTACCTTTTGAAGCAGCCATGTTTATGTTAAGACATGACGTGTTATTATGTTAAAATATAACATTTTCCAAAATGGAATATATCCTGAACTCTCCTGGTAAAATTTTTCCTCATATCTAAATGGCTAATTTTAGAATATTCTTTAAACATAGCATCCTTTGATTGGTAGAGAATGATGCTACTTTTGCTAAGTACACCAGAATGAATTTGAGGGCTAGTGGGGTCCATGCTACCACCACCAACTACTCTACTGTCCCGTGATTCTTACAGACTCACTGCTAAGGAAATAGAAAAGGAATGAAGTTGGCATATGAGAGGCAATATAATCTTCTCCTAGATCTCTTCCTATTTGCCTTTGATTTATTCATTTATGAGGCTTTTTAGTCTCTTTTTGAAGGGAGACAGAGAGAGAAAAAAGAACTCTGTTATAAGTCTGGGTATCTTCTTAAAAATATAATCAATAAATATATTAGAGTATCACTTTTAAGACAGTCTTAATTTAAAATATATAGAACAATTAGTAAAGTACATGCTAAAGCAGTTTTAATCTTTGTAAGTTAACACTGTTGTGATCATCACATAGCTATCTAAGTCAACCAGATTCTAATAGAGGGCAGGAGGTATATATGCAATCTATTTCTTGCAATAGTTTATTAAAAAACTAAAGTCTAACAAAAGATTTAAACCTAAATTCATGCAAAATAAGATCATTATTTTTTTAAAAAATGATTTAAAAAATTTCTTAGAAGATTCCTTGTATCTTTGATTTTTTTGAGATATTGAAGTAAGCTTTTTTTTTGTATTATATGCCAACAACATCTAGACCATTAGCTCTCCAAAGGTTAAATCACAGTTGATACCTTTCATTTATAAGAGAGTATTACCTTGACAAAAGCTATCCCATTGGGGGACACTGTGATATCATGCCTAATTTGGTAAAGTAAATCTGGAGGTACTCTTAGAGAGGTACAGCCAAATTTGAATTCATCATACCTGTTAAGGAAAAAAAAAAATGAAGCAAATACTTTTTCAAATCACAGAACAGAGATTCTGGGCATTTTAGGAATCTTTCTCATTCTACTGGAAATTCATTTTTAAACATCTAAACATGAATTCATATACTTAAAACGTTTATTTGTTTAGTTACCAAAAAGCAGTTCTTTAAATACAGTTTATTAAAAGAAACATTTCTTAAATGGCACTATTCTAAAACATATGGGGAAAATCTACACTGAAATACCAAATTTCACCTCAACATATGACTACCTTACACTAAATTACCTAAAGAAAAATTTAAACCTTAAATAAAAAGACTGTAGGGGCTTCCCTAATAGCTCTGTTGGTAAAGAATCTGCCTGCAATGCAGGAGACACCAGTTCAATTCCTGGGTCAGGACGGTCCACTGGAGAAGGGATAGGCTACCCTCTCTAGTATTCTTGGGCTTCCCTTGTGGCTCAGTTGGTAAAGAATCTGCCTGCAGTGTGGGAGACCTGGGTTTGATCCCTGGGTTGGAAAGATCCCTGGAGAAGGGAAAAGCTACCCACTCTAGCATTCTGGCCTGGAGAATTCCATGGACTACAGTCCATGGGGTCACAAAGAGTCAGACACAACTGAGAAACTTTCACTTTCAAAAAGACTGTAAACAACTTTTCCAAATTCCTATTCTTATTAAAAAGACAGAATTACCGATACAATTTCCATAAAAGCTTTCTATAAGGAGTGAATATACTTTAGACTAAAACTATAACACTTGGTTTTAATTACACAAGAATATTAGAAAGGAAGGCCATTTCTTATGAGAAAAAATTTGACATGAATAAAATCTAACATTTGGCAATTTAACTTTTTAAAAGAAAACTATTTCTAAGAAAAGTCAAGAGGAAGTCACAGCTAAAGCTATAAGATCATAATCCTGACTGTTCCACTGAAAAGTGATTTATACCAACAAATTTTATATAATTCTTATTTAACAAGAAGTAAACAAGATACAACAAATATAACAAAGATTATATTTAATAAGATATAACAAATATGTCTTATTTAACAGATATACATGAAAAGTGAAACATAAACTGCAAGGCTGAAAGTATTTACAGTCTTGTTCACATGAGTTATCTATCCATGATGCTGAATTAATCTACAATGATCCACATACACACACACAACTACAAAGAGTGGACTAGCTGTATTACAGCCCATTCATCCTGCTCAGAAGGGTAGTCTCATATGCAAAGAGACACTCAAAGAGAGTCTAAGTTTAGTAAGAAGTGTGACGTGTAGCAAAGTAATTGTAAATATGAAAAAAACTTACTTCCCCAAGTTTTCCACGTGACCGAGGCAGGTGGAGAAACAGTAGTTGTATGCAATTACAATAGAAGGATACAGTGACTGGAAATCCAGAACGAGAACAGAGTTGCTATAGAAGCGAGATTCAGGCTCCATAATTAGGGGAACACACTGTGGGGCTCTCATCTGAGATCTCTGCTGTACACTAGGTGTCACAGGAATATAGTTCATTGGTTTAGCAATACGCAACATCATTGATTCCACACGGTACTGCAGGCAGAGAGGTGGAAGTAAGGAGAGAAGAAGAAACTTAAAAACAAATATACTGGTCTTCTGAATATGTCGAGAATCATGTGGGAGATGTTTTGTTCTTCAGAATACAGCTGCATGACTTTCTCACACCACAGTTACATAGTAATGGTTATTTAATCAGCTTTCATAACTTTTATAAAAACTGTAAAATATGTCAAATAACTTATACAACAAGCCAATTTTAAAAAGACACAGTTACATTTAAGATTTAAAAATAGCTATATCATAATAAAAGATGTAGAAGAGACAGCTGTACAATGTAACAATTTCATTGAAAAAGCTGGCCAATAATCTTTCAAAAATTTATTCGGGAAAATCAGAGGATGGCAATGAGGAGACTTGAGATGGATAAATGTTATCTCAATTTCCCAAGAAGGAAACACAAGGATTCCAAAACTGAAAGATAGGTTAATAATGGTCCTTCACAAAAATGAATCAAGCAATTATTGTTTATGGTAACAGCTATAAAGTGGACAGTCTGTAGTTTGAGGGGGAAAAAAAAAAAAGCACTCACAAAAACCAGTATGGGTTCTCTGAAATGTTCTCATATGGTTTTAAGGTATCTCTCTGCCTTTTATTATAAGCCAGCTCAAACAGGCTTTGAAACTCATGGGAGTATAAATAAGTAAAATCAATATAAAGCAATAAAATAAAATACAGCAACAAGTAATGCTAAAGTAATTAGAGCTCTAGGTTTGCTATATTTGCTGAATTGGTAGACTGGGGGAATGTTACAGACATAAAATAATTAAAAGATTTTATGAGGTTAAGGAATCTGAGTGATTTAATATAGTATCCCAGATGGCTTAGCACAGTGTTTAACACACTAAAAGTATTCAAATAAATATTTGTTGAATAAAAGCAGGAAACCATTTCAGCAAGGCATTTAAACAAAATCTTTCATGATAGCCTTGGGAATCTAATTAGAGAGATATGAGTTAAATGGCTTCTAAGGTCCCATTTATCTTTAATATTTTAAAAAAGTGATACAGCCCATTTACACTGATTCCCAAATCCTTCCTCTTTTTTTTTTTTTAAATATTAGTTATCTGTTGGAAGTTTTGGAACTCCCAAAAGTAGGACTGTATGACAAAAGAGCTAGACTTTCTTTACCGCTTCTCCAGTTCTAAGCAGCTTTCAAAGCATCCCTAATCACAGTGACAGTATTTAGGAACAGAATATCATCCTCAAGGGCACAGGCATTTATTTTTTTATTACCATGTAAAATTCAGCAGTGGTCAAAAAGTTGGTATGGAGAGAAAATAAAAAAGCAAAGCTATTAAGTGAAATTAAGCTTTTCCAGAAAACAAAATGATAAGATTTGATTAACCAGCTACATACTAGTTGGTATCAGACACAAAGTTAAAAAAAAAAAAAATCAGATCATTTCAACATCTCAAAAGTATATCATTCACATAGAACTTTCAAGTGTGCAATAAAATTGATTTCCTACCTGTGAACCCCTTGTCAGTACATGTAAAAACTGAATACCAAAAAGTCTAGCCATTTCACTGGTTTTCCCAATTAGGTCCAGCTGTTCTAACATTTGGAGATTTCCACGGACACGGCTAATATAATGATCAACCATTTTCCATCTGTTAAAAGAGAATCCACGCTATGAACATTTGGGAAACATTTGGGTACTTGAAACTAGTACATTTTCATTATGCCAAAAATTACCTATTAAAAGTGAAGTTATTTTAGAAGGGAGTCACGATGGAGTCTTTATCAAAATATGTTAAGGATAAAGATTAGAAAACTGCAGATATTTCAAGGGCATAAAACCTAGTGAAAATATATAAAGTTCAAAACAGTACTTGTGATAAGGTGATAAGACTAATTATTTTTAATATTTTGCTGATCTTCCTCTATTTTTGCATTGGCAAGCAGTAACACTCTCTTAGATGCCACTGCTGATGATGCAGTAATTACACAATTATATTATTTTATCTATAGGCTTTTAAAGAACATGGAAACTTTAAGTCATCACTGTTAATACCAGTCTCAAATAAAAGTATGCACTGGCATTTTACGGGAAGAAACAGTGATTTGGTTGGTGGAGATTTAGAAAAATCAGGAAAATAATTTTAACGAGACCACACATAGGTAAACAAATATGTCATATCAGTATTTCCTGTGAAAATATAAATATTCTGTTCTTCGACTTAAACCCTGAAAACCTCTTTACCCTACCGTTTTATAAATAAGCAAACAATAGGGCTTCCCTGGTGGCCAGTGGTAAAGAACCCGCCTGCCAATGCAGGAGACACAGGTTTGATCCTTGGGTTCAGGAAGATCCTACATGCTGTGGAGCAACTAAGCCCAAGTACCACAAGTACTGAGCCTGTGCTCCAGAGCCCAGGAGCTGCACCTACTGAGTCCATGTGCTGCAACCACTAGAGCCTGCACACCCTAGAGTCCGTGCTCCACAACAAGAGAAGACACCACAATGAGAAGCCTCTGCATGGCAACTAGAGAGTAGCCCCCTCTTCCCACACCTAGAGAAAGCCTGTGCAGCAGTGAGGACCCAGTGCAGCCAAAAATAAATAAATAAAACTATTAAAAAAAAAAAAAGCAAACAACAAAACCTTCACCAAAGTTATGAAAGGAAGTTTTGATTTTAGTATTGTTATTAGACTATAAAAATGACTCAAAGATATACGATAAAGAATAAAACCTATTCATTTAAAGAATATTAAGTTTCAAATATATTGTAACTTTTAATTATGTGGGTTTTAAAACAAGATAGTCATATAATAATTCAATAAACTTATTTAAAAACCTGTTCCTAAGACACATGATTAATCCATACAAAAAATGAGAAAATGAACATGAAAAGAAAAAAAAGAAATCACCCTATAATTAAAAAGATAATAAAAGTGTTAGTGAGGATGTAGAAAAATTATAACCCTCACACACTGCAGTAGGAATGTAAAATAGAGCAGTTGCACTAGAAACAGTCTGGCAATTCCTCAAATTGTTAAAAACAGAGATTTAACAGAGTATAACTGACCAATTCCACTCTTAAGTATATATGTCCAAGGGGAATAGAAATATTCACCTACACCAAAACTTGTACAAATATTCATAACAGCATTTTCAAAATAGCCAAAATGTGTAAATAACTCAGGTGTCCATCAACTAATGAATAAGTAAAATGTGGTATATACCCACACAGTGGGGTATTATTTGGTAAAAAAGGAAATAAAGTATTAACACATGCTACACATGAATGAATCTGGACTGTATATTCTGATGATTCCACTTATATGAAAGGTCCAGAACAGGCAAATCTATGGAGACACAAAGTAGACCAGTGGTTGCTTAAGATGGGGATGCGGGGGAGAAGAGGTGAAGAAGGGAGGGTTGGAGGGTGATGACATGAAGAATGGAACTATTCTAAAATTTATTGTGATAATGGTTGCACAACTCGGAATACAATAAAAACCATGGAACTGTACACTTTAAATGGTGAATAGTATGGTATATGAGAGAATTACATCCAAATAAAACTGTTGAAAAGAACGAAGCAAACAAAAAAAACCTTAAAATTTATTAATACTCAATTTTTAAAGTAAAATGAATAGAAATACTGTTCTATAACTTGCATTTTTTACAATGTATTGTGACTATTTCTCCACATTTATGTATTTTTTATAGCTATTGAGTATACTATTGTATGGTCATAACAATTTAGTGTCTTTGTTGAGTATCTTTTATTACTATAAACAATGCTGTGGTGAACATTTTTCTTTTGGCCACCCCACGTGGCATGTAGAATCTTAACTTCCCCAACCAGGGACGAAAGCCATACCCCCTGCAGTGGAAGCATGGAGTCCTAACCACTGGACCACCAGGGATGAGCATCTTTGTAGTTAAGTCTGTGTACAGATGCTTAAATATTTCCTTAAGCTAAATTCATAGATTTGGTCTTTTTAATATGAAGTGACACACTGCTTTTTAGATAATCTTAATAATTTACATTCATACTAGTAAAGTGTTTCCATGCATCTTTGTCAACACTAGGGATTGCAATTTTAAAAATTATTTTAGTTTGATAGGCAAAAAAACTATATCACATTTTAATATGTATTATTTTAGATCATTCATATAATTCTTCAGTAATACATACAGCCAAATGTAAAGCTAAGATAATACATATATGTGGATTCAGTCAGTTCCTTTAAAATATATTAATTCCACTTTCTTGATTTTACTTGGCAAAAACATACTTATCATCCTATATAACACCTAATTAGATGTAGCATAATATGCATTTTGAACACTCTAGGGTTTATAAACAAACCACTGAATGTAGTTATTAATGTAGATATTAAGTTTAATATCAAGTTTCATTTTATTTACTGGTATATAACTTCCCCTAAGCTTCTATTTCTATAAGGCTTTGATCATAAGCTCAGTATTTTCTGTGATTTCACTTCACTTCCTTGAGATTCCTTAAACGAGATTGGAGGACAAGTGGACATGCTCAGAAAGCAGTTACTTCAAATATAGCAGATTGTTTTTAAGGCTCAATCTTCCTATCCTCACCATCATATGGCCTTATAATTCAGTAAGCAGCTCTACTCATTTCTAACATCAGATACATTAATTTTAAGACTATGTTCTTTATACAGATATTTTCTAAGCTTATTAACTATCCATTTTACCTTTAAAGAAAAGCAGAGGTGGAAACTTTCATTTCAGATTACAGACGAGTAACTGGTACTAGACTAGCTCTCTTGGATAAAAGATTCAGGGTAATTGTTTCTGGGCAGTGAGCAATAGGCAGTGCAGGACGATGCTCCTTGAGAGAAGGGAAACTCATATGAAATGAGCCTCAGGTTGTCTGGAGATAATTTCCTAAACCCAGTGCAGTATGCTAGGTCTGAGCAAAGTGTGGCTATACTGCTAAGCTGAGGAGACAAGAGTTTAGAGTTCAGGCAGGCTGTATCTGCAATCTGTGGAAAAGGGCATCTGTGCAAAGGGAAGGAGTTAGGAGTTAGTAGTACAGATGGGGGTTTCTTGTGAGTGGCCCAGGGCTACGTGGAAAAATGAGCAGGGAGAGGCTTACTAGAGAGTAGCAGTTGGGGACCTGAGTCTGGAACAGAACTTGTAAGACAGTGTTGTAGTTGAAGGTCTGGCCATGCCAGAGTGGAGAGACTTCATGAACCCCTTATGAACAACCAAAGCATCCAGCTGAGAGCTCAGAAAAACTATGTCTTGGGAGCAAGGCATAAAGTAAGGCCACTGCAAGCAAACCTAAAACCAAGCACTAACAACAGGCCTGTGGGACAGAATATGGAGACTGAGTCTTGTCAAGCTGGAGGGACTTAGAGAGCACTTTCAGCCTTCCAGAGATTCATCTTAACAAAGCATAAAAAGCAGGTATGCACAAGCTCAGGTGATCAGCCAGTAACTCAGTTGCTGGCTGGAACAAAATAAACATGCTTCAGAGGAGGATAATAAAAAACCAGAATCTGTACAACAGAACATCAGTAATATCCATTACATAATCATGCAAAGAAACAAAAAAACATGACCCACAGTTAAAAAGCAGTCAACAGAAACTAATACAGAGATGGTCAGGTGCTAAATTTAGAAACTATTACAAGGTATGTTCAAAAATCTAAAGAAAAGATATTCAAAAAGTTAAAAATACAGTATTAATGAGTGGACAGGGAAATCCACTGAATACAGAAACTATCAAAAGAAAAAACCAAATGAGAATGCGGGACTAAAAATAACTGAAATACAAAATTTACTGGTTGTTCTTAACAGCAGGTTGGTGACAACAGAAGAAAGTTAGTAAACTTAAAGACAGATCATAAGAAAAAAAATGAAGAAAAATGTACAGAGCCTCAAGGATCTGTGGGACACTATCAGCTAGTATAATATACATACTGAAATTATGGAAAACAAAGGCAAAAAGAAAGAAACTTGAAAACAGCCCGGAAAATGTAATTCTGCTTCAGATGTAGAAAGCTGCAAAAGCATGTAACTCCAGTCTAACAATGATAAAAACCTGGATAATATACATAATCATAAGTTTTACTGAAGCCTAAAGTGAGTTAAGGTTGTAAAAGAATCAGGTGAACTAAATTTCATAGTTTCAAACCCACTGAAGGACAGACAGGACACATAACGTATTTCATCTTTGGCAGAGAAGAGGAGGGAGAGGCAACTCATAAAAGCAGGTAAGAAGGAACCAGTTAACATGTTATTAAATTCTTAAAGGTCATGTATGAGCCAGCATGACTATTTAGAATCACTGGAAGCCCTAGACACTAGGGCAGGGCACAGAGAAATGAAACCTTGCAACTTCCTCCAACCCATCTCTCATATGAAACCTTGAGCTGCTTTGGGGCCAGGAGGAAACTCTCCAATCCTTAGGGTTTATGCAGAGATTCACTCTCTTTGGGAAAAGAAGAGATGCCAAAAATGTCTATGGCTGGGAGAAGGCTGGCAGTAAAAGCTGCACTAGAGGGAAGGGCAGGAAACCTCCCCTGTTCCAACTGTGTGCCTTGTACCAAGTAACAAGCAGCAGTTGTCTACCACTAGGAAAGGGGAAAGAAACATTCCCACCATAGCTTTCAGGCAAAGAAATACCACTGCAAAGGCAGGAGCAGAAGTGTAAGCCATTTTCCTCTGTGGGAGAGTCAGGAAACATACTTGGATCCGGCCCTGGCAGTGATGCAAAGCGGAGGTCCATCACCGTTGTGGGACGAGCAGGAATGCTGAAGGAGCCTCATCCCCAAGGCCTAGGAGAACAGGAACTCTCAAAGACTAACTCTGGGCCTGGGAAGTGAATAATCCCCCTGTCTCCACTCTGAGCCTTACACAGAGTAACAGCAGCAGCAGCCATCCACTCATTAAGCCTGACTTTTCCATACACTGGAAAAAGGAGAATGACCATTGATTCCTCATCAGAAATAATGACGCCACAGGAAAAGGGAATAAAATCTTTACAGCAGTGAAAGAAAAAGAATTCTCAACTCCAGAATTAGTGAAAATATCATTCAAATATAAGGGGGAGATGAAGACATTTTTAGATAAATAAAGGCTGAGAGAATTTGTTTCCAGCAGTCTTGTACTAGAAGAACTGCAAAGAAAACAATTCAGCAGTGTCTTAAAAGATTAAACATGCTAATCATGTGACCTGGAAATTTCATTCCTAGAGAAATGAAAACGTATGCATACAGTTTTATTCACAATAGCCTCAGACCAGAAACAACTCAACTGTCCCTCAACAGGTGACTGGGTAAACTGTGGTATCCTCATACAAATGATTATTATTTAGTAACATAAATAGGAACAAACTTTGGTTTGTGCAACATGGTTGAATCTCAACATGCTGAGTTTCTTAAAAGAAGACAGACACAAAAGGGTAGTCTGTAAATAATTCTAATAATACAAAGTTCTAAAACTGCAAAACTAATCTATAGTAATAGAAATTCAATTTGTACTTATGTGGGTGGTTAAGGAATAGTTAGATTAATGACAGCTGTATATGGGAATTTTCTGGGTGTTAGAAATGTTCTTTATCTTGACTGGGCTAGTGATTACAGGGTGTATACATTTTTCAAAGTCACTGCACAATATACTTTAAATGTGTACATTTTATTGTATATAAATTATACTCCAGTAATAGGGCTTCCCTGATAGTTCAGTTAGTAAAGAATCTGCCTGCAATGCAGCTGAGACCCCGGTTCAATTCCTGGGTCAGGAAGATTCACTGGAGAAGGGATAGGCTACCCACTCCAGTATTCTTGGGCTTCCCTTGTAGCTCAGCTGGTAAAGAATCCACCTGCAATGCAGGAGACCTGGGTTGGGAAGATCCCCTGGAGAACAGAAAGGCTACCCACTCCAGTATTCTGACCTAGAGAATTCCATGGACTGTATAGTCCATGGGATCACAAAGAGTTGGACACAACTGACTGACTTCCACTTTCACTATTGATTTTTAAAAAGAGATATTATCCTCTTTAGAATTATAAAACATTACCTGTATAGATCTGTCTTGTTATCAAACCAATCTGATAAGACTCGAAAAGTAAAGAGGGGAAAACGCTGATGAAGAACATGAAAGCTCACATTTTCAAAGGTGTAGTTATTTAGAGCCACCTAGGAAAAAAAAAAAAGAAAAACTCCATTATAACAACACTCATACTTACATGCGAATTTGTTTCTAAAAGATTCTAAATATTAGTTCTAACTTTTCATATGATATGAAAGCTACTTGTAAAAATAATCTGTATTACAGTTTAATCACAATGAATTTAAAACTATGTAGACACTGCCTACTGGACAGAAATGTTTGTACTAAATTAACATTTAATTGGAAAAATAATCAGACCTGTAAGATTCAACTTGGTCATATAATACTTACTTCAGAGATTCCAGTTCTTATCACTTCTGTTTATATCTATGCCAATAAAAATACTGACAAACAGATTATTTTCAAGCAAGTTAATTTTTTGTTCTTCCCATACTTACTTTCTGGTCCTGGATGACAGGCTGATTAACATGCTCCCACAGATTCAAGAATGAGTTACCTAGTTAAAGGCAGGCATTCATCCTGCTCACAAGAATTACATCAGTACTAAGACCCAATACATGGACATTATAGGGTCACTTAACTTCATCCCCAAAGCAAAAGATTAAAAAGAAATGGCAGAAATGTTTCTTTATCTTCAAAATATGTAAGTGAAAACTGTGTTACTGGGAAAAGAATACTAGAAAAGGGTCCAAATTCACAAAAACATACCTCTAGCTAGATGATCTCTCATAAATACCTACAAGACACAGCAATCTAGACAAAGACAGTTATTTCACTGTAAATGAAAATTATGGAATCAGCAGTCACCATTCTTAGGGCAGATTGGGGTTGTGAGGAACAGTTCAAATAGCACTTCACATTTGTATATAACCATCTTCAAATACTTTCTTTTCTACCTCTACAATCCAACAAGTACAAAACAGAGACTGAATGTTAAGCTCATCTCAGTCCAGTGACCCAAACTGGTCTCACTTTATCTACAATTTCTATCAATCTCCAGAAAAACAGCACCAAAATGTGGCATATTTCATGGAGTGTGTGTATGTAACTTACACCTGGACACACAGACTTTTAAACTTTGGAATGAGCCTATTTATTATAAAGTCACCAGTATAAAACAGATAATAACACATTATCTTGGAAGTAAATTACTACCATTTTTTAAAAAATTGGTATTGCCCTGGAGTACTTCCCTCAAAAATAAATGAATAACTCATTATCAAATCCCCATACTTGAATGACTCTTGTACATGTTAATGAATATTTTAATTTAGTTTAAAATTTTTTTCTATTTAGTTTCATAGAAAATGGAACCAAATATCTGACCTCAGGTAGTTACATGATTACCTAATACAGAGTACAGCACTTCAGACCAAACCAATACTTCTGCTAGAGTATACATCATCATTATAACAAGCAAAAAATCTCTCCAGAAAAAATCACCTGGCAGCTCTTTCATTATGGGAAGACTTGAAGTCTCCTATGTAATAAGTTGATCTATAAGGATTAACTGGGAGATTCTGTGACCTCAAACTACACTTAAATAAAATTTTAGAAATTGGTCTGTAATACCTGAGGCAGATGGGAGACTTATGTTCTGAGTTGATTTTATTTCAAATAGATTAAAATAGATAAAATAGTTTATTTCATAAATTGGATTAAGGCTAAAATATTATAACCTTGTAGCACCGACTCTACTTTGGGTCTTATTAGGGTCACAAAAGTGTAAAAATGCTCAGCTATAATCCCAGCTATAAGTAAAATTAAAGAAAAGAAAACATGAAGTCTAAAATTAAGATACTTGGAATGTTTCTAATCTTTAGTGTGGTTTACTCCACAAGTTGACATATGAATCTAAAAGTAAGAATTAGGAGTTTGTTATTTGTTTTACAAGGCAATCTAAGTGAGTTAAACATTGGAATAATGTATTATGTACAACAGATCAAAGCCAGAACTAATATAAAGGAAGAAAGTGTTGTAGTCCTTGGCCATTTATTTACTAATAAAGCAATCGGCTGATGAGAGGTATGGTTACACTTTTCCATTCATAGAGTCAATGTGCAATATACAATGGTTAGTCACTTCAGAAACAAATTCTTCAGAATGGGGAGAGGCAATCAGAGAATCACTGCAGGGGAGCCAGGAAACAAAGAGGAAAGGGACAAAGAGGAAGGAGACAATGAGGAAGTGCCTGGGCCCTATTATTCTACCACCTTACTCTCTCAGTTGTTCCTCACTTCCCCAAAGTCTTCAATTACAAGTTCTGATTGACATAAACTTTATACAGAAATGCCAGGCTGGATGAAGCATAAGCTGTAATCAAGATTGCCAGGAGAAATATCAACAACCTCAGATATGCAGATGATACCACCCTTAAGCCAGAAAGCAAAGAAGAACTAAAGAGCCTCTTGATGAAAGTGAAAGAGGAGAGTGAAAAAGTTGGTTTAAAGCTCAACATTCAGAAAACCAAGATCATAGCATCTGGTCCCATCACTTCATGGCAAACAGATGGGGAAACAATGGAAAGAGTGACAGACTTTATTTTTTGGGCTCCAAAACCATTGCAGATGGTGACTGAAGCCATGAAATTAAAAGACGTTTGCTCCTTGGAAGAAAAGTTATGACCAACCTAGACAGCAGATTAAAAAGCAGAGACATTACTTTGCCAACAAAGGTCTGTCTAGTCAAGGCTATGGTTTTTCCAGTAGTCATGTATGGATGTGAGAGTTGGACTATAAAGAAAGCTGAGCGCCAAAGAATTGATGCTTTTTAACTGTGGTACTGGAGAAGACTCTCAAGAGTCTTCCCTTGGACAGCAAGGAGATCCAACCAGTCCATCCTAAAGGAAATCAGTCCAGAATATTTACTGGAAGGACTGACGCTGAAGCTGAAACTCCAATAATTTGGCCACCTGATGCCAAGAGCTGACTCACTGGAAAAGACCCTGATGCTGGGAAAGATTGAAGGTGGGAGGAGAAGGGGATGACAGAGGATGAGATGGTTGGATGGCATCACTGACTCGATGGACGTGGGTCTGGGTGAACTCCGGGAGTTGGTGATGGAAAGGGAGGCCTAGCGTGCTGCAGTCCATGGGGTCACAAAGAGTCGGACACGACTGAGCTAAACTGAACACAAATTTATAGTGAACCCATGAATTGTAATGTATGCATACATCCATTTAACCACCACATAGATGAAGAAATTTCTAGGGCACTGAAAGGCTGCCTTGTGCCCTTTCCCACTCAGTACTCACCAAAGTTATAGTCTAGGCTTGTTCATTTTAAAACTTCATATTTCCATACTTTAAATGGAAACATTTAACATGTACTATTATTTATCTGGTTTCTTTTGGTCAAAATTACCTTTGAGATTCAATAGCTGTTCAGTGCGACAATATTCCATCGTTCTTCATTGCTAGGTGGTATTCTTTCATTACAGCTGCTTACTCTGTACCCTACTAGACACCAGTTATTGGTGACAAGTCTATCTCCCATAGTGTTCTTTGACAGCAGGAACATCTCTGTACATCCTTCCCACTCACTTCTCACTCTGCACCAAGACTCAACAGTGATCTGTCTTTCCTCTAAATGTATATATCATTTATGTCTCATTTGGCTCTTATATGCCTGTAGGGTCAGTGACAGATGGTCTATCAAAACCATATATATGGGAGATATGTGTATACATACACATCACTGCCCACCCCCACGCTCATTTCAAACATGCTCTATGTGCCCAGAGAACTTTTTATCTGACTACTCCTCCTTAGCATCTGATTCCTCTGTTTCTCAAAATGTTTTCATTCACAAAAACGTGCTTGCATTAACCCTGCTGGCTCTCTCCATTTACTTCTCAGTGAGCTCATCCACACTCTAATGTGACTTCCAAGGCTGTACCTCTCATCCAGACTCTACCCCATAATTGGGACTTTCCTACTTAAATGTCTGTTGAGCATATTTACATGGATATATGACTGATATCTCATGCTCATTATTCTTAATCTTCAGTTTCCCATCTAAACGTGATCTTAAACCATCTATGTCAGAACCCTGATAATCATTCTCGACACATCTTCATTTGTTTGTACATCCAATTCTTGCATACTCTCTAAACTGTTTTGTGAATCCTGATATCACTGTCAACTTTCATTTGAGGAACTACAATAATGTTCTTCCTGGTTTCCTTACCTCTGGTCTTCTCCCCTTCTACACAACTACCAGGAGACAAGTCTCTGAGATAAAATCACATCAATGCCTCTGTATTACCTTAACCAACACAACGATCATACTCTGAGACCTGTGATTACCAGTAATTGTATCCTCTCCATAATTTCATGCAATCCATCCTCTTAACACTGTCTCCTTCTGGTTTACTCCCCTTGGTGCCTTGACCTCTTTACTCCTAACCTAGCTCAATTTCACAGTCAATTATCATAATCCTAACCTCACACTAACATTTGGTTCTCTGCCCCCTCTTGATTCCTTTGTAATTAATTCAATTTTAGCAAAAACATAATTCTTTGCCTGCAAGCTGTGATGAAATCTAAACCTCTGTTACTCTGTACTTGAATCTGTGAATCTGAACAGTTGGCAGGTATCACTTTACTTTCCTGATGCAAATCTCAATTGGGTAGCCTAGCTTCTATATTTTCTTAATTAACCATTCTCAAATTCCCCTAGATGACACTTCTCTCTTCAAACCCAGAGAGCCCCTCCATACTGCTCACTCTCAGCTAAAAACAGTGTTTCTTATTTCAGAGAGAAAACTGAAGCAGGGGCTTCCCTTGTGGCTCAGTAGTAAAGAATTTGCCTGCCAATGCAAGGGGTCATGGGTTTGATCCCTGACCTGAGAAGAACCCACATGCCGTGGAGCAACTAATTCCATGCGCCACAACTATTGAGCCTGTGCTCTGCAAGGAGACGCCGCCACGAGAAACCTGCATGCCACAATCAAGAGTAACCCCCGCTCGCTGCATCTAGAGGAAAGCTCAAGCAGCAACAAAGACCCAGCACAGCCAATAATAAATAAAAATTTAAAAATTATTAGAAAAAAGAAAACTGAAGCAACAAGATGAGAGCTTACACAAATTGTCACCCTCACATCTACCCACCTAACAACATCTGCCATGATAGTCTGCCTTCTTGCCTGCTAAAATAGAGGAAACAGCTATACCCTTAATCTTAATTTGATATAAAACTTAACTTGATCTAAATCTAAAACAGATCTGCCCAGATCTGTGCACTAGAGATGGCGTTCTGTAATAGCTGTTGAACTGAATCAGTTCAATATTTGTTGAAACTGATCTATTTCCAACCTACTTTGCAAATTCTTGAAAAGCCTGGATTAAGTTGATATCTGGAAGTCCTCTAAATAAAATCCTTTGGGGGAAGAGTCATTTATTCTTTCATTCACTCAGTCAACAAGTATATCATGAGCACTATTAAGAGGCACTTTGTTAGGATTCGGAGTCTAGAGGGAATAACAGTAATTCCATGTTAAAGTTATGTAGGACAGTGAAAACTATTAATAGTATATTAAAAAAATAAAATAAATTTTAAATCCAAAGTAACATTTAAAAAAAAGATATCCATTCAGCTGTAAATTGTATCTGGGTGGTGCAACTGTTGTTGAGGTGTCCTAGAAAGAACAAGGGGGTTTCACTTTCACTTTACAAACTCTTCTGTTTTTTTAAAATAGAAAATATAAATTATTTTTAATAAAGAATATATTAAAAACAAATATAAAGACTAAAGAAAACAATAATAGAGTTAGAAATAGCTGAGTGCCATAGGGAGACACAAAGAAATAAAGATAAAAAGGAGCTTCTGGAACTGTTTAAATCCATAAAAAATAGTCTAAGGGCCTCTAATAATTATAAAGAAATTCTTAGGGCCAAAATCATAACCCTTAAAGTTCTGTACAACCTGAGATACAAGACAATACTTCCCACAAGTGTACTCAGAATTTCATGGAAATTTCCAAATTGCCAGGAGTACTTTGGGTTAGAAAAAAGTGATAATCTAATTTGGCTCATCTAGCAAAGTTCGGGGAGACCAGGATAAATTACCCTACTCATAACTTTCTCACAGTTGTTCCTCACAGATACAAAAAAAGAGCAGAGATGTTACATATTCAGCCTAGAGTTAGAGAAAGCCCTTGACCTTGAATCTTCCATAAGGACTAAAAAAAGCCCTGAACTTTGAAAAAAATACTTACTCTTTAAACTGCAATTTTTTAAGCTACGCTATGCTATGCTAAGTCACTTCAGTCGTGTCTGACTCTGTGCGACCCCACAGACAGCAGCCCACCAGGCTCCCACGTCCCTGGGATTCTCCAGGCAAGAACACTGGAGTGGGTTGCCATTTCCTTCTCCAATGCATGAAGGTGAAAAGTGAAAGTGAAGTCGCTCAGTCGTGTCCGACTCTTAGCGACCCCATGGATTGCAGCCTACCAGGCTCCTCGGTCCATGGGATTTTCCAAGCAAGAGTACTGGAGTGGGGTGCCATTGCCTTCTCCGGATTTTTTAAGCTAGTAACTGATAATTGTTAGAGCTGCCTTTTGGATCTTCAGGAATGAAAAGACCCCTAAAACTAAGACTCGATGATTTAATTTTGTGTTTATACACTTATGTGTTCATTCCAGGCAATATCAGAGACTAAAGTTTGAAATATATAATAGAATATATGAAACAAATACATCATAATCTCTGTACCTTTCATATCCTGTGCTGTGTCACTAGGAATTGCAGTTGACCCTTGAACAATACAGGGGTTAGGGGCACTGACCCTCATGCAGTTGAAAAACCTGTTTATAACTTTACAGTTAGCTCTTCATGTCTGCATATCTGCATTGCAGATTCAACCAATCTGTAGACTGTATAATACTGCAGTATGTATTTATTGGGGGAAAAAAATTCGCCAATAAGTGGATCTGTTTAGTTCAAAGCTATGTTGTTTGAGGGTCAACTGTATTTTTGAAATCACTGGGGCATTGATTATTGTACTGACAATATTTTAAGAAGAAACAACAGGATAAAATTATCCTCAAGTAGATAAATATATGGTACATTTTCAAATTAGATAAAATGTGAGCATAACTTCAGGTCTATGGGGCAGAGAGAGAATAAAAATGGGAAGGCTTTGCTGCTGGCTCAGTGGTAAAAAAAAAAAAAAAATCTGCCTGCTAATGCAGGAGACACAAGTTCCATCCCTGGTCCGGGAAGATCCCATATGCTACAGAGCAAGTAAGCCTACGTGCCACAACTACTGAGCCTGTGCTTAAGAGCCTGGGAACCGCAACTATTGAGCCCACATACCACAGCTACTGACGGCTTTGTGCCCTAGAGCCCATGCTCTGCAACGAGACCATAATGAGAAGCCCTCCCACCTCACCTAGAGAGTAGCCCTCACTCACAGCAACTAGAGAAAAGCTCGAGCAGCAAAGACCCAGCACAGCCATAAATAAATGAATGAATAAATAAAATTATTTTTAAAAACAAGAATACCTAAATTTGATATTAAGAGTGTATTTCCTTATCTGGAAGAATTACTGTGTGATAGGTCCCAAAAGAATTGCAGAGAACATGCCTGGAAATTCAAATTTTTATATAAACCTAGAAGAGCCTGAAAAGATCACAACAAATAATAAGTGTACATTAGAAATAGAATGTAGTTTCAAAAGGAAGTAGTTGAAGAACAGAATCCTCTTTAAAATATAAACATTTTATCTGATATTTTAAGTCCAAAATCTGAGAATAGACCAATTTATTGTACATATCTTTTTTCTTACATTTTTGGTGAGTGTGATTGCATATTAGTAAGATAGTTTCATATTACCAAAACTCCTTATCTGAGTCTCCAAAGACCCAACTGGAATGTGCTATTAACTATTTCCAAGTACTGTCTTTCTAGTATTTCTTGTTGAGTTGCTAAGTTGTGTCCAAATCTTTTGTGACCCCATGGACTAGCCAGATAGGCTCCTCTGCCCATGGGATTTCCCAGGAAAGAATACTAAAGTGGGTTGCTATTTCCTTCTCCAGGGGATTTTCCCTGACCCAGAGATCAAACCCATGTCTCTTGCATTGGCAAATGGATTCTTTACCACTGAGCCACGAGGGAAGTCCCTTTCTAATTCAGCTAGGTTTTAAATATCCTAATTTCAAAAAGTTCTTTCCCACGTCTACACTAAATTTTTCTTACTGTAATAAATTAAGAAGGCCAAGTTGAATTTATCTGGCCTTGTGAAAAAAGGATTTCAGAGCAAAAAGTGACGAAATTATACAACATTCCATACATACAAGATAACATTTTATGACAGCTATAGACTTACATAGCCAATGCTATTTGTGCTTAGACAGAAACAGGGTAAAAATCATCAATAATGAAGTTAAGTACTTTTATAGCTTTGCATTTTAGAAAGTAGTTTTTGTTTTTGAAACACTTAAGTATAATAAAAGTAATTCACAAGGAAGCATATACTACATAGGAAGCTATACTAATGTTCTATAATGATTAAATCATTACACTGATCTAATCTCTTACTTCCAAACCAAATTTCAGATAAAGTACCTTACCTCATTTCTCATGATTCTCCAAAGATTTAGTGTAATTCGGCCAACAATATTTATCTCACTCATTACATCTGATCCATACTCATCTCTTTCGGCTGCAAATCTATTCTCAGTTTTGTCATCTATAGAAATAAATACAGACTGCGTCAGGACTCACAGAAATCAAATTTCCAAGCGAACCGTAAGAAAATGAGAATAATAAAAATGAAGATGAAGATTAAGGATTAAATGTAATTCACAGTCTATTCTGTATTAGACTTAAGAGAATAATCATTATTTTGATAGGTTTTTCTGTCCTCTAAGTTATGAAAGAATTTTGTGAAATAAATGTATCTGAAAACTGTACATATTTTTAACAATAAAACATATATATATACATATGTATTTTTAAAATAAATCCTTTTCTCTTTAAATATGATAATTACGTGCTATTTTTATGAATACCTAATATCACATCATTCTTTGGTGTTTGGATGAAAAACATTTATTATGAAACTTGTCATCTCTTGCAAAAAAAAAATGGTAGAATTTTTAACCTAAACAATTCTCTGAAAATTTGTTGACGTTAATTAATGATGTTCGTATTGAGGATGAAATTCTATTAACTATATATAAAGAACTAGTTGAAGAGTACCTCTTATAGCATATAGACTTCTGAGTTTAGTTTTTCTAAGTGATAATTATATCTAGAATAGAAATCAAAATGTGTTTCTAGTATATAACACTGGGTATAAATGAATGTTGTTGATTAGAGGCTCTGGAATAACAAGTATATTCATCAACTCAATGACATCAGTTTGAGCAAACTCCAGGAGATAGTGAGGGACAAGGAAGCCTGGAGTGCTGCAAGTCCATGGGGTCGCAGAGAGTCAGATACGACTGAACTAAACAATGGTATTTGAATGTCTGTTGAGTCCAAGAACTTTATTTTAATACAGCTACTTTATTATGTTTGTACTATAGTGCAAAATAAAAATTGTACTTTCTACTCAGAAATGTTTTATCTTGCCCCAGGTCATGTAGTAACAAAAACTAGTATTCTAAACCTGGGTTAGTTGATTATAAAGACAATGTAGACACACCTACCACTCTTCTTTATTTTAGAGACATAATGCTTAAAAGATTTGTTCAAGTGTATAGCATAGTGATTTAGCATGTTTGCAGATTATATTCCATTATAGTTTATTACAAGATAATGGGTACAATTTCCTGTGCTCTACTGCATGAAACTAACACTATATTATAAGTCAATTTAAAAAAAGGTTTCAGCTTAACACCTACATAATGTTTATTACATTCTCAGGCTCTGTTCTCAGTATTTTACAATCACCCTATGAGATAAGTTCCATTACATCCCCATTTTACAGATGAACAAACTGAAGTATCGATAGGTTAAGTAATCTATCCTGTTGGACATCCAAATCCTGTTGGCCAGGGCTCGAACCCAGGTCATCTTTCTGCAGAATGAACTGTTTACCACTAGTGCTCTTTACTACGCTTCCTTAAATCATGCCCTTTCTACCGTTTCATGCCACCTCATAAATGGTTTCAGGAATGTTCTAAAAGGACAGGAAGTTTCATTCATTATTCTGAAGTCATATACCTTGTTACAAATTAATCAACTAGTAAGTGCACTGAACACTCATGCTACCTATTCTCAATGTTCAGAACCCTACCCCCAATGAAATGATGTAAAAACTGAAATGTATCACTATTCCTCACTCAAGGGACACAGAAGCTACAAAAAATTAATTCCATGAAAAGCTAAAAGCAGCTATCTTTTTATCCTAAGATTTTGCAAAGCTCAAAATATTTGCTGTCCTTGAATCTTCTGGCTTCAACCCTTCTCTTTCCCTTTACCAACACTTTGGATATTTTGTTGACTTCATAACCCCTTTCAGGAGGTATCTTGATTGGTTTTACTAATCTTCTATTTGACCTTTAAGCCTCTGGAACTATATGCTACTTTGTCCTAGTCAGACTTGTGTGTGTGTTGGGGGGGGGAGGGGGCCTTTAAAACAAAGTTATTAAAAATTTGGTAACTATAAAGAAAACATAATTTTAAAAATGCTTTAAAAAAACGAATTTTGGTATGAATGTTATTATTGTCTCCCTCTTCAATTAGAATAACACTTTTGAGGAACAGACTTCAAAATTCATGTAATTTTTTAGCCTGATACCCCCCCCAAAAAAAACAAGTTAGTATTTCTCTACCATCTCCTCCTTCCTCACCAAATAGATAAAACATAGAAACAGACAAATAAAATTATGGTATGCCAAGTCAAAGAAATGTTTTGTACTTCATAATGATTATAAAGACTATCTCATAAAGCAGAAAAATACTTTTGTTAAAATAATGTAAAAATGGGATATATGTATGATTAAAGTTACATAAAAAATAAAGATCTGTATTCTTTTGTTTGTTTTTTAGTCACTAGTTGTGTCCCACTCTTTCGTGACCCCATGAACTGTACCCGCCAGGCTTCCCTGTCCATGGGATTTCCCAGGAAAAGAATACCGGAGCAAGGTGCCATTTCCTTCTCCAGGAGATCTTCCTAACCCAGGAATCAAACCCATGTTGCCTGCACTGGCACGCAGATTCTTTATCACTGAGCCAGTAGGGAAGCCCAAAAGACCTACGTATGTATATGAAAAATGACGGAAAGGAAAATAAACAACAGGTATACTAACGGTATCTATAGCAGTGATTACAGTATTTTTCTTTCACTTCTCTTGATTTTTAAATTTTTATATAGTGGAGTTATGATAGTATCTAGAACTTACACAATTTAGTATTAAAAATTAGGCTAGAACAATACTCTTGTCTTTATTTGTCCATAATTTGCTCTGTAGCTGAACAAACAAACATTCACAGTGTCTTACCTGGCACCCGAGAGATCATCTGGCATAAGTCAACACTGAGTGCAGCCGCCCTCTGTAAGAGGTAACCCCAGGAATGCATCTGAATCTCATATCCTATAAGAATATCAGGATCATACCTGAAGAAGAAATGAGAAAATTAAACCTTTAACCAGAAGGACTGCTTCTTCATTAAACAAACTACAAAATTAAAAATCTATTTTTTATTGTATTTCTCAGGAAATATTATATTTCTCAGGGAAAGGGTGATATAGTGTTTACCTATAGAATTTCTATATAGGAAGGAATGGGGCATTTAGAGTTCTAAGTTTGAAGCTACTTTTGTAAAGCAAAAGTAGTTTCTACTTAGATTAGGTGTTTACTTGATATGACTTGAGAAAGAGGCTGCTAAAAATTGGGGTGGGAGGCAAGCATTACCAGTTAAATGCATGAATGAGGGTAAAATTGAGATATAATGTGGGCAGGGGTGGGGTGAAGTATGAGGGCATGTGTGGATACTATTTTGAAAATGATCTCCCAGGTCATTCTGTTGTCACTTTCTACCCCTCTATGCTCTACTGTCCTTAAACAGTTGTAATACTGAGAAAGAAATGGAAACTTCTTCCTTTCCCTCCAATTTTAGTAAAGACTTTGTCCTCACATAAAGAAAGGCCTCAACAATGACAAGTTTGCCTCTAAACTTAAGAGAAAGGTGACTTAGTTTAATGGGAGAATGAAATATTAATAGGGATAAGATTAATGTGGGGAAGCTAAACAGCAAAAACTAGGCAAAAAATGTGCTCGCTGTGGTCACATGGTTGCACTGGTAAACTGACAATCTGCATCTAACTCAGAAGGAGCCATTTTGTACTTCTGAGGACTTTCACATGACCACCATAAAAAAAAGTTCGATTATAGAACACAAGAAAATAGCATGAAGATTTACTTTCATAGGAAACCTGTGTGGGCAAGACAAGAACTGACTATAGTCTTAAGTGGAGAACAAAAACTTCTGAGCAACAAATACTGCAATGCTGCTATCAGATCAGAGTTCCTAAATTACTTTGATTGTTGTACTGTGCTGTGCTTAGTCATTCAGTCATGTCTGACTCTTCGCAACCCCATGGACTGTAGCCCGCTAGGCTCCTCTGTCCATGGGGATTCTCCAGGCAAGAATACTGAAGTGGGTTGTCATGCCATCCTCCAGGGGATCTTCCCAACCCAGGGATTGGACCCAGGTCTCCTGAATTGCAGGCGGATTCTTTATTGTCTGAGCCACCAGCGAAGCCCAAGAATACTGGAGTGGGCAGCATATCCCTTCTCCAGGGGAACTTTCCAACACAGGTATCAAACTGGGGTCTCCTGCATTGCAGGCAGATTCTTTACCAGCTGAGCTATCAGGGAAGCCCCTGATTGTTGTATTAGTATTTATAAAAGCCAAAAAGCAGAGTAAAAGATCACAAAAATTTGTAAAGTTGGGTTTCACATAACTGCCTTCAAAGTCATTCTGAATTATGGAATGACCAACCTGCCAGATTATATCACTTAACACTTGAACCATTTTCTAATATTCTGTCATTCTTCCACAGCCATTTTCTTTAAAAGGGTATTTAATTACCTTAGTTTGTACTTTGACAACAAAAATAAGAGTATCACATATATGTCCTTATTTTTAATCCTGAAGGATTTAGTGGCTGATGTCAAAAGAACTAGGTTTGAACCTCTGCAATAATATTCTTTTCATTTTTCCTATTCATTAAGGGCCCTATAAAATACATTCCCTAATGTAAATTTCAATATCTGGTGATCTGCTTTTGATCCATTATTACACTACAGACTTACAAAGTAGCCTTCAAACTTATTAGGAGAAAAAGATAACATATATGCTTTCCTCTATATAAAAAGGACAAGAAATTTCTAAGAAAACCACTTAACTTAATAAAACTTATTAATCTAATACAACAGCCAAATGGACCTTTTCCCCAACCTATAAAAGTGTTTTCTTGGTAGAAAGTGCAATGTGGCTGGTAATTCTGGAACAAAGAGCAGGATTACAACATAAGTGTGGAGAAGCTAAAGAAAGCAAAGGCTTATGCAACAATGTGGCTAAGACTTAGGCTCAGAGATCAGAGGTTAAGTGTAGACTGACTGATGCTAAAACTGAAACTCCAACACTTTGGCTACCTCATGCGAAGAGTTAACTCATTGGAAAAGACTCTGATGCTGGGAGGGATTGGGGGCAGGAGGAGAAGGGGACGACAGAGGATGAGATGGCTGGACGGCATTACCGACTCGATGGACATGAGTTTGAGGGAACTCCAGGAGCTGGTGATGGACAGAGAGGCCTGGCGTGCTGCAATTCATGGGGTTGCAAAGAATCGGACACAACTGAACAACTGAACTGAACTGATTCTTTAAAAGGAAGTCCAGAAAGGTCCTAGAGCCTTAAAAAAAGAGTCTCCCAAAACCATTCCTGCTCATTAGTCTTCTAAAATAGTATCCAGTATCTTAACACATCTTTTTGTTGATAGCAACTTCATCAACTCTTCCATTAATGTCAACGTCTTCTCAGAGCAAAGATGAACTAGCTGTATGATGAGTGCATCTCCCTGTAAAACTATGTAATGTCTAAACTTGAAAAACTTGGGCAGAAGTGTCAAGCGTCTCTAAAGATCATCAAGGATAGGAGATGTGAAGGATACACACACAAAAGAACCCGAAGCTGATAGCTTTAATACTTCTCATTTAGAACAGGCATTGCAATTTGGTCACAGTTAACTCTGAACGTTCATTTTCATACCATTGGAGATCAAACCAATCAATCCTAAAGGACATCAACCCTGAACATTCACTGTAAGGGCTGTTGCTGAAGCTCCAATACTTTGTCAAGAGCCAACTCACTAGAAAAAACCCTGATGCTGGGAAAGACTGAAGGCAATAGGAGAAGGGGATGGCAGAGGATGAGATGGTTAGACTGCATCACAGACTCATTGGACATGAATCTGAGCAAACTCTGGGAGACAATGAAGGACAGAGAAGGCTGGCATGCTGCAGTCCATGGGGTTGCAAACAGTCAGACATGACTTAGCAACTAAACAACGACAAGCATTCTGAACTTAAGAGAAGACTTTGGAAGGTTGCTGGAGTACCTATCATATACATTTCTAAGCATGAAGAGGATGCCAAATTATTACAGAGCTCTTCTGTTATAACTGTTACACAGTTCTTCCAATTTCTTCATCTGAATTTCTTTGACTCATGTAACATCTTATTATTGTAAGAATTATCTTTCCAATCAGCAACTTGCTCTGTTGTGGTAAATGGTTAATAGATTGATTAAATACACTTATTTTTTAATAGCTATGAAAATTTTTTCTCAGTTAACTACTTGTAAAGTAGTAGTGTCTCTTGTAAACTACTACTGCTCAGAGATGACTGCTGAAAAAAACAAAAAGTTACCCTTAATGCTTCTCTTAATAGATTTATTAAAGATTTGGTTCTTTTAGAAAACCTGTGTCATTTCAACATTTTCAGATCTATCATGTATATATGTTTTGACCCAGAGGTTGTTCGGTCTTACAAGACTCTCAAAGCTGATAAGCTATCTGTTTCAAGTTCAAAGTTCCAAGGATTCCATATTTCTTCTGTGAAAACATTTGGTGACAGTAACAAAATCTTGGTAACTTGTTCTTTAATTTTTGTAAATTTTATTCACTCTACCAGGTTTCTGAAAGTTACAGAAAGAACAAGGTTGAGTAAATGCAATTAGTAGTAAAGAACAAAATTGTGGAGAGGGAGCACCAGAAACATGAAAACGATTTTATTTGCTTAGGCAGAAAAAAGTTGCTTCACAATTTATATTGCAGATAACACTAAGACCTGTACAGATGAGAGGTGGAAGAGCTCTAACTTGGGGAGTGGCAGCGAGCATCGGGAGAGGAGAAGGAATCATCTTGAAAACGAATTCTGAGGTTAAATGGATAGGAGGGACTAATGCATGGACTAGGGAAAAGAAAAAGGTAGGGCTCAAAACTTAAACTGTTTAAGTTAGGGAGGCTAGGGAAATGTATAAGTAATAGTTCAAGGAAATAGAGAAAGGTAAAAAATGTCTTTGACAAGAATATAGTGGATCTGGTTTTACTTGTTTAATAGCACTTTACATGACTTTACATGTTTGCCACCTGAGGAAGTAAATGAAAAAATAAAGACGATAAACCTCTTTGAGACTATGCATCTGTATTTAATTCAGTTTTATATTCAGCACCTAGCACTGTATTTTACAGAGTTGATACTTAAGTACTGACCAGGCTAAGAGTTTTATGTGCTTTATCACACTTAATTCTAATACCTATTACCCATTTTACAGATGAGGAAATTAAAGTTTAGAGAGATAAGCAACTTGTTCAAGACAAAGACAAAAAGACAGAGATGGCTGACTCCCAAGCCTATGCTCTTAGCAAAGCCTGTGTTAAGTAGGTACTCAACAAATGAGGTTTAAGAAGGAAATAACCTTTAAGGGAGTTGTTTGGAGTAATACATAAACAACATTACAGAATTGAAATGCTAATATTTAATTCTTCTTCTCTTCCTAGTAGCCATGTGATGTAGAGTAAGAACCAGCAGTTAATTTTGTTTTCTTTACTGCACTTTTCTTAACAACTAGTATAATTCATGTTATGGACATTTAAGAAAGTTACTACACTTGCAAATAACTGACAAGATTCTCAATGTTGGCAGGTACTCCTATTGCTAGGAATATACCTAACAAGGAGAACACAAGTCTACAAAGCCCAGGGACACTACTAGATATGCATTGGCCCACAAAATGGTATTTGACTAAAACTCTTACATGTTCCTTTTCCTAAGCTGCTTGCAGTATGAGCTCTGAAAGTACCTGACATGTTGACAAGCTGTGTGAGAAGATAAAAGATAGGACTGACAATGGTAAGACTCAAGTGGATGGGAATCCATCCAGTTGCCAGTGCTATAAATAGTAAAAATACATTCCTCTTTTTTCCTCCCTAGAGTGGTGGGGAGTAGCATATCATTTTTTCTTTTTTTGATGCTCTGACATCTAATTTTGTTTCTTTGAAAATGTTTTCTGGTGTTCTAATTTTCTTTCTTAAAAGATTCTTTTTAATTGAAGGGTAATTGGTTTACAATATTGTGTTAGTTTCTGCCATACATCAACGTGAATCAGCCATACGTATACATACGGAGAAGGCAATGGCACCCCACTCCAGTACTCTTGCCTGGAAAATCCCATGGACGGAGGAGCCTGGTAGGCTGCAGTCCATGGGGTCGCTACAAGTCGGACATGACTGAGCGACTTCACTTTCATGCATTGGAGAAGGAAATGGCAACCCACTCCAGTGTTCTTGCCTGGAGAGTCCCAGGGACGGGGGAGCCTTGTGGGCTGCCGTCTCTGGGGTTGCACAGAGTCAGACATGACTGAAGTGACTTAGTAGTAGTAGCATACATATGTCTCATATCTCTTGAACCTCCCTCCCACCTCATCATACCCTTCTAGGTTCTAATTTTCAAAATAGATTGTGTTAACCCATTTGGGATTCAATCAGATGTTGAGTCAGTAAAATATCATCACTGATCTTTAATACAGTATATCATCTCACTTTTACAGGAAAAAGTTTTCCAAAGCAAAACAGAAAGGGTTGGGTTTAACAACATGCTCAAGGACAGCTTTTATCCATACATCAGAATCCAAAGAGTTATTTTCCAGCCTGCTTTTAGGCATTTAAAAACCTAAACCTAGCAACAGGCAGAAGTTTTAAGTTTCTAGAAAAGTGAAACACATCGCTACTAAGAGTTATACTCTTGAGAACATGCAAAAGAGATTCACTTAATTGTTTTATTTTTAAATTAAAACAACTTTGGTAAAACATTGTTTTCATACATTTTGACAAGATTCTACTATCAAGCATCAAAGCCAACATCAAATGGTCAAAAGAGATTTTTAAGAAATTATGTACACAAAAGGGTATGTACCAGATAGTCCTAGATTTATGAACAGATTATAATCCAAAATTTTGGAAATACAGATTTGTTTAGAACTCAGAAAACATTTTCTTAAAAAAAAAAAAAAAAGTAAAAAGGTATTGAAATGGTGGTTCCTAGAGTAGAACCCTATTTAATCAATGATACAATTTAACTTTATAGTTATTATTTCATCACCACAGAAAAATGCTAAAATCTAACTGGAAAAAGCTAGAAGCTAAGCTAGTATTTGTCTTTCACTGGCCCCTCAGTCTTGAGAATAGAATATTCTTTTTTTTATCCCTAATCTGATGGAAATGATGATGGTGATTGGAGATGAGAGCAAAATCCTTTCTAGAATAACTTTTCTTTCAAGGGCCACAGGAAGTGACTCACTTTCTCTTTTTAACCTTCACCTACATTACTCAGCAATAGCACAAAAGGACTGGAAAAATCATAAAATAAAAACAATACCTCTTTATTATATTTGCAATTTCTTGAAAAAGTGTCTTCTCATCAGCAGCATAGGTAACTTGTAGTCCTGTGATTCCAGATCTAATAAGTAATGGGGTCTGATATCTGATATCTAAGAAATAAACAAAATGTTTATTATATATAATTGTGTTAAGTAATATTATCTTACTTTTGAGTAAAATTATACAACTAGAATATTTTAAAATAAGACAGCTTCCCCAAAGTAAACACATAATTGTTTCCTGAAAATTTTCTTAAAGGTTTTCTTTCTAGCACAATATGCAACTGAAAATTCAAATTTTATGTTTTCAGCTATTTTACTAAAAGTCTATATTCACAAAATTCCCTAGATAACATGTCACCCAAAAAGAAATTTTATTACTTTATCTCTTTTTATAGGAAGAGCTTTGCTTAGTAGAAAATATTTTAATTAGTGGTATGCTGGAAAACGTTGACAAGCACCTCTCCATGGAGGGGGCATTAGGGGGAGCCCTGATTTGTACTGCTTGCCTATTTCTAAGACATGAGAAATTCTGACCATGGCTAAATTCAAATTACCAATGTGACATCAACTACTTCAAAAAATTCATGAAAATTTAGCAACTGGCTCATGAGCTGGTACAAGCCGGCTCAAGCACATCATTGATTAAACTGCAAATTCCTGAACAGTTTTGTTCCGTTAAACCTTCCTCCTCAATTGACTGAATTCAGATATTACTATTTAAAACTGCCAAAGAACACTTGGTATTTTATAAAATGCCTTATGTGGTATCCTATATGAAAAACCTCTGAACTTAATGTATTTATGGAGAAATATCAACAAAATTGGAATATACTTTAAGTAGTTTGCAAGCCATTAACTTACAGTAGTAAGTTAAAAATTTTTTTAAAAAATTTTTGGCCACACTGCATGGCATGTGGGATCTTAGTTCCTTGACCAGGGATTGGAACCTGTACTCCCTGCACTGGAAGGGTGGAGTCTTAATCACTGGACCACCAGGAAAGTCCATAACTTAACTTCTTAAAGCAAAGAAAAACTCTGTATTAGCAACAAAATACCAGCATGTATATATAAGGAGGACTGTCTACCCAACGTATAGATATAATATCATTTGAATTCAACAGTAACAATTAGTATTTTATATAATATTTAGATCAAATTAGATATGCTAATTGGAAATTTTATTAAGCTGTTTATATTGTACTGCTTCTAACTTCTAACAGTAATTCAAGAATAATGAATCTAAGACCAAATTATATACAACACCTCCTATTCCCACCTCAGCAAACATTTAGAGAGAAGTTCTTTTTTTAAGGCTAGCAAAACTTTATTACGAAAGTTTTATGAGCACAATATAAGAAATGAAAATTAAATGCCAGAATTCTTCATGAACATAGGTGCACGCATCCTAATATAACAATGGCAAACTGAATACAGCAGTAGCTAAAACAATATACATCAAAGCCAAGGTGAATGTATCCTAGTATTTAAAGTTCTGTTTAACACCAGGGAATTAGTTATTTTAATCTGACACAATAACAGACTATAAGATGTGCATGGTAGGAAACTCACAGATGCATAATCAACAAAATAGTACTATTTGAGGAAGTTCCTAACCATGAGGTAGAGAGGAGTTCTTTATGCTTGTTTGGTTTAGACCCTGAGCAAAGAAACTGCCCCAACACAAGGTTCTTCCTCTGGTGAAAGTGAAAGTGTTAGTCCCTCAGTCGTATCCAACTTTTTGGGACCCCCTGGACTGTAGTCTGCCAGGCTCCCTGGTCCACGGAATTCTCCAGGCAAGAATACCAGAGTGCCTAGGCATTTCCTTCTCCAGGGGATCTTCCCGATCCAGGAATCAAACCCAGACCTCCTGCACTGCAGGCAGATGCTTTACCGTCTGAGACACCAGGGAAGCCTACATACTTCCTAGGGTATGTAGGTATAAAATTAATAAAAATGATCAATACCTTGACTAGACACTGTCTTGTCTTTATCAATCACTATTACACCTGTGAGTTCTGTTTTGTCTGTATCCGGTAGTGGAGTGTCAGATGAGATGCAGTAGAACAGAGCACAGATTGGGTCAAATTCAGGATCTGGTTCTAAGTCTCGTCTAGTTCGAGCATGTAATTCCACACTGATTAGGGTAAGATTTTGTATCTATAAAAGGAAATAAATACCATGGTTTTAAGCATTTTTTTGAGACAAACTGAAAGTAGTATGTTTCACTAAGGCTCTGAGGAAATACATGTGTAAAATTACAGAAAAATGCTATATAGGACACATTCACAAATTAAAACTAGGTTTTTAGTTGTAAGATCAGATTAAATCAATTCATGTTTTTCTTTTAAAAACTCTCTCTAGAGTACATGCAGTGCCTCTCAATTTCTATTTGAGAAAGAATGACTAGGCCAAAAGGTACATTCAAAGCAAAGTCTATTAC
>NW_011494945.1:4495073-4535065 GCF_000754665.1 Bison bison bison | reverse complement strand
TTACTTTCCATTCAGTTAACTATTGTTCTACCTGTACTTTAAACTCAAAAGAGTTCTACTTTTTAGTTTGAAACTCCTACTTGTTAATTCTCTGAGAGTTACTTAGACTTTCATATATAATAGACAATTTTTAAAATAGTTTTTCCTGAAAACAAAAATCATAAGAATTGTAAGATGTCAAACACAACAGCCAGTTTTTTGACCATGTACATTTTCTCTTTGACATGTAATCCAAAAAATGTAATATTTTTGCTTTTTACACTTAACTTCCTATGCCAATAAAAACACTTAACAGTAATCCTTACTTACTTCTCTAAGACAGAGTTAAGAATAAACTCTGGATAAGGAAAAAAGATATAGATTGGATTCATGATTACAGCTGGAATTATAGCCATTACTGTACCAGTGATATACAGATATCTGGCAGTGGAAAATAGGAGAGTACTGTTACAATACTGCAATTATTCAGGTCACCTTAATTTAATAAAGGATCTATATTTTGTATTTATCGTGCATGCCATCTGTTGAAATTTAAATGCAGAAATTCTCCTTAGCAATGGGAGTAGAATTTAGTAGGTATCTCTGGAGGACAACTAAATAATATCAATCAAAATTTTATAAGGACAGAACAAATTAGTGGTTACCACTGGGAAGAGAAGGCGGGAAGGTCACGATGGGATAGAGGATTAAGAGATACAAAATATTTTGTATAAAATAAATAAGCAACAAGGATATATTATACAGCACAAGGAAATACAGCGATTATTTTATAATAATTTTAAATGGAGTACCATCTATAAAAGTATTGAATCACTATATACCTGAAACATATAATATTGTAAATCAACTATTTCAATTAAAAATAAGACATGTCCTTCAATCTAGCATTCCTACTCCTGAGAATGTATCCAGTAGATATACTATGTGGCCAAAATATATGCACAAAATGCACAAAGATGTTTACTAAGATGATACTATTTTCAGTTTTTATAAATTATAAACGACTAAAAACCTAAATCTCTATCAGTTTGGAACTGGTTACTGCCAATAAATTAGGTGGCATACATAAATGCTACACAGAATGAATACTCTGTAACCTTTAACATTTTGAAAAGAATGAACCAGATCTGTATGTCCTAATATGGAAAGATCACCATAATACAGTGATAAATGGAATAAATGAGTGTAATATGCTTCCACATATATAAAAAATGTTAAGCACATGCATAGAAAATGTCTGCAAAGAGACAAAAAACACAAAACTGTTTACTGTTTTGGGGGAAGGGAATTCATATGGGAGAGAAGCTTACTTCCAATGTAAATATTTTTGTCTTGAAGTTTTTTACCATGTACATGTAATAGTGCATGCATTCATCAGTAAATTTGTTATTAAGTACTTTTTAAAATATAAAGAACATTAATTATGCATGTATAAGGCATATGGAATAAAACAAATCTCCAAAAATTGTGAAATGGAAACCGTCTCCCTAAACCTAAACAAAATAAAAAATCAGTTTAATTAGAAAAGAAGGAACATGTGGAAAAACTATGGAGAAGACTGAAGACAATTTCGGGCCAAAAGAGTTCTGGAGGTTGATTTAGTTATACACTAGGCCAAATTTCACACTCCAAATTTGCCTTTTCACTCCTCAATATAAAATGCATTATAGTTCTTAGGGGTACTTTTTTTAAGCCAACATATGGAATGAAGAGATGGAGAGAGATTTACCGAGTGTAATCAGTAAAGAAGGGGGTAAGAAAAGGGAATACAAACCTCTTTTTCTGCACTGAGTACTTTATATGTAGAAGAGAGAAAGAGAGATTAGCCCAGGGTAATGGAAAAGAGGAAAAATGCTTGGAGCACAATTTCCTAGTAAAGGGAATAGAGTACAGTAGTTTTATTTTGGTGCATTCCCTATCTGACCACCAGGTGGCTATTTGGACTGTGTCTTGAGACACAAAAAGCATGTGAGGAAGCTACGAGCAACTTGCCAGACCTTCAGAGAGATTTTAACTTCAAGAAGGCCCAAGATTCTAAAATAGGGTTACATAGAATAAAACAACAGTATAAGAAGGAAAATACGTTTTTCAGATAATAACAGAAAAAATCAAATGCAACAAGTCTTTTTGTTAAGGTCTATCACATTTGCTTTAATAAATATTTTTTACAAAGTATTTTCTTTAACTTTTGAATTTTGGGTGTGTACTTGATAAGATAAACATTCCTGAGCTTGTTACTTAATTTATCTGAACTTCAGGGGATAGTATAGAATCAGATATAAAACAGGAACTAAATGAATGCTGCTGAATGAAGAAATGTGCAAATAAACTATTAGGTAGACTATGTTCTGATCTAATTCTAAAAAAGTAAAAATCTTAGATCAAAGTTAGGGTAAAAATGAGGACAATATTTAAATTTTTCTTAGTCAACTCATCTAATCCTCAGAAGATAGAACCTATTGGAGACCAAAAACCCAACCAAAAAAATCATATTCTCAGCTATAAGGGCAAAGACATAAAACAACTGTATAAACCAGTACTGACCCAAAGAAATATGAAAGTCACATTCATAATTTAAAATTTTCCAGTACTCACATTAAAAAATAGGCTAAATTAATTTAAAATATTTTCACATAATCAATATATCAAAACTACCCATTCAACATGTAATCAATATAAAAAATTACTAATAAGGTATTTCATATTCTTTTTTCCTATTAAGTCTTTGAAATCAGTATGCATTTTACATTTATGGCACATCTCAGTGAGGCTGCAAACGTTGTAATGGAAATAAATTACTTAAAATTAAAATGAAATCTAGAATTTCTTTCCTAGATATGTAAGCCAAACTTAAAATTCTCAATAAACATATGTTAGTAGCTACCATTCTGACGGCACACAAATAAACAATGAAAATATATTCTAATTTCACCTCTGTGCCAATCAGACATGTTCTGAGTTGTGTCTTCTTTACAGAAATATTTACAGTAAACACAGATAAATTAACAGTGAATACAGATAAATTTACAGTGAACCATTCATATATATTCTCCAGTAAGAATGTACATTTTTTTCAAGATAGCTTCCCAGTCTTTGCATATGGTTTGTGCTGTGAAGATAACTGGGTTATAAAGATTACATGAACAAATGAACTGTACAAACAATAATTCACTAAGTCAACCAAACAGACAATGCAAGTAGGTAGGGATGTAATATAACATGGTAATATAACAATCCCAGAGTAATATACAGAGTTTCAAATAGCTGAGAAACGTTTTCTAAATTTTAGCTTCTTTTTAAAAATTTCAGGTATAAGGTTTGAGAAAATTGTGAAACCACAAAGCAGTCTCAATAACTGATGACTACTTTAAAAGTTTCTCTGTTTCATACAAATACATAAAATAGTAAGGATAATAAGAACAAGATAAAGATGAACAGGTATAGAATTCAGTGTAGTCCTCTCTCTGTAAAAAATTTCTGTACTTGTACCACAGAATAAAACGTAAGAGTTGAAATGTGTATGTGTCCTTACTGTTGCAGTTTTACCTCGTGTAAAGCTTTCGCCTCCTCTAAGTTTTGTATGCTGACTTTGAAACCATAAGTATTGTTTAAGGATGGTCCATCAATCTGAGAAGTTTCTTTCTTTGGGGTATTTACTGCTGCAAATTGATTCTATTAAAAAAAGAACACACAGAGCCAGAAAAAAATAATGAGCAATCATTTCCTTTCTTTTGATTACTTATTTCTGCTTAGATAACTTTATGCATTTAGTAATACATGATAAATTAGTACCATCTCCTTAAGTAAAAGAAGAAACTTAAGTATTTTATTTGCATTTTTTCAGGCTAGTAACTCAAGATACCAGAACTGGGTATGTGTAGAAATATCTGATATAATCTGTAAGTCAACCATATATTGATTCTTGAGTTTACAAACCCCCAATACAGAAAATAATAGCTTTGTAGAGAGTTGACATTTGTACCACATGGACATTTATCTTGACCTTTCTTGGAAATATGACAAGCAAGCAAGCAATATATTTGCAAGTAGTCTGGCTAAAAATGTATAAAAGATTTAAAACTGTGGGTTTGTATTTTACCCTAATACAACATGTATCTGAAAGATAAACTAAAGTATTATTTTCAAGGGGTTAGAAAGAATGGAATCTATTTTTTTTTTAAATAAAAAAATATATATTCTGATTTCCAAATCCATTAATCATTTTCCTGAAAGTGTTGATTTATGTTCATAGAGCACTCATACTTGTTTTTAATATATATGACTTTTAATTCAATACTGATTTAAAAATGATAGTTTTAAAAAGCATTTGTAATCTCAAAATAGAAATACTAAAATATATTTTATGTAGTTAATGATATTTACGAGAAGTGGCCAATACAGAAGTGATCTCTATAATATATTTCTAAGGATACATGTCTAATGCATACTTTTTTTCACATAACCATGTATTTCCAGTTAAGTATTACAACAATTTTTAGTATTTGAATAAAGACATTTATGATTTTTCAGAGTTTTGGTAATAAATAATGTTGCTTTCCTTTGATATTTAGCAAAATGAACTGAAAAATCAATAATGCTATATTTGAGAAAAAAGTAATAAACCAAGAAAAAGGATATACTTTTGGTGGGATCAAAAATCACTTACTTGAGCTCTGCTGTCATTGGATTGTTCTGATTTTGCCAGTAATCAGTTAATGTATTTGTATCCTCATAATCCACATTTTGGCTATCATATTCACTTTCTCTGTAATATTTGTATTTACATATAAGAATCTTTTAGATCCCAACAACAAAAAAAAATTTTTTTAATTAGGCAATTTCTTGTTGTCTCAAAGACATGTAAATAAATGATGCAAAAATATAATAAAATTATTAAAAAATTGAGACACAAAGTTATCAATTATCTAACTGAAATCCAAGAATAAGAATGGATCTTCCACTGATCTTTAAATATGTTTAGCATAGTTACCTTTGCTTGTGTTAAGAGTACTCTTCTAAGAGCGTCAGTATTACTTCCTTTCTTATGACTCAATTTCTGGATTTTTGGTTCTGTAGAAAGAAATTTTATATTTAACATACAAATCAAAATTGCCTGCTTCAGTGTTTTTGTTTCTTTTTAATTTTTGTTGTTCCAGCTCTTAGGTACCATTCATGAGTACTGTCCTATAAATTCTTCACAAAGATTTCACAATTTAAAAATGAAACTGATTCCAACCTGTGATTCCCACACTAAAATAACTTTTAATATTTGTACTATTAAATAAAAACATTTAGATTTTAGTTGTTGGATTTTATTCCTCAGTTATTACCCTAGGGAACCATTTAATCCATTTATTCACTGACTTATCAAGTATTTATGAAGATGAAGAAAAAAATAATCTTGTACCCTTGTGAGGTCTAGAGAGAGAATCAGACATTGATCAAATACATATAGAAAAGTAAAATTATAACTGGGATAAGTACAACAAAGCAGAAGATAATTGAGAAATTTTATCTAGTCAGGGAATTTGGAGAGCTTTTTTGAGCTAAAATACAAAGAAAGAATAGAAATTAACTAGGAAAAGAGTGGGAATTTTCCCTGATTACCAAACAAAAAAACTGGAAATTGTTAAGGGTGAATAAGAAGGCTAGGGTAGAAGCCCAGGTGAGAGATGAGGGCTTGGTAGTACCTTGGTAGACAGAGGCAGAGAGTTTTGGGTAATTTAGGAAACAAAGAAGTGTGAAAACCACAGGATGGGCAGTGAGGGAATCAGGTGATATTATAAATAAGACCACTGTTTCTGACCCGTGTAACTCAGTGACAGAACTCGTGGTACTGTCCATTCAAATTAGGAACAGTTTTCAATGTGTGGGCATGTATGCGTGTGTATAAAGCATGCTAGGTGATTGGTAGTGAATGGATACAATGAGATCATAAACTAAGTTTAAAAAATACTGACCTTGTGGTGCTTTTGAGCATTCAAATAGAAATGCCAAAGGTAGCTGGATATACCATTCTGAAGCTTTAAAGAGAATTCTAAACTAGAAATTAAAATTTGTGAATTATCAATTCTGTGGGCAGGAACTAGGTCATTGAGAGAACACAGAGTAAAGAAAGCTTAAGGCTAAGCCCTAATAAACTACAATATTTAGATAATAACTGAGAATATGAGGTAAACTTCAAAGGAAAGCAAGTGGGAAGAAACAGAGAAGTAGGGGTAGAGCCAAAGGGAGAAGCAGCTCTAAGAAGGAAGGTGTGGTCATAAGAACAAGGGCTGCTTGGAGGGCATGCGATAGAAAGACTGAAAAACATCCACTGGATTTAGCTACATGAAGATCGCAGAGAATCTTCACAAGATCCATACTGGTGAATTGATGGGGGCAGAATCCAGTTTAGAGTGGGCTGACAAATGAGTATGATGTAAAGCAATAGAGCTATCAACTCAGAGAGATCTTTTAAGAAATTTGGCTTTAAGTGAGAGGAAAAAGAGTACAGGCTAAAAGACAGAAGGTCAAGACAGGTGTTTGGTTTTCTATTTTACAGGGTGGGAAATATCTGGATATACATCAAAGCCAGTAGGAAATTAAGTTGAGAAAGAAGATAAGGTTTCTGAGAGGGCTCCTACATTTTACCCAGAAGGCAAGAAGAAAGGATGGAAACAGATGTGAGTATATTTCACAGCAGAAAGATAAAAAAGTTATCATGTGATGATATCTAAGACAGGATAAAATAACAATAACCTCTCATTAGCTGAGCTAAAATTACATTTAAAAAGCTCTGATTTTCATTACATAGTCAATGCTGCTTTCATTTCTGGTATCTGAAGAGCTCCATGGTGACTTTGTTATTTGTAAACTTACCTGTTGACAAAGGGCTAAGGCCAGTTGCCTCAGGAAGCCTTTCTAGTTTTCTCTGTATGATTGGTGTACTATGAAGGCAAAGTGATTCACATATCTCAGTTCTTGTCCTAACATTAACTGGGGATATCACTAGAGGCTCCTGGGACTCAGTGCAGGGGCTCTTCTGTACACCATCTTTTACAGGCTTTAGTAAGTTCTCAATAGTCAGAGAATGCAGGTCCCCTACTGGTGATGAGGGTCTCTCATCTCCATTTAATGTTTTGGAGTCTGGGGATGCTGCCTGTTGCCAAGGGGGAATTGCTGGAGAATCAGGAGAGCTATAACTAATGTAATAGTCATCGTCATCATCCTGATCTTTCTCAGCATCACCTGCAGAAGCAACTAGTGGCAGCGTCTGACTTTCACTTGCAGTCTGATGGCATTCTGTGGTTGGCGCTTGTAAAGCAATCTGAGAATTGTCAACATCTTCCTTGGTATGTGCTGTAGTGGGGAGTGTATGTGGAGTTGTATCCATTTTTGGAGGCGCTACAGGTCTGTCATCTGGATTAACTGAAGAGCTGAAGTCTTCAGCAGATTTTACAACTCCAGTTGGCTCCGTTTTAGACAGTTTCTTGGAACGTTCATATTCTTCTTTGGCTTGAAGCCATGCCTGAACCAGTTGTCGACTTGGGGCACATTTGCAAGGCATGATCACAATTTTTTTATCTTCAGCCATTTTACAGTTATTACTTGATCCTTTATTGACAACTGCTTGGCCATTGCGAGGGGGTGACCCAGGTCTTGGATTTTGAGTCATTGCTGAGAAGGCTGTTTTCCATAGACGAAGTCCTTCCAAAGAAAAGTCTCCCTCAAACTCAGCCAGATCATTTGGAAGTCGAGTTTCTACCATGAGAAGCCGTCCGCCGATCTCCCTATAAACAACATATTTTAGAACTGTTTTGTCTCAAAGAAAAATTACCAAAATATTTAGCTCCTTAACTTAGAGATTTTTAAAAGTTCTTTTTGGAGTTTTAAAAATGCTTATTTCTTTCTTCCATTTCCACATCCTATGCCCCAACCTCCACAAACATATATTTTATGCAGGTACATTCCATCTTTAGTCTCAATATGCTTTTTCTAACAGGTATATGACTACTAAATTAACTTCCTTTGGAAGGTATCATCAATACCAGGGAAAGAAAGTGTCCAATGAAGCCTTCTTTTTAGGAGATGGTACAGACACATCCGATTCCTTTCCTCTATTCATCTTAAATAACTTTCCACTGTCACCATATAAGAATTAAAATGCTGGAAGAATTTATCATCAGAGACTATACCCCAGATTTTATCTATAACCTCTTTATACATTCTCTACTCTCTATGCAGCAGTCTAGCAAAGCCTGTCAGTTCAAACAAGTCTTTATACCCTGCCAAATTCCCTCAAACATTACAAAAGTCACACACAATTGATGTAAACTACCGTAATTCTTTCTCCCCTTTACATGAAAAAGGTTAATACTAACGTAAGAATTTAGCAGTTGGCAAGGTGCACATAGGTTAAATGCTACTAATGTATGTGAAGAATCACTACTTAAAAGGAAACCTGGCCTCGTTTCTAATAGTTACTGTAAGTATTAAGCTAAATTTCGTTCTCTAACCTATCCATAGGTCATGTATTTATGCCTTCTGCAGCAACATAATATTACTTTTTCTTCTTCATGGTATCTCTTTCATGAGTATGAAGATCATTCTTAGTTTCTGCAATTACTTCTTGTAGGGCATGATTTCCCAAATGACCTGGTCACTTTTAGATAAAACTCAATGAACTGAATTCTTATTTTTGACTGGAGCTGCAGGAACAGCACCAGAGTTACCACATTTCCTTTCCCCCTATATATGGAAAGATTCTAGCTCTTACTAGTTAACTCCATAATCAGGATTAGCACCTTCCCTGTACCTACGTTGCAGCTTTATGAAAAATTAGGAGAATTATTGTTATCGAAGGAACTGAGTACACATATGTGACTATACCCAACTCTAATATTAATAATACAGAGATCATAATGAAGTAAAAGATAAGCAAAAATTGCTGAGGTGTGGTAAGTTCAGCTTTCTTGGATATTGTCAGCAGCATGCTAACTGCTACAACTCATGCTGTAATATATATCAAGAGCCTTAAATTTTTCAGTCATCCTATTCTGAGAGTTTTAAGTAAAGACTCCAAAATACAAGAAATGCTTTATGAAGACGGTATCACATAATTCTCTATAGTAGCCAAACAGAGAACAACGTTTCTGTCTAGTAATATGCATGTGATAGAATATTATGCAGTCATTTAAAATGATGTTTCAAGACACTCATAAATTTGGAAAATGTTTACATTATAGTGGTGAGTGAATCAGTTTCAACATAATATTGTGATTATAGTAAGAACACATCAATAAAACAAAATAAAAACTATACTGAAAAATGAAAACATTAAAATAGTAATAATGGTTGTTACTAGGTAGAGAAATGGTGTCATTTTTATTTCTTCTTTTCCTAAATTTTCTACAGTGAATACATAGTTTTTAATTAGAAAACTTTGTATAGGGTACAAATTTCAAATATAATGACTATCATATCCTTTTATTTCAACTGCAGAATAAGCGCCAAAGTTGGACAACAATTAATAGTAACACAGAGTAAATGACTAGGACATGCTAAGTTAACTAAGAATTAAGAAGATGTGCAAGGCTAAGGAAGAAAATACAGATGAAAAAATAAACCATAATCACTACTGGTAAAGTCAAAGTCCCCAAAATAATGGAAACTAATGGCTAAGGAACATACGTTCATATATTCTGACAGTGAAATAAAGAGTTCCATTCATGTTAAAAAACCAAATGTGGGTACCAGGCACAAAAGAACAGCAAAACTATGTGCCAGGCAGTGCGGGGGTGAGGCAGGGTGAGGGATTTTCTACCTTTCACTTCAAATCCTTAGAGGAGGGAACTTCTACTCTGTATTTCTGATCACTTTTTCTCACCCCTTTCTTAAATGGACTCTTGCAGAAATTACTGCTAATCTGCTGGGTAAAAAGCCTGGCATTCACTGTCTGTTTCAGTAGGGTAAGGAACACAGTGCTGCTCAAGGTCAGTGCATACATGCAGTGTGGCCTGTTGCCTTTGCTGGCACATCCTATCTCCTTCCATCATTTAGATTAAGCAGGGTCTGCCTCAGCAGTCCTGGCAATTCTGCTCTGCTTCTGACTGGATGGCTGAAATGAACTGCCTCTCTCTGCAACTGATTAGGTAAACAGGATCAAAGACACAGGGGCCAAAGCCATCCCTTAAACTTCTTGGATTAAGCCTTGCCCTCCAGTTTAGCGCTTATCAGGTATGTTCTACCTTGGTGATACAGGCAGGATAGGATACCTACTTAACTACTGATTTATAAATAGGCCAGGGCTGTGGTCTATTTATAAACCTTCACCTTTTGCTACTGGCTTTGTGTGTGCATGGATCTGTCTCTCTGTTTATCACTTTTCTGAAAAGATTCTTAAAAGAAGAGATGAGGGGAATCAAAGTCCATCTTGTACTCCTAATAAATGTACAACAACAGTAACAATATGAATGAAGATGCTGGCAATATGAAAAGAGAGTGTATGTAATAGAAACAACTTAAAATAATCTTCATTTAGAGAAATATCCTAAGAGTATTTAAAACATATGTATGCTTATTTTCAAACTTTTTTTAAAAAGTTCTTAAAATTATGAAAGCTTACCACTTAAATACCATCTTTAAAATGATAATACTATAAAAGTATTATGACATCCTTCTTGGCATCATGTCATAGACAGTCTCTAATCCTTTAATGTTGATGCATTGCAAAATAACAGATCCAAGACCAACACTGATCAATTTAAATAAATTTCTCTGGGTACAACTATCCACCCAGTTTGTGAATTCTTTTAATATGTCCATAATTACAAAATTGTTTTCATAATGATATACTTACAAATACAGTATCAGAGAGAAAGTAGTACTCAGTTACCAAATTTTGTTACATACATTGTAATTATTCAGAGTGACCCAAGGGGAAAAAGAATTCTGATTACCTGGGCTTTTCTGGTACATCAGAAGGATTACTGCAAAATGGTTCTTGGTAAATGGTTTCTGAAAGGTCATGATCCAACAAAGTTGCCATAATTTCTTCCCTACTTGGTGGGGACATAAGTGGTTTCAGAATGTGAGCAGTTCGAGGAGTGAAACTGCCGTTTTTAGATTGCGAGGGAGAGCTGGTAGACCTTGGCGAACTATCCGGAGTTGGTGTCAACACATCAGTGTTTCTTGAAACATACAATTCTAAATCTTCAGAGGCTGCATCTACAAGTTCACCATCAGGGGAGGATAGTATTGTAGTAAAAGAAGTATTGACTGCATCAAGAGACTGCCCCATTTCTTTTCTGGTATGACTTTGAATCCAGTCTGAACTGCCCGGCTGTGAGAGGCTAAGAAACACTTCTTTGCTTATTGAACTCCTATTTAATCTGGATTTTTCATTTAGACAGTTCTCTGACTGCTGAATACAGAAAGTCTCCATAATTGAATTAGACCGAGATGTTAGAGGATGAAAGGTATTTTTCCACTGATTGTTGCGATGATTCTCATTGCTATCTATGGGTGATTTCTCAAATAGTTCAGGACTTAGAGTACCAGATCGAATCCATGCGGTTGAGTCTGAGGCATGATGTTTGTCTTCATCACATTTCTGGTTATCATGACTTAAAAACTCAGTTTTTTCTACAGTTTGTCCTGGGAAAAGATCCTGAACTGCATCACTTAGGAACTTCTGAGGCAAATTCTGATCAGCTGGGACAAACTGACTTCCAGAATAAAAACTACAAAATCCAGTTTGACCTATTGTATTAATATCAAAATTGTAATTATGTTCAGGGGACAAGCTATCTTCAAGTGAATAACAACTTTCAAAACCTGGATCTGAAAAGAAGATGGGACTATCATCTGATAGGGAATTATCCAATTGGCCAGAGTTTTGTAAATTTAGAGAGTCTACTTTAAGAAGTTTGGGAATTTTTTCTTTAGGTTTTGTACTTCTGGGAGTTCGAGGTTTTCTTGGAGATGTTACTGATCGTGTTCGTTTAACTGATTTGTTATGCTCAAGGGAAACAGAGATATTTTTGTTTGGCTGCTGTTTATTAGATAATGGGTCTTGTATACTATTTCCATTTTGTGCTTTCTGTTGTCTTTTTTGCAACAATTCTTTTAGAACTGCCAGTCCAGACTGTCCTTCACCAAATGCTGAAGGTGTTGACATATTTCGATTCCTACATTGAGAAAGTGCTTTGGTTTGTGAAACTGCTTCTGACAATGGCTTTTGCTTTACCCTTTCAGGTTTAAAGTTTGACATGTCTAAAATAAAACCCCTTTGTTTTTGCTCCCAAGCTATTTGTTTGATTGGGCTTCTCAAAGAAGTTACAAAGCAATTATTAGGCATCTGACTTTCTTCTGAAGCTGCATTTCCTGGAGAACAAGTTTCACTGTGCTTTGAACGTTCTGCCATGCACACAATCTGCTGCTGACTATCTTTGCAATGCAAAAAATTAGGGGCATACGTCTGGTCTGGCTTTGATTCTAGGGAATTACGATATTCATTTAACTTTCCAAGAGATGACAAATAGCTTTTTTGTATATTTGCATTCTCTTCTATCTTTGGAGACATTATACCAGAAGACATCTGTGTACTCTGCGCTACCTGAGACAAATGGTTTGAAAGGTCAAATATATTTTTTTGAATCAAGCTTGATTCTTTTAGAGTAAACATAGTATTTTGACAATGAGATCGCTGAACATTAATTTTTGAGATTCCAGGTCCTAAAGAACTACAAACAACAGAAGAATTCACATCATCTCGTGAACTGGGGAAGGCCTGCAAATCTACAGGTTTCTTGCTTTCTAGGAAAGAAGAAAAGCAGCCAGATAAATTCTGTTGTGCATGAATTCCAGTGGGGATAGGAGCAGAAAGAGGATGATCTATAGCAGAGCCCATTAATGACACATCTTTCTGTTTAAAAAGTAGTTGAGAGCCTCCAGAATTATCTGCGGTCTCAGGCCCATTCTGATGTTTCAGCACAAATTTCACTTCAGTACCAGCTTGAGATTTTAGTTTTTCTTCCTTTAGTGTTGTATGCTTTCTTGGTGTACTTTTCTCATTTGTTTTTTGTTTCTGTTTTGGTCTTGGTTTCTTTTTTCCATCATCTACTAGTTTATTTGTCTGATTTCGTTTGTTCCTTTTCTTAGAAACTGTAGAGGGATTAACAAGCTTTGTTCTTGATTTCTTAACCTGCATTCTTGCTCGACTATTTTTTCCTACACGGGAATTAACAGTCTTACTATTATATACATTAGGACCCTTAAAAAGCATTGCTTTTTTATCGGCACCAGCCATAATTTCTTCAGCTCTTGGATCTGTGGGAGACCAGCAGCGAGGTGGAGAAGAGTTTATGGGACTTGTGCTTCTCTCAGAAAGAAAACCTAGTTTAGACATAACATCACTATAATTTGAGTCACAGTCTTCGGTTTCAGCATTATAAGATGGTGAAGGAGGAGAAAGAATAGCATGTGACCGTTTTTTCCTGAAAGACAAAGTTCTTCTAATATTTTCACTATTTGTCCTTTGTTGTCTACCAGTTTTTTTCTTAGCAGACTTATGTTTTGATTTTCTTCTGTGACTTTTCTTTGGTGTTAATGGATAAATGGGATATTTGGTTGCAGGGGAGTCAGGAACTTTTGGCCAAAAATCTTTCAAAGGTGCAAGTTTTTTATACAGTTCCATTTTTTCCTCTGTTAATATTACTTGTTTTTCTTTAGAGTCTATTTTTCCTAGTTTCACAAGCATATTTTTCCTCCCTCTAAACCTATTAATAATAATGTACTTTATGATGACAGGGGGCAACTTTTTAGACATTTTTCTGCGTTTTCGAGATTTGAGAGTTCCATCTAAACTTTCACCAATTTCCATGGGATGAGGTAGGCTAATTTTTGAGCTGTGTGTTACAAAACTTGACTCATTATCTTCATTCTCGTAATTTACCTTGCGTTTGGCTCTAAGGGTATATTTATTTCCATACAATCCAAAGGACTGCTCAGTTTCTAAGGTTCCTTCTCCAAAGTGACAGTCTACAAAACTGTCTGTAGATGTTTTATTTTCAAAAGTTCCACGGGTGACCTTAATTAAATCGCTAGCCAATACATTATCTTTCTCAGAATTATTACTATTACAAGGATTATTTTGTATATAATTATCTTTTGAGGATCCAGTCTCAGCAGTTTTGGTAGAAGTCTCTTGATGACCCGAAAGCTTCTTTTTATTCATTTTTAACCGGGACTGTTTATTGCCAGGTTGTAGTTTATATGTGACAGGAGAGAGCTTTTGGGGCCTACTGAGACAATTAGAGAGAACAACACTGGGAAAAAACATATAATGTGCTGCTTGCTGGCTGAGGCTTGGTTTTTCTGTTTTATGTTCTTGAAATTCTTCATATCTAATTTTAAGTTTATTTAGTCCACTTTCATCAGCGATGCTATCAAGAGAATGCATCATAGTTCTATTTTCCCCTGAGCAAGACAGCAATTCACAATTTTCATTTAATGATGAAGGGAATAAACTATTCAGAGCTGTGCTGTTTCCTTTTTCATTTCCTTCAGAGGATAATTTACTCTTTGAATGATTTAAGTCAGAAAAGTTCAAAGAATTTTTGCCCAATGTACTTTCATTAGTGTGACGGCTCATATGTATAAAAGGGGCATCCTTATCAATTTTCCTAATGTTTGTATACTTTCTACTTGGTATTTGTCTTGTAACAGGTGGAATATTGTCTTCATAATCAAAAGTACTACTTTCACAGGAAGATACTGGGAGGACATCTTTCTTACCACTCTCTTTATGAGAGTTTTCTGGATGGACAGAACTGCTTAAAGATCCAGGATATTTCATAGAGTAAGTGCTTTCATTTGTAAAAGAAGTGACTGAATGATCTAGACTTTTCTCTAGTTTGCTTGGCTGTGAAAGGTCTTCAATTAAATCTTCCTTGTTCAAAACATGGGAAGAAAGGGCACTTGTGTGTTTACACTGAAAGGTAATCTTAGCAGAAGATGGGGGCTCTAATGTAGCAGCATCTTTGTGAAAGATGGAAGGTTTTACTGATAGCTTGCTTGTTGCAATCACAGAAGAGTGGGTTCTAGAATTTTCATTGTTCAGTGGATTGTCTGAAATGAGGAAAAAAAGAATTTGCTTAACTTCAACTCTTCTAATTTTTAAAATATTTTCCTATATCATGATGCTATCACCATGAAAGAAGTTATATGAAATTACAGTTGTATGTTTAAAATAGTTAACTCAACAGAAAGGTCGTTTTCATACTAGGATATCTCAATCTGAATAATCGAGAGTTAGTTACATTTGACTATTAGTCATTATTTTAAACACATATGCCTTTGATTAAAAACAGATGGTATCAATATTCATGCTTTTTGAGAGAATAAGCGGAAAAATCTCATTGCCTTGGAAAGTTTCCATAAAATAACACACATCTTTGCATTATCACTCTTTTTTTGCATTATCACTTTAAATAAGCTAAGCATATTTCTTATAGTTTTCTACGGTTAAATGTTACGATAAACTGATTAAAGTTTATAAAGCTCTAATCAGTGATTGATAAAAGCTATCCTCTTAGAAATGAGAAAAGACATATTTTATCTACATTCTCTCAAAAGAAAACATCCTTGAGAAGGACAAAATCTAACAGTATTGTCATAGTCTCACTTAGCCAACTGTGATTATATTTTTCAAAATCAAATATATCTTCAGCCCCTACATAACAAAATGCTCACAGTAGACTAGTTTACTTACCACTATTTTCATCTGCAGTTCCATCTAACTGAGGTATAGAAAGATTGGCTAGAAGCAAACTATTATTACTCCATTCCATTTCTTCTTCTGAAGATGAATCATCTTCTTCTGTTGAGCTTCTATGGGTATTTCTGCACAGTGATCTAGGGAATATTAAGATTCATCAGTGAGTATGAGTATTAGAAAAAAGCATCTCAGACTCAAATAATTTGCCTAATTTGACACTATAATAGTAAAACTGAACAAAGCAGATCTGAAAATTAAAACTAGAAGATACCACCATTCCTATATTCACAGCTCCACAATGTCTTGGATTACCATATCTAGTTATGTTCTTCCTTATATTGTCCCCTTTATCTTATCATTAAATATACACATATAACAGCTTAGGTGAGTACCTGGTAATTTGTAAAAAGGTGGCATTTTAGGATATTCTAAGAAGTCTCCATAGATACACAATTACTACATTATGATTGGAAAAAACAAATAAAAAGACAGGCAAGGGGTTATTCAGGTCAGGGATGAAAGAGAAAATAAAAGGGGTCAGACAGATAGGCTAGGAAGCAGTACAGGTATTGAGTCAATCCCAGCAGGAGCTGTAAAAGCATGGTTACTGAGGAATGCAGATGGACTGTGAAGTCCAGATGGATACTCCCCTTAAGTTCTATCTCCAACCAATTTACATTTTTCACTAGATCATAGCTTGATATTTTCCCTTCCATCTGGATGGGCAAACTTACTTTCTACCCACACCTTTTTCTTTCACTTGTCTTGAAAATATTACTTTATTATATGTAGAATAATTTTTTCATTAAACCTTTTCCAAATAAAAATTATTAATGGCTCAAACTGTTAATAACTTTCTTCCTATATTATACAAAAATTTTTCATTTCTGCCTTTGTCCTGTGTAGCCATATGTAGCATATCTATGCCATGTTCCACATGATAACTTTTAAAATATTTGAAGGGATTTTTATCATTTGTTTCATAATTCTTTTCTAATTAGAGTAAATATTATCTATTCTTTCCACTGTTCTTTAAAAGTGATGGTGCTCACAAATCCTTCTAGTGTTCTTCTTCTTTCACTTTACTTTTTCAGTATGCTTAAAATTTGGTACTTGGGGCAGAATATAATATCCAATATACAAGCAGAAATTAAATGACTCCCATTCTAGATACTATACTTCTATCAATCTTTCTCTAATATACTTTTATAAATGTTCAAGATATTTTTCCAAGGTTAACCTCAGGGTGATTTTCACAGAAATGATCCAGTCAATGAATACACAAACATTAAATCATTATGGGATAAACGAGGCCTATTATTTTAAACATGTTGGCACTACTGGGAATAAGAAGATGGTGATTTTACAAGAATGTTACATATTTGAATGCGTATCTATTTAATATGGGCATGAAAATTTAAATAGCTAAACCAGATATAATCTAAGAAACTGTAGAAGAAATGCTAATAATAGATTGAAGGTAAGAATCAAAGGGACAATATCAAAATAAAACAATGAAAGAACAACAAAGACAAAAGAAAAACAAATGGAAATAAGAAAAATGCTTCATTGATGCCACATGATCAAATAAAAATATCAAATAATTAACAAACTTTGCTGAAATATAAAAGAAGCAACCCAACTTATTACAGCAAGATTTCAATACATCAAATAAATACTATAATTATTTTACTAATAAAACCCAAAATCTGTCAGACTAATAAATGTTACCGCAGGTACATCTGGTAATCAATAATTAAATTCACTATTTTGGCAATCATACACTACAGATTTACTGTGCTCTTAATAAAGTACAATTTATGGCTTTCCCACAGAAACTGTTAAGTCTAGAATGAATTGTAGGTCTACCTAGTCTATATTTGTGAAACTGACTGACTGAAGAAAAAAGCCTATGACCCTACACCTTATTAGGCATCATCTTTTCAGTTTCAAGATATTTTTGAATCTGTATTTTGTCATTCAATGAATTATCAATCTCCAATGTTTCTGACAATCTCAATTGAATCAAGCATGACATTTGGCACAAAGCAAGCATTTAAGTGGTTTTTGAATGCAAAATCATGCAAGTTCCCTATGAACCGATCTAATCAGTCACTACTACAATCCTTCTTATCTATAAGGATGTTATGTAGGACTTTGTTAAACATCTGGCTGAAATTAGACTCAGTCGACTATTCCATTTCCCTAAGTAACCATATTTTGAAAAGATATAAAGACAGTAGAGCATGAGTTGAACTCATAAAGGGTCTTTATATTTTCTGCTTCCCTTTGTAAATGCCCACGAAGTGTTCATTTAATAATCATAATTATCACTCCTATTACAGGGGAGCAGAACTAGAAATAAGACAACCAGTTAAAAAGTGGTTTGCTTTCCAGATAAATAATAACACTGCCCAAACTAGATAAGTTTAACAACAGATAGAGATGTACAGGAAGGCAAGTTAAATATGAGATTGAGGTCATATTTAAAATTTTGGAACATTTAAAGAGATTAAACCTAACTTTATTTTTATCATTATTGAGATATAATTGACACAAATGACTATGAATTTTTGATGCACAGCATAAAGGCTTGATTTACATACATTGTGAAATGATTACCACAATAGTTTTAGTTAATAGCCATCATCTCAAACTCATTCTATGAGGCCACCAGCACCATGATACAAAAACTAGACAAGGATACCATATAAAAAGAAAATTATAGGCTAGTATTACTAATAAAAATAGATTCAAAAATCCTCAACAAAATACTTACAAACTGACTCCAGCAATACACTGAGTACCATACACCATGTTCAAGTAGGATTTACCCCAGGAATGCAAGGATTTTTCAGTATTCGCAAGTCAATGTGATTACACCACATTAACAAATTGAAGAATAAAGACCATCTGATCATCTCAACAGATGCAGAAAAAGCTTTTGATAAAATTTAATATCCATTTATGATAGAAACTCTAGAAAATGGGCACAGAGGGAACATCATCAGTTCAGTCACTCAGTCATGTCCAACTCTTTGCCACCTCATGGACTGCAGCATGCCAGGCCTCCCTGTCCATCACCAACTCCCAGAAATTTATTCAAACTTATGTCCATTGAGTCGGTGATGCATCCAACCATCTCATTCTCTGTCGTTCCCTTCTCCTCCCACCTTCAATCTTTCCCAGCATCAGGGTCTTTTCAAATGACCCAGCTCTTTGCATCAGGTGGCCAAAGTTGTGGAGTTTCAGTTTCAGCATCAGTCCTTCCAATGAACACCCAGGACTGATCTCCTTTAGGATGGACTGGTTGGATCTCCTTGCAGTCCAAGGGACTCTCAAGAGTCTTCTCCAACACCACAGTTCAAAAGCATCAATTCTGCGGCACTCAGCTTTCTTTATAGTCCAACTCTCACATCCATACATGATTTCTGGAAAAAGCACAGCTTTGACTAGGCAGACCTTTGTTGGCAAAGTAATGTCTCTGCTTTTTAATATGCTGTCTAGGTTCGTCATAACTTTTCTTCCAAGGAGCAAGCGTCTTTTAATTTCACGGCTGCAGTCACCATCTGTAGTGATTTTGGAGCCCGAAAAAATAGCCTGTCACTGTTTCCCCATCTGTTTGCCATGAAGTGATGGGACCGGATGCCATGATCTTCGTTTTCTGAAATGTTGAGCTTTAAGCCAACTTTTCACTCTCCTCTTTCACTTTCATCAAGAGGCTTTTGAGTTCCTCTTCACTTTCTGCCATAAGGGTGGTGTCACCTGCATATCTGCGGTTATTGATATTTCTCCTGGCAATCTTGATTCCAGCTTGTGTTTCATCTAGCCCAGTGTTTCTCATGATGTACTCTGCATATAAGTCAAATAAGCAGGGTGACAATATACAGCCTTGATGTACTCCTTTTCCTATTTGGAACCAGTCTGTTGTTCCATGTCCAGTTCTAACTGTTTGTCCTGATCTACATACAGATTTCCCAACAGGCAGGTCAGCTGGTCTGGTACTCCCATCTCTTTCAGAATTTTCCAAAGTTTGTTGTAGTTCAGAGGGAACATGCCTCAAAATAATACAAGCCATTCATGACAAAGCCACATCTAATATCATACTCAATGAGGAAAAGCTGAAAACATTTCCTCTAAGATCAGGAACAAGACAAGGATGCCCACGCTTGCCACTTTTATTCAACATAGTTTTGGAAGTCTCAGCCACAACAATCACAGAAGAAAAATAAAAGGAATTCATATTGCAAAAGAAGTAAAACTCAGTGTGTGCAGATGATGTGATGCTACATATAGAAAATCCTAGAGACACCACCAAAAACTACTAGAGCTCATCAATGAATATGGTAAAGCTGCTGGGTACAAAATTAATATAAAGAAATTCGTTGCATCTCTATACAACAAACAACAAAATATCAGAAAGTGGGCTTTCTTTTTTCAATTTCTGATATAAGGAGGCACTTCCATTTTGTCCCATTTAGGACACACATATTGATACTGTGTATATAAACAGATGATTTCTAAGTTAGGTGTATGGGGAGAGCATGAATTTAAGCAAGGTGGTCAAAAGATACAAACTTCCAGTTATAAACATGACTAGGCAATATAATGTACAACACAGTGACTATAGTTACCATTACTGTATGACATATATGAAAGTTAAGAGGGTAAATCATAACAGTTCAAATTACAAGGAAATAATCCCCCATTTCTTGTTTCGTTTCCTTTGTATTAGAGGATAATTGCTTTACAATATTGTGTTGGCCTCTGCCATACATCAACATGAATCACCCACAGGTAGACATATGTCCCCTCACTTCTGAACCCCCCTCCCATCTCCTATCTCATCCCACCCCTCCAGGTTGTCACAGAGCACTGGGTTGAGCTCCCTGTGTCACACAGCAAATTCCCACTTGCTATCTATTTTACATATGGCAATGTATATATTTCCATGTTATTCTCTCAATTCATCCCACTCTCTCCTTCCCCCACTGTGTCCACAAGTCTGTTCTCTATGTCTGCATCTCCACTGCTGCCCTCCAAATAGGTTCATCAGTGCCATCGTTGTACATTCCATATGCATATCCCCTATTTCTTTTTATTGTATCTATGAGATGATGGAAGTTAACTGAAACTACTGTGGTAGTCATTTCACAATATACATAAATCAAATCTTTACGCTGTACATCAAAAATTCATACAGTGATGTATGTCTTATACCTCAATAATAAAGGGGAAAAAGTTAGGTTTAATCTTTTTAAATGTACTAAAATTTCATTTCACTTGGAATATGAAGTTTATTCCACATTAGAAACAACGCCTTATTTAAAAGAGTTTTAAGTCAATTTAGTTTATAAGGTGCTTTTTATTATGAATAATAGTAAGAATTTCTGATTAAAGAAAACTGATAATGACAGAAAGTTATTAAAGGAACTGAAATAACTAAAAAGTTACCTCTTTTTGGCACAATGTTCTTCAATATTGCTGTCCCACCTCTGAGACATTACCAAACTAAGCTCCATTTCTTCTTTTTCAATCTGTGGTTCATTTTCTTCATCATCACTATTTTGAGGATTTTTACTGTTTCCAAAGGAACGACACGGTGATGGCATCCTATTTCTTCCCCTGTGATAGCCGTCATTTTCCAAACCAGCAAGAAGATGTACCAGAGCCTCATCAGGACTACTGTCCACTACAAAACAAGTAAAGCATCACCAACAAATAACTTACACTTTCTAAATAATGCAGATCAATTATATATAAAACATTAAGAATCATATATGCTGGCACATGCTGAAATGCCACTGGTACAGAGATTTATGTATTGATATAGTTCTTCCATCCAAGTATGACCCTTGGACCACCTGTTCTAGAATGATTTTGTGTCCTTATTAAGAAGAAAATTCTTAAGATACCATCTCACATTTATTGAATTAGAATTTCTGAGGCAAGGCTCAGGAATTTGCATGTTAACAAGCTGCTCAAGCTCTTACTGCTTAAGTAAGGCTGAGGAGCACTAAACGAAATATAATCACAAATGATTATAATAAATATAAAATATATAAGTATATGAATTAATGCTAAGTGAAACATGTCAACACCTTATCCCTCATTTGAGATTTATTTAGCTCATAGGATTACCAAACAAAACCTGTAATTGAAAAACACAGGAGAGCTTTGAAAGTGATTAATAGCATTACTTCCTGAAGACCACCACTGAGATATCACATCATATGCACCAGGTTTGATAAAATCAAAGACAGATAATAACAAATGTTGACAATATGTGAAAAACTTGGAGCCCTCATATAGTGCTGGTCAAACTGTACAATGGTACAGCTGCTGTGAGGGAAAAAAAGTTTGGCAGTTTATTAAAATGTTAAACACAGAGTTACCAGGAGAGCCAATAATTCTATTCGTAGGTATATACCCAAAAGAAGTGAAAACATGTGTCCAAACGAACACCTATACATGAATAATCATAGCTGCATTACTCACAATAGACAAAAAAGTGGAAACAACTCAAAAATCTATCAACTAAAGGAAAGAGAAATGAAATATGGTTTATATCCATATGATGCAACATTATTCAGTAGTAAAAAGAAATGAAGCACTGATATACACCTCAACATGAAAACATATATTCCTTAAAAACATTATGCTTAGTGAAAAGAATACAGAAACAAAAGGTTATATGATTCCATTTATATGAAATGCCCAATATAGGTAAATCTAGCAAAAGAGAAAACAGATCAGAAGTTGCCAGAGGCTGAGAGGAGGGAAAAGAGAGAAGGGACTACAAATGGGCATGGGGTTTCTTTTTTAGAGTGATAAAAATGTTCTGTAATCAGATAGTGAAAATGATTGCATAACTACATGAAATGCTGAAAACCACTGAACTGTACAAGTTAGAAGGTTAGTTTTACAATATGTGAATTATATCCCATTAAAAGTTATTATCTAAAAAAATATCATAAAGGAGGCTGTTCTAATCTAGTACACAACCTTTTTCTCTGTAAAATATAATATTTAGTAAATGGGAATATATTGTTTCTGTTTTTCTTTGCTGACAATGAAGAAACTAGTTCAATCATGCTACCAAATATAAGGCAAAATTGAAGATATTTGCCTATAGAGGCTATTTTGGCAAAAATCTATTTCTTAAACCTAGAATTGCAGTTTATTTTTCCTGACATACTTTTTAAAAAGTTAATATTAGCAAATGATTTATATATATTTGACTCAGATCTTTGACTAACATTGAGACTATTTTTTGCAACTTTAAATAAGTGAAAATTGTATCAGCTGGTGATACATTTTATTCACTTAGTATGAAGAAATAAGAATACACCTTTCTCTTTTTCAATTTAACTGTCTTTTTATAACTAAAATATAATTTAGGCATATAACATTTATTTACTCAGAGAAATAAAACATTTTATATTATAAACTTCAAATTAATTTTTAGATGTGGTCTTTGGATCATTTCTTCCTATATGTCATGTCATTCATTTAAAAAAGAAAAAAGTTACCTACCTTCATATAAAATGTTCTTGAAATATGACTGTGTACAGTAATTTTGATATTGTCCCTAGTCACTGAGTTAATCTTCCACTCAAATGAAAATGTAAATAACAGAGAGAGGATACTGTGGAGGGGTAGGATCACATTTGATGCTATACCTCATTTGATACAGTAAGAATGGAAAAACAAAGTAAGCAAGAAACATAAAATCGTTATACCGAGCAAAACAAGATGCAGGAAGTTCAATGATATTTCACTTTTTGCAATGAAAATTTAAAAACATTTCTGAAAAAGATATCAGTAATTTAGAGTAAATTACTGAAATGAAATCTAGTAAATGGCTTGTAATAGTAATGAAAATGCATTTATGGAAATGTAAAAGATACTCAGAAATGACTGTTATGTCCTATGCTAGTCAAGAATTAATAGCTTGAAAGGTATTGTCCAGGGAAATTTCTGAGACTTATTAACAAAGAATCAATCATGGTATTTTATTAATGTACTTAACTTTGAAGAATTTTAATTCAAAATAAACACATTTCCTCTTAAAGCAATACAGTTCTCTTTCAACCAAAGTGAAGTTAAGAAAAAGAGAGTTATTTTCTTTTCCAACTATTTAACAGAAAAAGCTGTATGGAAAACAAAAAAAGAAACTATACTTCTCTTAGTGCAAGATTTCCTTCTTATACTGAGTAAGAATTTATTCAACATGCAACTTTAACCTCTTCAAATAAAAGAAAAAATACTACCTGATATATGCACTTTTGTTGATTTAACATACTGAAAATTTATGACAGAATAGTTGCTTACAGAAAACTCGTGACTCACTCAGTCTTTGGGTCAAAGGCTGAAAAGTCTGACTGTTTTCCATGAGGTTCAAAATTGCTTCTTCATTAATAAGAGCTTCCTCCACTTTGGGTCTAGTGTGACCTTAAAAGGACAAAAATACAAAAACATTAAAGTAAATGACCTAAATCTGAAGCTGCTTACAATTTGTTTAAATTAGAAAACATTACAATGTAAACCTACTTAAAATTTTGAAGTATTAGTGATATATGTTAAATAAAATATAATAAACTTAATGAAAGCCACAGGAAACCTAACCAGTCACACAGGAAAAAAAAAAAACCCTGAAACTGTGATCACTAAATGTTTACAATCTCTTCACTAAATCAAGTACCTAGTTTGTACAGTTATATTACCCTGATAAAGTCACTGTACATTAAAATCTGTAAAACAAGTTCTTAGAGGGAAGTTCATAGTGATATAGGCCTTCTTTTTAAGGAAAAAAAAAAAAAGTTGAAATAAGCAATCTAATCCACCACCTAAAAGAACTGCAAAAAGAAGAACAAACAAAACCTAAAGTCAGCAGAAGGAAGGAAAAAATAAAGATCAGGGAGGAAATAAATAATATAGTGATTTAAAAATCAAGAAAACCTAGAGCTGGTTCTTTGAAAGGGTAAACAAAATTGACAAACCTCTGGCCAGGCTCACCAAGAAAAAAAGAGAGAAGATCCAAATAAAATAAGAAATCAAAGAGGAGAAATCACAACTGATACCACAGAAATACAAAAAACCGTAAGACAATACCACAAACAATTAGACAACCTAGAAGAAATGGATAACTTTGTAGAAACATACAGCTCTCCAAAACTGAATCTAGAAGAAATACATCTTGAACAGACCAACCAATCACTAGACTGAAACAGAATCTGTAATTACAAAAAAAAAAAAAAAAACTCCTTACAAACAAAAGTCCAGAACCAGATGGTTGCACAGGCAAATTCTACCAACCATACGAAGAAGAACTTATACTAATTTTTCTCAAACTCTTCCAGAAGACTGAAGAGGAAGGAACACTTCCAAAGATAGGCTATGAAGCCACCACTACCCTGATGCCAAAACCAGACAAAGACACTACAAAAAAACAAAAATTATGGGCAGTATCTTTGATGAATATTGGTATAAAAATTTTCAACAAAATATGAGAAAACTGAATCCAACAACACTTTAAAATGATCATATACCATGAACAATTAAGATTCATCCCAGAGTCAAAAGGATGGTTCAACATACATAAATCAATCAATGTGATCTACCACATCAAAACACAAGAAAAGACAATAACCATATGATCATCTCAATAGATGCAGAAAAAAGTATCTGATAAAATTCAACATCTTTCATGATTAAAAACCTTACAAAAGTGAGTAAAGAGGAAAACATCTTAACATACTAAAAGCTATCTATGACACATACACAGCCAATATAACATTCAATGGTGAAAAGCTGAAAGCCTTCCACCTAAAATTTGGAACAAGACAAGGATGTAGACCCTCACTTCCCTTCAACACAGTATTGGAAGTTCTAGCAACACCAATCAGACAAGAAAAAGAAAAGGCATTCAAATCGGTAGGAAGAGGTAAAACTGTCATTATATGTAGATGGTATGACATGATATATAGAAAACCCTAGACTCTACACACAAACTACAAGAACTAATAAACAAACACAGCAAGGTAGGAGGATACAAGATTAACATACAGAAACTGCTTGCATTTCTTTACACTAACAATAAAATATCAGAAAGAGATCGTAAACAAATGTCCCTTTTAAGGTCAGATTAAAAAGTAAAATACTTAGGAATAAACCTCACCAAGGAGGCGAAAGATTTATATGCTGAAAACTATAAAACATTAATAAAGGAAACTGAAGATAAATTAAAGAAATGGGAAGATATTCCATGCTTTTGGATTACAAAAATTAAATCTGTTAAAATGGCCATGCTGCCCAAAGCAATCAATATATTTAATGCAATACCTATCAAAATACCCATGACTTTTTCTCAGAACCAGAATAAGCCTAAAATTTATACTTTGGATATAGATTCTGGATCTCCTAAAAGATCCAGAATTGCCAAAGCAATCCTGAAGAAAAAAAAAGCAGGAGGTATAACTCACCCAGACTTCAGACAATCTACAGTAATCAAAACAGCATGATATTGGCACAAGAACAGACATATGGATTAATGAAACAGAATACAGAGCTCAGAAATAAACCCACACACGTTTCCCCACAGGGACCACTCTGTTCCCCACCTGGACTACTCTGTTCCCCACGCGCATTCTATTTTTCTGCCCTTGATATTCAGACTTGAAAATCAATGTTTTCAACCCAGGACATAGCTAGAGTGTTTAATCAAGACGAAAGAACAAAGAAGAAAACTACAAAAAAACAGGTCATCCCAAAGCAAAAAAACAAAAAACCCCTAAACTGAGATCAGTGAAAACAAAGCAGGTTTTAAAACTAATTACAAAATAGATAAGACTGGCAAGAATGATCACAACAAAACAGAGAAAGAGTAAATAAATTACATTAGAAATAAAAGGGGAAGTGCCAAAGGTAAAAGAGATATATTAAAGGAACACTGTGAGCAACTTTATACCAAAAATATGAAAAACTCAGATTAAATGGGTAGTTTCTTAGGAAAAATATGATATAAACTCTGATTCAAACAGAAATAAAAAACCTGAGTAAACCTGTAACAATTAAGGAAGATAAATTAATAGTTTAAAATCTACACCCTTTATATCCCCCATGGATTCCAGGCTCCTCTGTCCATGGAATCCTCCAGGCAAGAATACAGGAGTGTAGCCATCCCCTCTCCAGGGGATCTTCCTGACCCGGGGATCAAATCTGGGTCTGATCCTTTGCAGGCAGATTCTTTACCATCTGAGCCACAAGGGAAGCCCTTACTACCCTCACCCTCACATAAAAATCAAGCCACAAAAAAACCTGTTTAAGTCTGAATGGTTTTACAGATGAGATATATCAAATCTCTAAAAATAGACTATATCAATCCAATAAAAATTCTTGAAAGGAGAGGTGAAAAATAGGAAAAGCTCTACAATGCATTTAATGGGGTTAAAGTATGAATGCTTCTCAATTCCTGGAAGAAAAAAAAAACCCTAAACAAAATTATTAGCAAAGTAAACACAGCAATGCTTAAAAACACACACATTATGACAAACAAGGATTTGTTTCAGGAGTGCAAGGACAGTTTAACATTAGATACGTTATTAATGTGACTACCATATTAACAGAGTAAAAGAGAAAAACTGATTATGTCAATAAATTCAGAAAGAAAAACTTGGTAAAACTTAATATCCATTCTTGCTTTTAAAAACTCAAATTTTCCTTAGCAAGCAAGAAATAGAAGATTTAATTGCTATTTAATAAACTGATTAAAATTTATCTACCAATGCTGCTGCTGCTAAGTCTCTTCAGTCGTGTCCAACTCTGTGCGACCCGATAGATGGCAGCCCACCAGGCTCCCCCGTCCCTGGAATTCTCCAGACAAGAACACTGGAGTGGGTTGCCATTTCCTTCTCCAATGCATGAAAGTGAAAAATGAAAGTGAAGTCGCTCAGTCGTGTCCGACTCTTCGCGACCCCATGGACTGTAGCCCACCAGGCTCCTCCATCCATGGGATTTTCCAGGCAGGAGTACTGGAGTGGGGTGCCATTGCCTTCTCCGTATCTACCAATATCCTGTAGTAAATTTCATAATTAATGATGAAATACAAAAACATTCCCTTTTAAGCCAGGAAGAACACTTTTATGATTTCTACTTAACATTATTGTAGAGTTCTTAAGCAGTGCATTAAAACATTAAAAAAATATAAGGATGGGAAGGGAAGTAAAAATTATTTTCTGATAATGACTCTACACAGAAAATCCAATGAAACAGATATAAATCATCAACACTAATAAAAGTTGTTGGATATAAGACTGACACACAAGGTCAGTGAAGATCCTAATATCAGCAATTAGAAGATGTAATTTTTGAAAGATAAATTTACAACAGCAACAATTATGAGGCACCTGGCGTATATCTAACAAAAGATATTAAATATTTTTACAAAAAAACCCACAAAGCTTTACTTACAGACAAGGAAGAAGACCAAATAAACTGAGAAATATATCATGCTCATAAATGAGATAATTTGGTATATAGAAAGATTTAAAATATTTCTAAATCGGTCTATATATTCAATAATTTTCCAATAAAATCTCAACAAAGTTCTCTTCAGAAACAAGACAATCTGATCTTATAATTAACATGGGAGAACTTTTTAAAAGATCCAAGAGTCATTAAGACAATTTTGAAGCTATTCAGAGATCTGCCCCTGATATATACCCATACTTACAAAGCAACAGTAATTAGAACAGTATGATATTACCATGGGAGAACACAACTGAGGTTGGGGAATTCAGTGAAAACAATTTTTTTTCAATAAATGTGTTGGAACAACTAGCTCTTTATACCTAGAAAAAACAGATACAGTAAGATCCTTACTATGTACACAAGTAAAATGCAGGACGAATTGAAGACCTACATGTGGAAAACCAACTGTAAGCACACATAAACCTTAAGGATGAAAATTTTCATTACAGCGGGATAGGAAATAACATGTAAATCAGGTACCAAAACCAAACAGTAAAGGAAAAAAATTCTTAAATATAATGCTAGAAAGACATACAAAACACTCTTTTTAAAAAAGGGAAGAAAATGGGAAAAAAGACCAAAAATAAAGTTCAAGTCTGCTGCTGCTGCTGCTAAGTCACTTCAGTCGTGTCCAACTCCATGTGACCCCAGAGACGGCAGCCCACCAGGCTCCACCATCCCTGCGATTCTCCCGACAAGAACACTGGAGTGCGTTGCCATTTCCTTCTCCAATGCATGAAAGTGAAAAGTGAAAGTGAAGTCGCTCAGAAAATATCTCTACAATAAATATAACTAACAAGGGCTTGATATCTAGAAAATACAAGGAATTTCTACACATTAGTAAGAAATGTACATTAGTAAGAAAACGATTGATGCAATAGAAAATGAGCAAAGAACATGAATAAGCAATTCTCAGATAGAAAGACCCAAATGCTTATAAATACCAGTAATCAGGAAATGCAGATTCTGAAGAATGAGAATGGCAAAAAATGTTTGCATCTCACACTATCAAATATTGTTGAGGATGTAGGGAAGTAAAAGCTCTAACATTCTGTGGGAATATAAACTTAGGTATAATCATTTCATAGAGCAATTCTGTAATAAAATGTGATAGTTTTATTGTTAACATACCTCAAAATCTGAAAAACTGAGCACTAAAATGGAGCTTATAAGGAAAATTAAACGGTAAGACAAAATTTATGCAACTCTGTAACGAGAATACTAACAAAATCAATAATTGGTACCCCAGGAAATAAACTGCTCAGTCAGGCAGGCAGCTCAGTGTGGCTGGAAGCTGTCATAGTAGATATTAAAAATGCACAGGAAATAGTAGTATGGAAATTCTGGGTACATTTTGATTAGGATGGGGCTAGAAGATGCTAAGACAAAGCAAATCAAAGTAGAGCTCTGATCCAAAAGGCTGCCATTAAAGTACTTGGGAGAGGGTGTAACTTGCTCTGAGTCAGAGGGCACAACGCCAAGATGCAACTCTTAGGGAAGGAGGAAGCCCTAGGTGGCTGTAGGTGCTCATTTCTAGCTGCTTTTTAATACAGTCAAGAGTGCCTCTGCTGCCCATGCAGCAGTGAAAAGAGGGCTTTTCCTTTCCTGCTGAAGGTTGGTAATTCTACTCCTGCTATTCTGACTCCCCTGCCTAGAAAAACTGTATGCATAAAAAACAACTTCTGAATAAAACTTTCATTACACTCTTAACTACCAACCATGTAAAAACTAACTTCATTATAGAAACCCTGACAGAATAGATGCTATCTAAGGCAGAGTTTCAGAGATGGCAATGGCACCCCACTCCAGTACTCTTGCCTGGAAAATCCCATGGATGGAGGAGCCTGGTGGGCTGCAGTCCATGGGGTCGCTAAGAGTCGGACATGACTGAGCGACTTCACTTTCATGCATTGGAGAAGGAAATGGCAACCCACTCCAGTTTTCTTGCCTGGAGAATCCCAGGGGCAGGAGAGCCTGGTGGGCTGACGTCTATGGGGTCACGCAGAGTTGGACACGACTGAAGTGACTTAACAGTAACAGCAAGGTAGAGTTTAATAATACATATACCCTAAGACTTGGCAAATTATACTTTTATATGTTTTCTGTAGAGAAACTCCTGCACATGGCCACAAGGTGACAGATGTGACACTGCTAACCATAGTGCAAAAGTGAAAACCATCTAAGAGTTGTAGAGAATCAAATAAACTTGTTTAGTCTTACAAAAGAATGCTAATCAGCAGCTAAAATGAGTGACCTACAAACATGTAAGAAAGAGAACAGATTTCAAAGTTATTACTGCTGACACAAAAGATACTCAACATCATTATTAATGAGGGAAATGATAATTAAACCATAATTAGATGCCATTTCACACATACTAGGATGGCTATATAAAAAAAGACAGATAATAACAAGTGTTAGTGAGAATGTAAGGTCTCTGGAACCCTCATATACTGCTGATGGGAATTTAAAAGTGCAGCACCTAGGAAAACAGTTTGGCCATTTATTAAAAATTAAACACAAATTTATCAAATGACCCAGCAATTCTCTTCCTTGATATCCACTCAAGAAAAATGAAAATATATATCCACACAAAGACATAAACGTTCAGAACAGCATTATTCTTAAGGGCCCAAAAGTGAAAAGAACTCAAATATTCATCACCTAATGAATGAATCAATAAAATATATTGGTACAAGGCAATAATACTATTAGGCGATAAAACAGAATGAAATACTGATAGAGATCTACAGTATGGAAAAAAACGAAAAATATTATGCTAAGTAAAAAAGTACAAAAGATCACATATTTTATGACTTCATTTACATGATTTACCCAGGAAAGATAAATCTTGAGAGACAAGAAAACAGCTTAGTGGTTACTTAGGGTTGGAGTCTTTTGAGGTGAAGGAACTGTTCTAAAACTGAATTATGGAGATGTTAGTACAACTCTGTAAATTTACCATAAATTACTGGATTATATACACTTGAAATGAGTGAATTTTATGTCATGTAAATTATACCTCAATTAAATAGTTAAAAAATATAATGTTGAATGGAAAATGCAAATTGCTTAATCTATGCTAAGAAGGACACCATTTATGTAAAATTTAAAACCTAAAATAATAGTATTTGTTGTGGACATACTTATGTAAGAACACATAAAACCATACATGGTTTAACAATATGTATCAACTTTAGAATGATGCTTACCTTTAGAGATTAAGAAAAGGTAAAGGAATGAGAGAGGTTTTTGCTACATCAATGATATTTAGTTCTTAGGGAAAAAAATGAGCTAACTCAACTAAATACTAATATCTCAGTGCTAGATACACAGGATGTATATAATAGTATTTTCTGCATGTTTGCAGGAAAACCCTTACCTTTGCTCAACTCTGAATCTTTGTGGACTTCTACCATATTAGCTGGTGTACACGGAAGAATTTCATGAGACAGAACCTCAGAGTGCAATGTTAATTCAGCAGAGAACTCCTGGGATCCATCGCTGTAGTCCACAGATCCTGATAATGTTCTGTTTAATTAAAACACATCCTTTATAAAAAACTACATAACAAAGCAATAAAATTAGTTCTGAGATCTATAATAAATAACCACTTACACAGAAAAATTGTTCTCTTTGAGAATTTCCTGAAGTCTCTTCTGAAATTTTTTTTCACTTTCTGTTGCTGGCACAAACCTGCGATCTTTGAATTTTAAAAGTTCATTAAAAAATGTAGACAGCAAACGAATGAAATAGTTACCTTTTTCCTAGAGTACCTTTTAAAATGGTAGCAATTTCCTATATTTGACACATATAACACCACCTAAAAACAGTCCTATTACATAAATCAAACAAAAAGGAAATGGTTGTTACTGAAGCTATAAAATTAAGCACTTAAAGTCATTTCAAGATTAAGTTCTATAAATTAAAAACAAAAACATTATTTTCTATCTAAAAATGTTATCATACACCATGAACCTAGAAATTTTTCCTTTATAAAATATTTCTATTTTAAAAGGCATAAAAGGCATTCAAAATTTATCAAAGGATTTTTAGTGTCCATGAGATTATAACACAAATTTTAATTGGACTTCAGTGTATGCTTACTACTGTATTTCAAATACATTTGCCTTTTAAACTGTCTTCTCTTCTTTTACTTCTATTTAATAATTTGTTGTATCCATGGCATTTAAAAAATTTCTTCCAATTCTTTTTGAATGTATCAAAGTTTAGTAACAAATCAAATGAGTATTTTCTTCAGAGATGTACAAGTTAATCAAAGTCAGAATTTATGACATACCCAGAGAAATAATTTGGGGACAGAATTTCATGGGTTACATTTTCAAAGCTTAATGAACTAAACAGTGTTTCTAAGTTGGGATTCATGCTTTTCTGTAAGTATTCTATAGCTCATTCGGAAATGCCAAGGTTAAAACACACTAGAGAATGAAAAAGGAGAAAAGGATAGAATGAAAACCAAGGCCAACGAAGATGTCAATTTCTTATGAGAGACAATGAGTGACACTTTCGATGTGAAGAATAATGAGAATAGGAAGAAAAATATGTAGAGAATTTAAATGTAGTTTGAAAAGCAAAATCTAATGTCAAGGTAAAAATTCAATGGCTTGTACTTTTTCATTAAAATATCCAGCTAAAAAAGTATCATCAGAGTATTATTAGGCTTGTACCTTGTGATTCAGGTTGACTTATTTGAGAAGTTTCATTTCTATTTCTTCGCCGTTGCTTTTCATCTTCCCATATGGCCTGTAGACCAGGGTTTCCACCAATTTGAGCTGTAATCACAATAATACTTCAATACAACAAGGGTCAAAGTGAAAATTACTTGCTTAAAAAAAAGAGAAATCCATACATTAAAAAAAAATAAATGTTGCCCTTAAGAAAAACAATTACCTACTCTGTGTAATAAAATAAATTATCCCAACCTACATTTACTATATTACTCCCTTTTTAGTTTCCTTACTAGTTCCCTAAAACCCCAGCAAGAGAATAAGATTCAAACATTTGATGATAGTCAACAGACCCAAAAGTCCCCTCCCTGGTACATAATCTGAAATAAAAAAACTAGCAGGCAGAGCATAGTAAATTCTTTTATAATGGCTAATTTATTTATTTAGTGTCACACTTACTTTATGTTTATACAAACAAATTCATATGAATGAAGCATAAATGAAAAATGACTATCTCATCAGGGAACAGGAAAAAAAATCTTCATAATATTTTACATTTTCCTTTAATTTCACTTCCCTAGTGATATTTTCTTCCATACTTTTTCCATTCTTTGGTCATGGATTTTTAAAAATAAAAATATACGCTAAGAATAACTGTGTATATACCTTCAATGTCCAACCGATTTAAGATATCAGCAGCTACAGCATCCACTTCTAATTCACAAGTACTCTGTGGTTCAACACCTTCCAGTATTAAAGAGCTGTATTAAAGAAGTATCAAAAGACACAATAATTATGTAAGAGAACATTTTCTTAAGATTTTTCTTAAATGATTTTTCATGTTTAAGGGGTAACCAGAAAGCCAGTGATATTTATCAATTGATAACTCTACAGAGATCTTTTTGGGATCATTTTACATACTTTGGTTCATTATATTTTATATAAAAGGAATGTACAGGGCTTCCCTGGTAGCTCAGTGGTAAAGAATCTGCCTGCGGAGACACGAGTTCAATCTCTGCTCTGGGAAGATCCCACATGCTGTGGGGCAACTAAGCCCGTGCACCACAACTACTGAGCCTGTGCTCTAGAGCCTGGGAGCCGCAACTGCTGAGCCCACACGCCCTAGAGCCTGCGCTCCTCAACAAGAGAAGCCACTGCAATGAGAAGCTGTAACTGAAGAGTAGCCCTAGCTGTCTGCAACTAGAGATAGCCCGTGAAACAACAATGACCCAGCACAGCCAAAAATAAACAATACATAAATACATAAAATTATATAAATATATAAAAGGGAATATACAATGTTTCAGCATGTGGGTCATATCCAGAGCGAGCTGGGTTAAGACAACAGAGAGACAAGAGAGGGGACTCATCAAAAACCATACACATATGCAATTACTTGCCCAGAGGCATCTATCTCGGCAATTATTAAAAGATGGCTTTTAAAAATTAAAAAGGATGGTTTTTAAAAATTAGGAAGAAATATATACCAAGAGTTGAGGGGAAATAAACATATTGAAAAGTGGGCAAGTGATATTGCTCTCTCTGCCTTCAACAACTACTACTGAGCTAGGGAATACTTTTAAAACTTTCTATAACATGACAACTGTAAAACCACCCATGTCCAGTATTGGGATCATAGCTAGGAAAAGAGGTGATACCATAAGGTCATGTTTTAAGAGAATTGTATTAACAAAACTCATTCTCCATTGTCCATACCTAAGAAATAAGTTTATTTTTAAAAATTTATTTTTTATTTGAAGGATAATTGCTTTACAGAAGTCTGTTGTTTTCTGTCAAACCTCCACATGAATCAGCCATAGGTATAAATTTTGATGGATCATAAGCAATTGTTAAAACAAAGAATTTTTATAATTTATCTGTACACACAGATAGATAGATATACAGACACAACACACATATATCTTTCTACCACTGAGGAGGGACATTCGTCAAACTATCACAGTATATCCATCTCTCTAACTTTCAGAAAAAGTAATTCGCAATACAGCTTGTCTAATTTAACAAAATAAGTTATTCCATGAAATAAAGTATCAGATAAAATAGTTTTGGCCAATAGTTTTCTCCTTTATACTAAAATGTTTCAGAATTTTGAAAGAATTATATTATAAATTTCAAGGGTGAATTTTCCAGTAGATGATTTGTGACAAAGGGAGGAAATATTTAAAAATGCAATTTCACAGTAGAAACTTACAATTATTTCCTGCCCTTATTAAAAACTACTTCAGACATTCAGAATAGGAGGTGTTACTAGGGAAAGGATATCGTTGCCGTTCAGTGCTCACATCTGTCCGACTCTTGCGACCCCATGAACTGAAGCAAGCCAGGATTCCCTACCCTTCACCCTCCCCTGTGAATGAGTTTGCTCAAACTCATTGAGTTGGTGATGCCATCCAACCATCTCGTCCTCTGTCACCCCTTTCTCCTCCTGCTCTTAATTTTTTCCCAGCATCAGGGTCTTTCCCAATGACTCGGCTCTTCCCATCAGGTGGTGAAAGTACTGGAGCTTCACCTTCACCAGCAGTCCTTTCAATGAATATTCAGGGTTGATTTTCTTTAGGATTGACTGGTTTGACCTCCTTGCAGTCCAAGGGACTCTCAAGAGTCTTCTCACAGTTTGAAGGCATCAATTCTTCAGCGCTCAGCCTTTTTTATTGTCCAGCTGCCACATCCATACATGACTAAGCTTCCCTGGTGGCTCAGACGGTAAAGAATCTGCCTGAAATGTGGGAGACCTGGATTCGATTCCTAGGCTGGGAAGAACCTCTGGAGAAAGGCATGGCAACCCACTCCAGTATTCTTGCCTGGAGAAGCCCCCTGGACAGAGGAACCTGGTGGGCTAGTCCATGGAGTCGCAAAGAGGTGGACACGACTGAGTAATGAAGCACACCATGTATGGATGGACCTTTGTAGGCGAAGTAATGTCTCTGTTTTTTAATACGCGTCTATGTTTGTCATTGCTTTTCTTCCAAGGAGCAAAAATCTTTTAATTTTATGGCTGCAGTCTCTGTCCACAGTGATTTTGGAGCCCAAGAAAATAAAGTCTGTCACTGTTTCCATTGCTTCCCCATTTATTTGCCATGAGGTGATGGGAATGAATGCCATTTGTTTATATAATGTTGAGTTTTAGGCCAGCTTTTTCACTCTCCTCTTTTACCTTCATCAAGAGGCTCTTTAATTCTTCTTCGCTTTCTGCCATAAAAGTGGTATCATATGCATATCTGATGTTATTGATATTTCTCCCCACAATCTTGATTTCAGCTTGTGCTTCATCCAGCCCAGCATTTCACATGATGTACTCTGCATATAAGTTAAATAAGCAGGGTGACAATATACAGCCTTGATGTGCTCCTTTCCCAATGTGGAACTAGTTCATTGTTCATGTCCGATTCTAACTGTTGCTTCTTGACCTGCATGAAGGTTTCACAGGAGGCAGGTCAGGTGGTCTGGTATTCCCATCTCTTTAAGAATTTTCCACAGTTTGTTGTAATCTACACAGTCAAAAGCTTTAGCGTAGTCAATGAAGCAAAAGTAGATGTTTTCCTGGAATTCTCTAGCTTTTTCTATCATTCAATGGATGTTGGCAATTTGATCTCTGGTTCCTCTGCCTTTTCTAAATCCAGCTTGAACATCTGGAAGTTCTTGGTTCACATACTGTTGAGACCTAGCTTGAAGGATTTTGAGCATTACTTTGCTATTATGTGAATTGCGTGCAATTGTGCAGTAGTTTGAACATTCTTTGGCATGGCCCTTCTTTAGGAATGGAATGAAAACTGACCTTTTCCAAACCTGTGGCCACTGCTGAGTTTTCCAAATTTGCTAGCATAGTGAGTGCAGCACTTTAACAGCATCATCTTTTAGGAAGTAGTTTTCAGAAATTAAAAAACTCCTTTCAGTAAATAGAAAAAAAACCTAGAGGGGTGGGATATGATGGGAGGTGGGCAGGAGGTTGAAGAGGGAGGGGACATATGTTTAACTATGGCTGATTCATGTTTATATGTGGAAGAGACCAAATACAATATTGTAAAGCAATAATTCTCCAATTAGAAATAATTTTTAAAAAACTAAAATAAATTTGAGCCTGCAAATATATGTAGGTCATTCATTTTAATTATGAAAGGTAGTTAAGCAATACAATGGTAATTAGGCAACTGTACCTCTCTGAATATTTCTATTCACAGCTTAACACAATATACCCACAAATTACAGTCACTGAGGGTAGAGCTCAGACATCTGTAATTTTAAAAAATCTCTTCAGATCATTCTGATGGGCAGCCAGGTTGAGATTACTGCAGTAGATTCGACCTTTGTGAATTCAACACCCTGGCAAATGACTGAAGGTCCATGATATGTAGTAATTTACAATGAGCCAGCAGGGCTTCCCTGGTGGCTCAGTGGAAAAGAACCCGCCTGCCAATGCAGGAGATGTGGGTTCAATCCCTGGGTCAGGAAAATCCCCTGGAGAAGGAAATGGCAACCCACACCAGTATTCTCACATGGGAAATCCCATGGACACAAGAGCCTCATGGGCTACAGTCCATAGGGTTGCAAGAGTTGGACACGACTTAGCAACACCACCACCACCACAGCAGGTAAGGTTAGTAGACTTGCAAACTCAGCACTTTCATCTCATTGAGTTTGTTGCTATTTGTTTCAGCCCTTGAAATAATATTGTGAAATTATTCAGATATTATTATCAATATTATTATTCAACATAATATTGTAAAATATTGTGAAATTGTGGAATTTCAGCCCTTGAAATTCCTTGTGAAGGAATATAAAACATTTTGGGTTTAAAAAAAAAAAAAAAGGTACCCAGAGGAAGGTGCTCACATGGGGGTAAAAATGAGACTAAAAAAATTTAAGAGTACTGATTTGGCAAAAATGTTTATGACGTTTTATTATTTGTATTTGATGAAATGATAGATTTTCATGTTTAATACAAGAAGCCTAAAAGTATGGGACAAAAATGTAGGTTGTAGCTAACCTACATTTATTATAAATTCTAGTTCTGAATACCTTGTCTAATTTCACTAGTTTACCATTTCATATCTTTGCTCTGTACTGTACTGTGCTCAGTCATTTCCAACTCTCTGTGACCCCATGGACTACAGCTCACCAGGTTCCTCTGTCCATGGGATTTTCCAGGCAAGAACTAGAGTGGGTTGTCATTTCCTTCTCCAGGGGATATTTCTAACCCAGGGATCGAACCTGTGTCTCCTGCACCAGCAGGCAGATTCTTTACCACCGAGCCACCAGGGAAGTTCATCCATGCTTTTAAAAGTAATAATTCAAATTTTTCATTATAATACACAGAGTTTCTTTAAACTAACTTCTAACCAGTGAAGCTTTACTATATAGTCTTATGACCTAACCAGAAAGATGCTTGCTGAAAAAGGCTTTCAATACAAATAAACCTTGATTTGAGTTGATTGTGCAAAAAACAACTTACGAAATTATAGAACTTTGAAAACCAAGGGATCTAGTGAGTAGGTCAAATCCCTGGGTTAAGCTTATTTGTTCCAATTTCAGAGAGATAGAGGAACTATATCACAGGTACAAAAACGAGACAGAAAATAGTCTGTCGGTCACTTTGTTCTGGATTAATTAGAACTTGAATTTGATGCATTAAATAACACTCTCTCTAAAATTAATACCAATTCAACACAATTATAAAAACAATTCTGCTGTATCTGAGGACTCTAGAAGTACATATGTATGTATACGTGTATGACTTTACCAAAAAGTCCTGACATTTGCTAACTGAATCCAGAGGTAAGGCAAGTCACTGTCCACTTGGAAGGTTTTGAAGTCTCATTCTGGCGTAATATTAGTTATAAATCAACATACTTCTATCATTATTTAATGAGAGTCTTAATGTCAGGTCTTAAAAAGCCAAAGCAATTCTATAATATGGAAATTCTGTGAAGAACATATTAGTATCTTAAACTATATAAATTAAGCTCTAAACAAATACACTTACGGCAGCTTATCTTCAACCAATTAATAAATTCACATTTTATCATTAAATAAAAAAAGTCATTTAACTGAATACTTCTACTTTGCATCCTTCATTAAAAAAAGAAAAAAGCAAAAAAAAACAAAAAAAAAACGCTTAAAACTTATCAGGTGACATATAAGTAGTGAAAAAGAAGACACCACACCACCCCATCAATACCCAAAGAATCAAGAAAGCTTGGGCAACAACTTTTTGGTATAAAACAAAAATCCTCTACTTCTATGTAGATTAAGATATTATGATAATTTTTATAGGTACTGATTATATATCTACTTTATAGTAGGGAAATCTAAGCCTTTAGAATATCTTACCCTCTCCAAGAGTCTAATAAATACTAAATAGTCAAAAGAAATCACAAACTGTATTATTCACATACACTACAATAACCCACTTTTTTTCTCACAAATATTCAGAAATATTTAGGGGTTATTTTTATTAAAAATATTTTCCATTTAGGATTGATTGGTTTACCTATTGATTTAAATATTTATCCACTGTACCATGTAACATATGGGATCTTAGTTCCCTGACCAGGAATGGAACCCCCCTGCAGTGGAAGTTTGGAGTCTTAATCACTGGACAACCAGGGAAGTCCTGCTATTTAGGTTTTAAATTGCTTTTATATTATATGATTTTTACTTGACAAACTGTGTGTGTGTGTGTGCTTAGTCACTCAGTCATGTCTGACTTTTTGCGACCCCATGGACTGTAGCCCACCAGGTTCCACTGTCCACGGGATTCTCCACACAACAATACTGGAGTGCATAGCCATTCCCTTCTCCAGGGGATCTACCTGACCCAGGGATTGAACTCAGGTCTCCTGCATTGCAGGTGGATTCTCTACTCTTTGAGCCACCAGGGAAGCCCACTTGACAAGTTGTAGGACGTGAATTTAGAATGTACAAACAAGATAGATATTGGAGAGAAATATAAAAACTTACATTCAGATTCCTTTTATTAATTAGGGAATAACTAG
>NW_011494945.1:4468755-4494973 GCF_000754665.1 Bison bison bison | reverse complement strand
AACTAGGTATATTTTCAACCTATTTTCACAGTTTATTTTTGAAATCTATAATCCATGTAACATACTAATGTTGAGATTTGCTTTTTTGATAAACTTACAAAGAAACAATTTTAAAATTAAATTATGCTAACCACTGATTTCTGAATAGAGTAGGACATATGTAACTAAGTTTTCTTTTCCTTTACAACATTAACTAACCTTGGTATTTCGCCTTCTTCCCACCGAAATAAAGTACCAGTAAGGGAATTTTTTCCTGGTAGCCGATCCTTGCAAGACCCAGTCAGATGCAATGGATCACCTAGAAATAAAGGCAAAAGTGTTAAGTTCCACTTTTAACTTGCATATAATTACTCTTTAGGTAAATTAGTATACAAACCACATGACTAGTTCCTAAAACTGTATCCTAAAAATTCATAAACGTACTGGAATGCATTTGCCCAGTGGAGAGTAAGGATTCCAAATGGAGAGGGGGGAAAAGTATCTGCAATATATGGATATGAAAGAGAAATGGCCACAATACTTTCATACCAGAATAAAAGTATGATACATTTAAACACACCATAGTGATAGGTGTGCTTAAAACTTCATTTAAAAAAAAAAACAAGAATTTTTGTAGACTTTAATCTAAATTCCTAGGGTATTCTGTATGAGCCTCAACTAAAATTCTAGTGGAAACCAGGTTCCAGATAAAATTCAAAACATACTTTAAATACTAATCCTTGAATAAAAAGAAAACACATAATGCATTCCAAAAGTAATGGCAGTAACAGCGAGTGGAAAGCTGGGGCAAATGCAAATACAATTTGACCAGTAGTTGGAGAGAACTACGCTTTTGCTTAGTTATCCCAGATGCATAAACAGAGTCCAGGGGCCATGCTTTGGAAATGGTCTCTAAATGTTAGCAATCTTTTTGTGATCTCTTAAGAGGAATTTACATTTTCAGATAAACAAAGCTTGAATAAGGGCCAAAGAAAGAATCCCAACATAAAGTATTTTTTTAACTTCTCATTTTATATTGGAGGATATCTGATTAACAATTATGTGTGAGAAATACATTAAATTTGCAATCCTCTTCAACTAAATTTAATTCTTATTTGGTGAGCTTGATCACAAAATTATGTAATTAATTAGACTTACTATCTTTGCTGCTTTAACAAAACATGTATCAAACCATGTAAGTGGTTCCATCTACCTTCAGAAGTTTTTGAAGGCTTCGGTGTTATGCAACAAGACTATTTATATGAAATACTTTGTAAGTTGTAAATTACAAAACAGCTATTTTCTAATAAATGTATATGAATGAATAATCTACATGTTTACTAATTACCAAGTTACCTATCATAGTATTAAAAATCACACTTTACCTATACTTTTTGTATTATTTTATAAATGTATTTGTCATTCTTTTCAACTCTGGATGTTAAAAATGTAATATAAAGTCACGATGGAGAATAGTAAAAAATGCCTCTGATCTAAAAAATATTTACTCTAAGTACTTCTATATACTTCATCTTAATAATATTTCCATTTCACTTGACAACTGAATATATAACTGAATACTAAGACAAAATGGTATATGCATACATAATATTAAAATTTCTAAATATTTTTCACTTTTAAATTTACTTTCAAAAGACTATATTATAGACATTATCTTGTTTTACAAGATTAAAATATTAAGTTATGCATATTAACATATTTATAATAAGAAGTTTACTGTCCATTTAATATATCTGAGATAACATGATAAAATGTAATACAAAAAATAATTCACCTATTCTTTCCATTTCAGTATAATCTTTAATCTATTTTTTTTGAACAAAACAAAAACATGAAGGTTTATTTAACAATGATAAATTAAAACACAAATTTTATTTCATCATACTTGAAATCTCTTTTAATTTTCCCCAAAGAAATTTCATAAATTTCTGCCTTCTAGTTGTCCCTTCCAATACTCACCTAACTAAAATAAATGGCTTACATACATTTGCTAATTAAGACTCTTCTCATCTTTTTCACCTATTGGAAACAAACATTTGTAAAAAGGACATCCTTTTCCTATAAATACCTCCTACACATTCTCTAAAACATTTTCCATTCCTCAGTCCTTCTTGTACTCCCAGCTATATTTGACACTGATAACCAACCTGCTGTTCCCCCAATAACCTTTTTACTTTGGAAGAATTTTAGATACAGAAACATTACAAGGATAGTACGGTTTTTGAATACTGCTTATCACATCCTTCCCATTGTTAACATTTTACATTACCACAGTATATCTATCAAAGAAACTGACATAGGTACATTCCTATTAACTACTATGCACTTTATTTAAATTTCACCAGTTTACCCAATACTGTCCATTTTCTGTTTCAGGGATCTAAAGTAGGATACCTCACTGTAGTTAGTTACCATGTGTTCCTAGCCTCCTCTGCTCTATTTCTCCGTCTTTCCTCATTTTTCATGACCTCAACAGTCTCGATTACTGGTTAGGTAACCTACAGAATGTCCTCCAATCCAGGTTTGTCGATGTTTTTCTTATGACTAGATTGTTATTATGAGTTTTCGTGAAGAATGCCACAATGAGGTATTTTTATGAAGAATACCACGATGATCACATCATATGAGAGGGGACATGATATCCAAATAACACTATATCCAATGACTGGGACTGCTAACCATCAGTACTTGGTTAGGGTACATTTTTATGGATTTGATGACTGTAAAAAATCATACCACCATGCAAGTAACATGCAGAATAATTCATCCGAAAAGTTCCCCTATATATTTGTTTTGTAATCAATATTCCACTCTTCTCCAATTCTTGGCAACCACTAATATATTTTCCATTTCTATAGTTTCACCTTTACTAGAATGTTATATGAATAAAACCATACAATTTGTATATGTTCCTGGTTGCTCAGATGGTAAAAGCTGTCTGCAATGGAGGAGACCCAGGTTCAATCCCTGGGTGAGGAAGATCCCCTGGAGAAGGTAATAGCAACCCATTCCAGTATTCTTGCCTGGAGAATTCCATGCACAGAGGAGCCTGGTAAACTACAGTCCATGGAGTCACAAAGAGTCAGACACGACTAAGTGACTAACACATACGCATATACAACTTGTAGTCTTTTAGGTTTGGCTTTCACTTAGTAAATGAATTCAACTTTCATCAATGTTGTAGGAATCAATATTGTGATGTGTTTCACTGATAAACAGTATTTCACTGTATTGGTATATAATCATTTATCCATGGCCCCCACTAAGTGGACATCTTGGTTACTTTAGATTTTTAGCAATTATGAAATAAAGCCATTATAAACTTCTGCATACAGTTTTTGGGTGGACATAAGTTATTTTCTTCTTTGCATTGGGGTATAGCCAGTTGACAAACAATGTTGTGATAGTTTCAGGTGAACAGTGAAGGGACTCAGCCATACATATACATGTATCCATTCTCCCCTGAACTCCCCTCCCATCCAGGCTGCCACATAACATTTAGGTGGATATAAGTTTTAAATCACTGGGTAAACATATAGAAGTGTAATTGCTCGGTCCTCAATATGCCAGCAAATTTGGAAAACTCAGCAGTGGCCACAGGACTGGAAAAGGTCAGTTTTCATTCCAATCCCAAAGAAAGGCAATGCCAAACAATGCTCAAACTACCACACAATTGCACTCATCTCACACACTAGTAAAGTAATGCTCAAAATTCTCCAAGCCAGGCTCCAGCAATATGTGAACCGTGAACTTCCTCATGTTCAAGCTGTTTTTAGAAAAGGCAGAGGAACCAGAGATCAAATTGCCAACATCCGCTGGATCATGGAAAAAGCAAGAGAGTTTCAGAAAAACATCTATTTCTGCTTTATTGACTATGCCAAAGCCTTTGACTGTGTGGATCACAATAAACTGTGGAAAATTCTTCAAAAGATGGGAATACCAGACCACCTGATCTGCCTCTTGAGAAATTTGTATGCAGGTCAGGAAGCAACAGTTAGAACTGGACATGGAACAACAGACTGGTTCCAAATAGGAAAAGGAGTTCGTCAAGGCTGTATGTTGTCACCCTGTTTATTTAACTTATATGCAGAGTACATCATGAGAAACGCTGGGCTGGAAGAAACACAAACTGGAATCAAGATTGCCGGGACAATTATCAATAACCTCAGATATGCAGATGACACCACCCTTATGGCAGAAAGTGAAGAGGAACTCAAAAGCCTCTTGATGAAAGTGAAAGTGGAGAGTGAAAAAGTTGGCTTAAAGCTCAACATTCAGAAAACGAAGATCATGACATCCGGTCCCACCACTTCATGGGAAATAGATGGGGAAACAGTGGAAACAGTGTCAGACTTTATTTTTCTCGCCTCCAAAATCACTACAGATGGTGACTGCAGCCATGAAATTAAAAGACGCTTACTCCTTGGAAGGAAAGTTATGACCAACCTAGATAGCATACTGAAAAGCAGAGACATTACTTTGCCAACAAAGGTTCGTCTAGTCAAGGCTATGGTTTTTCCTGTGGTCATGTATGGATGTGAGAGTTGGACTGTGAAGAAGGCTGAGCGTCGAAGAATTGATGCTTTTGAACTGTGGTGTTGGAGAAGACTCTTCAGAGTCCCTTGGACTGCAGGGAGATCCAACCAGTCCATTCTGAAGGAGATCAGCCCTGGGATTTCTTTGGAAGGAATGCTGCTAAAGCTGAAACTCCAGTACTTTGGCCACCTCACGCAAAGAGTTGACTCATTGGAAAAGACTCTGATGCTGGGAGGGATTGGGGGCAGGAGGAGAAGGGGACGACAGAGGATGAGATGGCTGGATGGCATCACTGACTCGATGGACGTGAGTCTGAGTGAACTCCGGGAGTTGGTGATGGACAGGGAGGCCTGGCGTGCTGCGATTCATGGGGTCGCAAAGAGTCGGACACGACTGAGCGACTGATCTGATCTGATCTGATAGTAAGTCTATATTTTACATTACAAGAAATTGGCAAACTGTCTTCCAAAGTGACTGTACTATTTTGCCTTCCCAAAAGCAATTAATGACAGTTGATGTTCCCATTCTTACCAGCATTTGTTTATTGCTAGTTTTTGGATATTACCCATTCTAATAATGTGTAATGGTAGTTCTTTGTGGTTTTAATACGTATTTCCCTTGGCACCCCACTCCAGTACTCTCTTGCCTGGAAGATCCCATGGACGGAGGAGCCTGGAAGGCCGCAGTCCACGGGGTTGCTAAGAGTCGGACACGACTGAGCGACTTCACTTTCACTTTTCACTTTCATGCATTGGAGAAGGCAATGGCAACCCACTCCAGTACTCTTGCCTGGAAGATCGCATGGATGGAGGAGCCTGGTAGGCTGCAGTCCATGGGGTCGCTAAGAGTCGGACACGACTGAGCGACTTCACTTCACTTTCCCTTAATGATATATAATGTTGAGAATCATCTTTTCCTACATTTGCCATCCTTGTATCCTCTGTTGACATTTCTGTTCACGTCTTTTGGCCATTTTTAATGGGGCTGTTTGCTTTCCTATTACTGAGTTTTAAGAGTTCTTTATATATTCTTGGAGATGGAAATGTCAACCCACTCCAGTATTCTTGCCTGGAGAGTCCCATGGACAGAGAAGCCTTGTGGGCTACAGTCCATGGGGTTGCAGAGTCGGACATGACTGAGTGACTAACACTTTATATATTCTAGATATAAGTATTTTATCAGATGTATAATTTGAAAATATTCTCTCCCAGTCTGTGTCTTACCTTTTCATTTTTCTAATATTACTTTTTATAGAAAGTTTTTAACTTTGACAAAATCAACTTGTTAGGCAGATTTTCTCATTGTTTTCTTCTAGAAGTCTGATAATTTTACATTTAAGTCTGTGACCCATTTTAATTTTTACCCAGGGTATGGAATGTGTCTGAGCTCTTTTATTTTTTTATTATTTGTTTGTCTGTTTTTTTATCTACTTTTGGTTGCCTTGGGTCTTCTTTGCTGTGCCAGCTTTCTCTAGTTGCAGTGAAGGAGGGCTACTCTTCATTGTGGTGCATGGGCTTCTCATTGCACAGGCTCTAGGGCGTGTGGGCTTCAGTAGCTGTGGCTCACAGGCCTAACTGCTCCGTGGTATGTGGAATCTTCCTGGACCAGGGATCAAACCTGTGTTCCCTGTACTGGAAGGTGGATTCCTATCCACTGTACCACCAGGGAAGTCCTGGGCTCTTATTTTTATTTTCTGGTATATGGATACCCAATGACTCCACTACCTGAGGAAAATTTCTAGATTTGGCAGTCTTTTTTAGTCCCAGGAGACTCAAACTGGGCTGAAATGTCTCAAAGTGGTTCCACTTCCTACTTTGGGCATGTCTCTTTGAAACCCTCCCTCCCTCTGTGGAGGATTCCAACCTGTCCAGCAGGTCCTGAATTGCTGCTTTTAGTTCCCTCACCTAGTAAGGCAGTCTCAATGGAGGCAGCCAGGATTAGCAAAACCTCTCAGGGCAAAGGCTGTTTTCAGCACTCTGTTTCCTCTTTTGGCCAGTATTTCTTTATTGTTTGTAATCTTTGTGATACATTTAAGATTAAAAACACCAAAAAACCAAAAAAAGCTTACCTAGCTCTTAAATTAGTTTTTATGAGAAGGTTGATCCTATTAACCTCATCATTCCAAGGAAAAAAATCCTCCCTGGTTACTTTTCAGAGCACAGCTTGGGTATGGCCGAAGAAGTGCAAGGAGTTAAGCCAAAAAAGAACAGCGGGTAAACAACAAGAGAAAAAAATGCGAACTTTTGGTTTTAAAAGTTTGGCAATGAAAGAAAAGGAAAAAATCATAACAGAAAGGACCATAGAATTGCAGGACAATTGCTGGTTTTATTTTATCTTAAGTAGAAGAGAAAGAATTCAGCCAGAATAAAATGTAAAAGATGCTAGAGTATTTTAACCAGAAATTCTATTCCTAGGTATATGCCCAAGAGAAATGAAAACATATGGCTATATGAATATTTGTACATGAATGTTCATAGCAGCATTGTTCATAATAGCCAAAAGAAGGAAACCCAGACATCTGTCATTGATGAATCAGTAAATGATGTAGTATATTCACACAACAGAGTATTAGCTGGCCATAAAAAGGAATGAAATACTGATACATGCTATGACATGGATGAACTCTGAAAACATTAGGCTAAGTGAAACAAACATATGATTCCATTTAAATGAGATGTGCAGCATGGGCAGACATAGAGACAGAAGGGAGATCAACCGTTGCTAAGAGGTGAAGGCATGGGAGGACTGCGGGAGATTGTTACAAGACTACGGGGCTTCTTTAGAGGTGCTGAAAAATGTTCTATATTTGACTCTGGTGATGGATGCACAACTCTGAATATATTAAAAACCAGAGCTGTCCATTTTAAATGAGAGAATTGTAAGGAATAAAGGTGTTACCAAAAAAAACTGAGATTCTTTTCCTGATAAACTATAAGATATTTTTGCATATTTCTTTCTATTCCTTATCCACTCAGCACTTACTTTTAAGTACATATTATTTTATAAATCATCAATTACATAATACTTGTTTAAAGCTTTAATTTGAACTTGTGAAATTAACCTTACTTTTCCTCCTTGCTTTTCGGAACTTGACAGCAGCCAGATTTATTAAATTCATTCCATACAGATTGTAGTCAATGAAGAGCTGTAGGAGGTAGGGAATATGCGCTTCATGAGGCTGATAAAATTTATTCATTATGGCTCCACTTTGCAAAAGTTCACATATCCTAAGTTAGAAGAAAAAGTTATACCATAAAATTATGTTTCCTAAAATGTTAAGTGAAATAATGGTTATACAAATATAGAGAACAAACATATTACTCTACAACACAAAATTTTCATTTCAGTTTTACTCAAAATTTATTTTTTTTGGCAACTGAAAGTTTAAATCAAGTTTTAAAGTAAGCTGCAAGCTCTGAAAGAAAATGAGAAAAAATGTCTTAAATGAATATTTTGACTTCTAAAACCAATTTAATGCTAACTATACTGAAAAAGCTAACATGTCCGAAAAAAGGCTTTTTAAAAAATCCAGGAAAAAATTTTGAAAAGATTATACAACAATTCTAAAAGAGGACATATGATTCAATCAACCACACAGAGATGTTACCACTTTTGTTATTTTTCTTCTCTGAGTAATTTGTCCTTCATATTGGGGGGGTACAAACAATAGGCAATTATAAATAACGTAAAGTACTATGCGGGGGAAGTATATAAAACATCTAGAAGGGACAATAAACAGACTGTAGTTTCTGCATAGCCTTCTTGGAGAGACGTCTCTAAGCAGAACAATGAACTAGAAATACTTTTTCTCAGACGAGAAGGAGCATTTCATCCAAATAAAACTGAATATGTCAAGGGTCACAAGAAAACGTGGTTATTTGGGAACTAAAACCACTGAGTGAGGCTTAGTGACAGAGGCTATGGTGGTGGTGGTGGGAGAGTAGAGAGGTAATGAGAAGTCAGATCATGCAGAGCCTACTAACGTATTTGAAGAGGTGGTAGAATTTACCTGTCAAGTGAAGAGAACAGGAAAACTGAAATGACCAGGTTAGCTAAAGAAAGAAAAACACTAGAGACAGAGAGTGAGAGGGTACTGTGGAAAAACTAAGATGATGGCAGCTTTAACAAGCATCAAGGAAATGTATTGATTCAGGAAGCATATGAGGAATAAAATGGTCAGGCCTTGATGACTGACTAGATGCGGGGGGTGAGATAGAATATACGTTGAGGATAATGCCTAGGTTAAGCAGCAAATTGGTGGTGCTGCATTTATTGAAACAGAACAGATTGGAAGAAAATAGGTTTATTTGTGGATTTTTATTTGGAGAAGGAACAAAGACAAACTTGGTTTTAGACAAACTGGAGTTGACTGGTTTTAGACAAACTGGAGGTATACTGGAATGTTCAGGTAAATATTAGAGAAGATGAGGTTAAGGATAATTTTATTAATAGACGAGAGACAGCAAACATATTTTGAGGCACTGTGTATTAGGCACAACTGGTGTCTAAACTCAGGTGCTCTAAATGCTTAATCTCAAGTAATACTCACTACAAAACTATGGTAACTACTGTTATCTCCATTTTATAAACAGAGAAGTTGAGTCTTAGATCAAAAACTTACCCCAAATCACACAAACAAAAAATGGAAGAGCTAAAATTCAACTCCAATTTTTTCTGACTTAAGATCTCTTAACTATAGTGCTATTCTATTTATCCAGTAGATGGTGTGATACACTGATCAGGAGCTCTGAAGGAAAATTTAAGCTACTGATATATATTTGGAAGCCAAATACTTATAGATTAAAACAAAAATGATGGAAGTTTGTAAGACCGTAAAGTGAGGGGAACACATATAGAGAAAAAGATAAATGCCCAAGACAAAAGTCCAAGGACCAACCACACATATGTTAAAAGAGGAACCAACAAAATGGCATAAATATGAATGACCAGACAGGTATGAGGAAAACTAGAAAAATGTTTACATCAAAGCAACCTTATTTTAAGGTAGTGTAAGCACTGATGGACATGAGGTCAAAAGGTAAGAGGTGTTAATTGGATTTAACAACACTGAGGTAGTTAATTAAGGAAAGCAATTTGAGTGGAACCCCTGAATTGGAGAGCAGAATTGGAATTAAGTTAAAGAGCAAACGGGAGATAAGATACTGGACACACAAAGTATAGCTAAATTCTTCCAGGAGAATAGCTGTGAGTATAAATGTCTTTGAGTATGAATGTGTGTATGTGTAAAATTAAGTCTTATTGTTGTTTAAATGGTGTGGAAAGGGAGAGGGGATAACTGATAGATGAAAGGAAAGGCTCAAAGGGAGTGGATCGTGAGCTTTAAAGGTAGGGGTAAATCTCTCCTGCTCTAATAGGCAGTGAAAAGTAGAGAACAGCTGTGAATAGATTTTAAGAATCTCTGACAGAAATTTAAGAGAGTTGTATTCCAATGGTTCTCAAGTTTTTTAGCCCCAGGACTCCTTTTCATTCTTAAAAATTACTGCTAGCATCAAAAAGCTTTTGTTTATGTGGTTCATATCCATTGATATTTACCAAATCAAGTTAAAACAGAAAATTTTAAGAGACTCATTTATTAATTTAAGAATAACAATAAACCCAAGCTATGTTAACATAAATAACATTGTTTTATTTTTTAAAAAATCTATATTTTTCAAAACAAAAACAATTTAGTGAGAAAAAGGAATTATTTTACATCTTTGCAAATCTCTGTTTTAATAGAAGACAGCTGGATGCTCATGTCTGCTTCAGCTCAGAAATACTGTTGCATTGAAACATACAAAAAACCAGCCATACACAGATACATAATTGAAAACAGGAAAAGTACCTGAATAGCCTTTTCAGGTAAATGTTGATCTTTGTTATTATTACATGGACATGCAATGGGGGTGGTGGTTTCTTAAAGTTTAGCACCAATGCGGAAACCATATCAATGAACTTTTTGTACTCAGTTACATTAAAATCTATTGGTCTACCTAACACTTTATTTTAACTCATGCATAATCTTCTAATGTCTTGCCCTCGTCATTTGGAAAATACACATTCACTAAGTTATATAAATCTTCTAAATGGTAATATATTTCATTAAACAATATGGAAAAATGTTAGTATCATCACCTATCTCATTAGGAAGAAAAAGGTACTGAAAAGAGGTTAAGTAGAAACCTTTCACAGTAGAAAGCTCTCCCACAATGGCCTCACTCTCACACATTTCTCCTTGCTTTGAAACTAAAGAACAAATTTCTCTTGGTATTGAACATACGGTCTGGCTAACAAGGTACTACAATTATACAAGGCAGTCAATAATCCCTCTATCAACTTCTACAAACTCTCTAAATTTAAGGCAGAAAAGAATCAGTTAAGGGGTATAAAACAAGGTCCCTTACCCTTAAAATATCCTTCCTAGAGTCCAAGCTATGGATCTCTCTCTCTTTACTCATATATGTACATATGTATAATACATATCTTTAATAATGCTACAAACTATACAGGCCTTTCTTCTAGATTTTTCTTTTTATTATTAAAATTCTTGAGTGATAGGTGTTCACATTTTTATTTCACTTATCTTTTTACCTTTTCACCATTGCAGGATTGTAAAGATAGATCTTCATAAAGTGTCTTTCCTTCTCATGATAACCATAAAAAGGCCTGAAATACAAGAAATAGATATTTCAATTTATTTTCATCAGAGATGAAATAATGCAACTTATTGCCCTAATTGGACTCAGCTGGCCTAACTACTTACATTGAACATTATCAACCACCTCCCCCAAAAACACAAAACAAAAAACCTCCAAGACTTTTTAATTAAACCTACCACAATGTCATATTTCATGACACATGAAATCTTAATTCTTTTAAAACTACCACTTTATTTAAAAAACCTGGGGATAAAAAGGAATAGCAAACTATTTATACTTTAATTTCAACCATCATGGCTCCATTAAAAAGTGGCTCTACTCAGGCAATGCATGGGAAAGAGAGACCTTCCTTCTCACACTTTCCCCCATTTTTTTTCTGTCAGAAACTAAAGCTCTTTATCAACAAAATTCTTTAACTGACAAAGGATACAAATTGCATTTGTATCTCTTCTCCTTATTTGTCTCTATTAATTTGAACATCAAAATTAATTTTACAAGTTCACTAAGGAGAGACAATTTACCTGTTATATATATGTACATATGTGTGTGTGTATAAAACACACACCCAAATCAAATGAAACTGTGAAAACTGTGCAGACAGAATTTAAGAGATTGAAAAGATCATGGCCTTACTAATAACCTATTTATATTGAGGCTGGGTTCAATTCAGGGTATCAGTCAGCAGCAGTAGGCAAAGAGAGAAGCAAAAATCTGTATGATAGAAGGAGAAACAAGTCCTGCAAGAAGGAATAAGTTATCTATCATGTTATATTATTTCAGGAGGATCTGAAACTCTAAAACAGACTACCATTTTCAAAGATTATATAATCAGAAACAATATGTAAACAGGTCTGAATTTATAAGCAAAATAAAAAGTATTTGTCTGGAGTTTGTCTATAAGTAAGTAGTTGGTTGAATCTTTAGGTGGATAAACTCAGTTTCTTTTCATCAAAAAAAAAATGTATTTTCCCCTTATGATGGGCACTAGCTAAGAGTCGGGCACGTCTAAGCGATTTCACTTTCACTTTTCACTTTCACTCATTGGAGAAGGCAATGGCAACCCACTCCAGTATTCTTGCCTGGAGAATCCCAGGGACAGAGGAGCCTAGTGGGCTGCTGTCTATGGGGTCCCACAGAGTCGGACATGACTGAAGCGACTTAGCAGCAGCAGATAGAACTTACCCTCATTAGAATACCATTTTCTCTCTGTCACGTCTGATAGTGTAGTAGGCCTCAAGTATAGAAGTAAGTTGGCAACACAGTCATTTGAGGCATATTTAAATAACTTTAAAAAAATAAGCTATTCTAAGCCTTTAGGTCAGAATCATCTGTACATTTTCTGTAAAGCAATTTCTACTAAAAAGAAAAAGTCCTAAAAGTTCTTTGTCTCATTCTTGCCACTCACTCCAATCTTATCTCATACCCATTCACCCTTTTCCCTCCAGCCATTCCAAACATTTCAACCCTTCTAACGATTCATTTTCAAGTAACTTGCCATTCCCTCTGCCTGGAAAGTTCTGCCCTGAACCATTGCATGGCTTACTTTCAATCTGCAGTCAGGCCTCTGCTTAAACTCACCTCCTCTGAAAGGCCTGCACTGACCCTCATTCCCTATCCCCGACCCTTTACCCCCTCTTCAAAAAAAAAAAATAATAACACCACTTCCTCTCCACCCCATTTTTGTTGCTATGAAGGGTGAAAGATACATTATATGAATGATCTCATTCTCTTTCACTGGCAAAATTCAAGACTTTATTCCTCCTGCTTTGGTATTTTTCATACACATAAATATAGCTCTTTGTCTAAAGATATAGGGGTTACACTTTTAGCCAGGTAAATGGAAATGAAGACACTTAAATGTGCACTGGTGTGACCCATGTTATCCTTGTTTTTGCTCAAGATTTTTAGGTTTTTACAGTTAGAACCTTATAAATTTCAATAGCTGAATACAAGACTATCAAATTTCTATAATTCTTTGTAAATCTAGGATTCTGCTTTTCTATGTATTCTGCCTCAAAATATAGCCTGGACATTCTATAAACTCAGTTTTCTGCTTCTTCTAGCCAAGAGAGTCTCTGTATAATTTAACCTGGAATCCTTACTTTCTACTGTTGACTTTACTTGATTTTGCCGAAACAATTTCTCAACCGGGAGACTCTCTGGAAGAAAGTAGAATGGAGCAGAGTCTAAGGTAAATATGTTTATACTTAAGTCTAAGGTAGATATGTTTATACTTAAAAAGTTGCACCTGATAATTGGAGTTAGTTTTTTAATATAATGATGAGAAGGAAAATGATAGTTTAAAAAACTTAATTTAGATGGACTAAGAATCTTTTTATAGACTATTTTCTAGACTCATGGTAGCTAAGTGGCAGGGAACCCCTGAAATGAGCCTAAGGTCATGGTCCTTCCTCTCTCTTAACCTAGCTTCAGGATAATGCACAGTCTAGGAAGACTGGAATTAAGTTTGTACAAATTTTAATTAGACAGCTAGATGCAACTTTGTCTACCTTAAATAAGTACACAATACTGAAGGAGTAAAGGACTCATGGAAGCTACAATGGACGGTACGGGAAAAGGGGAAAAGGGACCTATATAATTAAAAAAAACCAAAATATTAGAACAGGAGGAAAAAGAGAATGGCAGTCATAAATTAGACTAAATAGCTCACCTTTGCCTCCAGGTTTCTAGATTTCTATCAACTGCTCTTAAAAATATGGCTATGCTTTTAACAAATGCCCATCAAAAATACAAAAAGGTTGGTGACTCATTATTTGTTCCACTAGGTTGTTTGGAGATTCAACTTTGAAATGAGAATACGTATAGGAAAGTCCTCAGAAATCATTAAACATAAAAAATGTAGAACATAAAGCTGATGATTATCTTTAACCTAACTGTTGCTATCATAGGATGGGTGTGAACTTTCACATGATTCATTCATTCTATCAAATAGTTATTGAGCCTTCTCTACTAAGTGCTCAACACCATACAAGGTGTAAGGGATATAATGATGGACAGACAAACATGGTCTTTTTTCTCATGAAACTTACGTGCTGGTGTGAGAAAAGCATAAGAACTAATAAACAAAAAATTAAAATAACTGGAAACTACAGTAAGTACTCCCTGGAAAAGGAAATGGCAGCCCACTCCAGTGTTCTTGCCTGACCCCATGGGCAGAGAAGCCTGGAGGGCTACAGTCACGGGGTCACAAAAGAGTAGGATAGGACTTAGTGACTAAACAACAAGAACAACAGTGAAGTACAAAAGGAAACAAAGAATGGGCTAAAGATACAAAACAAAAACATCAACCTATTTTTAAGAAGGGAAGTCAGAAAACTTCTCTGGAGAGGTGAAGGATTTGAAGTTCTGGGGAAGGGCAGAGCACTCAAGGAAAGAAAACTGCGTGTGCAAGAGCTCAGTATATCAGAGAAACTGTAAGAAGTCCAGTGTTTCTGGATAGAATAGAAACAGGTGTCAGGCTAGGCAGATGTCAGGCGTCAGATCAGGCAGGCGTCAGATCACATAGGCTGTGGTTAGAAGCCTAAATTTTATTCTATAAACAATATGAAGACACTCAAGGATTTTAAATGATTTTAAAAGGACTCAATTTACATTATAAAAAGAGTACTTCTGTAGCTCTGAGGTGAGATAAGAACAGAAGAAAATTCAATTAAAAGGACACTGGTAGTCCAGAGGAAAACCTGGATTCAGGTGGACGTAGACAGATTTAAGATGGATTTCACAGAGATATATTCAACTCATATATTCCAGTATGAGCTCCAAACTTTCCTGCCAGCCTGCTCTATCTGCACCAACTCAAAGTTTCGTAGCCATCCTTGATTCTTCTCACAAACCTCATCCAATCAGAGAACAAATCTCGAGGATTCAACTCTCAGAATAGATCTAGAAGCTGACCAGTTCTCACTACTCCCCTGCTACTACCCATGTTCAAACGTTCATATTTTCTCACCCAGATTAATGAAACAGTCCTAATGCTCTCCCTATTCAACTCTTGTGCTCCTACAATCTAGTCTTTACACAGGCTAAAGTAAACCTTTCAAAGTTAGATCATGGCTGCTCAAAACCACGTAATAGCTCAGAATAGAAACCAAAGTCTTTAGAATAGCCTACTTCAATGGTTCTCAAACTTGAATACGCATCAGAATCAGCAGAAAGGCTCACAAATTTCTGACCCCACAACTAGAGTATATGATTCATCAGGTCTGGGATCAGAGCAAAGAATGTATTTTTACTAAGTTCTCAAGTGTGTTTGGCAACCCACTCCAGTACTCTTGCCTGGAAAAGCCCATAGATGGAGGAGCCTGGTCGGCTGCAGTCCATGGGGTAGCTACGAGTCGGACATGACTGAGCGACTTCCCTTTCACTTTTCACTTTCATGCATTGGAGAAGGAAATGGCAACCCACTCCAGTATTCTTGCCTGGAGAATCCCAGGGACGGGGGAGCCTGGTGGGTTGCTGTCTCTGGGGTCGCACAGAGTCAGACACGACTGAAGCGACTTAGCAGCAGTGGCAGCAAGTGTGTTAGTCTGAAGTCCTTCAAGAAGTTCCAAGTCAAAATGAGCAAGAAATTAGTGGAAACACCTGTGAAAGAGTATGAGGTAGCCCTCACGAAGGAGAGGGAAAGCCACCAGACTTAGATACAGGTCCTATCTAAGTGAAGGAGAGAGAGAGGGAAGATGAGTGGAAGTGTCTTCTATAGCAACGTGATTCTAGTGAAAGTTCAGAAAGGCTGCCTGAAGGTCCCCAAGTGTCTCCCACAAACAGGCTGTCTTAGTATTCTTACAGTGCTTAGCCACTGGGTGGGAGAAGCCTGTGAAAAAATGGCTTCAGCTTACATAGGATGATAAATGGATTTCAGTGCAGTAGCTGGGGCCATTGTTCAATTATGTTCCTTGTATTTGGAGATCCGATAGTGCATTCTCATGGTGTCAAACCAGATAAAACTGATCATGGTGATCTACTGGCCAGCATGATCTCCATCCTCTTATATCTCGCTAATCTCATTTTGTCCACTCTCCTTTCCCTCTGCTCCAGCCACCTGGTCTCCATTTTGTCCACTCTCCTTTCCCTCTGCTCCAGCCACCTGGTCTCCATTTTGTCCCACCCCCAACCTTCAAGTCTTTGCTCAAATCTCATGTACCATGTCAATGACACCTTCCTTGATTACCCTATACAAAACTGCAGCCAGTCTACTTCTCTAACCCACACTAATGATCCTTCTTACCCTGTTCTACATATTTTATTGTATAGCACTATCTATCATGTAATAAATCAATAAATTTATTTCATGTTGTATTCATCGGTTATTTTCCATTGGTTTTGCATTACTACAATGTCACTTCCACAGGGACAAGGATCTTTGTTTTGCTCACCAGTATATCCCAAGCACCTAGAAGAGTGCCTGGCACATAAAAGGTGCTCAATAAATAGTTGATGAATGAATTACATGAATTTCTACATGAATGTAGAAATGATGAATTTCTACAGTTCTAGGAAGCAGAGAAATGGAAAAAGTTAAAAATCACTGTTAACCATTTATTTTTCATTGCAATAAAAATTGATTTTAAAAGCTTATAGTATATATATAGTATATATAAAGAAATTTCATCCCAGTTCCATTAGATTAGAATTAAAGGAAAAATGAACAGAGTATATCTGGATTGGATATATTTTCTTTTAACTGGAATAACAATATAAATACAAAGAAATAGAAATTTAAAAAGATGTTATCATATACTTACATTCCTGATACTAATGACACCTTGAACACGTGCTGAGCAGTGGAAGATGGATTGCCTAAAGCCACATTAAGTGCTCTGTCGATACTGAATGCCATCTGAGACAGATAGCTTTCTGGCTGCTGTCCATAACCATCATATGGCACATAGAGGTAAGGAAAGATGCCATGCAGATGAAGACATGTCTTCTGACCTAAAATGTAACACATTGTAAAGTTTAGACTGGAGATGCATTTTAAAACCTTAACATTATAAAGCTCAGAATACAAGTCACTTAAATGGTCTAATGACAGCCCAGCTTATCTGAGGGAAGGGCTGAAGAAACTAACCCATAGTTAAGGCCACCTGTATTGACTATATCTTGCAACAGAACATTTAGAAGTGTTTTATAAATATAAGCATTAGAGAATGATTTAAATAGTAGTTTTGGTGATAATATGTTGGAATACTTCATCTTCACAATCTAACTACTTTTATGTACTTCACCAAACTGCCCTGTAATACCACATAACACAGTGTTATGAAGCGTACAAAAATTTAGTGAAAGTTTACTAAATAAATCAGTTAATGTCTATCTTCACATTCCAGTGGGCGGAATTTTGCTATGGAGAGGAGGTAGTTGGGAAGGGCAAAAATGAAATTCTACTGTTAAGGGAAAAAAATCAAAACAGACAAAAACAAAAGACAATCCCTACATATCAATTGTCTGTAATGGACTTCTGGATATCTAAATTGCACATTTGGTGAAGTGGGACAGGGAAGACACAATGAGGGGAAAAAACAAGCATGCACATTTTCCAGGAAGTCATCACATTAGGCAAGGTGCAGAAAGGGTAAATGGTGCTGATCTGCCAACAGACAATCCCATACAGCCATGACAACCTGAGTGAGAACCCACTAAAGAAAGTGCTACAGAAACAGTAATGTGTCCACAGCAAGGTTAAGTAACAAAAGCAGATGCACTATTACTCTCACGAAACTGGCAGGGCTGTATAAAAGCGGTTCCTGTCCTCAGAACATTGTCCCTCGTTCCCCTTGGGCATGTGCCATTTGTCTGATACAAACACAGAGGAAAACAGCAGTGACAGAAGAACACACCCATTTTCTCATTCTGTCACTATCATTGCACTGCCCTGCCAACACCCTCCTAAGGCTTCTCCCCAACCTCTCATCCCACTCTTGTTTCCTGGCTTTTTCTTTCTTCAGAAAAGTTTTTGTTTGATCACTATTTCCTATTTATAATTTAGAGTGATTTACATAAAACAAATACATAAAAAAGAGTTTCATGTTCTGTTGATATTTTGTATTTATACTTTTTCTAGTGAATAATATCAGCTTGTCTTATTTTTAAGGGACAGCTGTAACAGAATTAACAAATAAATCTGGAATAGTTATAAAGTGTAACAAAACTGCAACGGTCACATAATGGAATAAGATCTATGCCCTCCTCAGTACAGTATTCAGATTTGAGCTACTAACTTTGACATTTTCGAAGAATTATAAATTCTGTTGCTGTTAGACCAATTTCAATTTCTAATTTTATGTTACATAATTTCAAAGAAATAAAAAAAACTCTTTCATTTAAAAGCAAATTCTTTATTCTGTTTCATTCTAAATACAACACAATCAAAGTGAAAGTGAAGTCACTCAGTCATGTCTGACTCTTTGTGACCCCACGGTCTATAGCCTACCAGGCTTCTCCGTCCATGGAATTTTCCAAGCAAGAATACTGGAGTGGGCTGCCATTTCCTTCTCCAGGGGATCTTCCTGACCCAGGGATCAAACCCGGATCTCCTAGCATTGCAGACAAGTCTTAACTGTCTGAGTCACCATGCAGCATGATATTATTTTCTAAATATTGCAGCTTTTAATTCTTTAAATAGAAAAAAACTCATTGAAATAATGAATGAGTCTTAAAAAATATATTTATCAATTTACTGATGATCTATTTTAATGTTTTTTGAACATCTCATGAAAAAAGGTTATAACCATTATAACTTCTGGATATAAACCACAGTTTGGTTAAAAGTAACTGACATGCTAAACCACCGAGTGCTCCAGGGAGGTGAGGAGACAGAATTGCATTCCCTTTTTAAGTTGACAAATAAAATCTAAGACCAGTGATTACAGAATTACTAGCATATTTTACAAGTAATACTGTTAAGCTTTAATTTTAATCAATATCTTAATAATGGAAATTTAGATACATTTTATAAGAAATAATTATAAAATTTCATTTCTAAGTTTCCTGATAGGCAGGATGTTTACAAAGTTCATTTAAACATTTAAAATATCCTCTTTTCATATCTCCTGTGGAGTAGGGGCCAGAGAAATGATCTTTCTATTTATAGGTTTTGGAACTATAAAAATCCATGGTGTATGATTTAGGTAAAAAACAGAAATGATCTATTCAGTAGGCAATGGACATCAAGTGCTTTACATGCATTTGTTTCTAAAACTTAGAACAACCTTGCAAGTGCCACAAAGGTTAACTTTAGTAAAATAACATACCTATTAGGTAACTGAATCAAGATTTAAAATCAGATCAACAAAATTTAAAACCAATGCTCTTTCCATTTAACCATTCTGGTTCAATATATTTTTTTTTAATTAATAACTGGCTTCCTTAATTCTTAATTCCTCAGTTTTTATTTTGTTCTATTAACACCTGTTTCTTTATCTGACTCTCCCATCTGACTGCAAACTCTCTGGGACCTGATGCTGTGTTTCAATGATCATAAAACCCCCAGGATCCAACACAAAACATATGTGTTTAATAGACATTTATTAAATGAATGCAAGAGCTTCCAGCAAAACAGAATAGTTGCTTAAGGAGAAGGAATGGTGTGAAAGCCTAGAACATCTGAAAAAACATATCTGTGAAAACAGAGGGACTCAGATACAACTAAGGCACCACCACCCTGAAGGATCCTAAGTCCCACTCAAAGCTGTAGTCACTACATCAAAACAGATGCACCTCCGTCTAGCTCTACAGCAGCGAGAGATGGCTCAGTGCTTTACTTACCACCCCTTCTCAAGAAGAATCTCCTGAAGAGCAACCACAGCATAAGGAATTCTTGGCAGAGCTGTAACAGCTCTAATACAGAATAAGTGTCACAGAAACAAGAGAAAATAAGACTCAAAAGTTAAAACAAAGAGAAATGTGTAAAAATGAATGAGTCAATGTCTTTTTGGCAACAGTATGTCTTTTATTACTGCAAAATTTGTAGCTCTGCTGTAGCACTGCTTGATATTGACAAGATACAGACTTTTTATTTATTTCCTTCCATTAGCTCTATCCTACACAAATGTGTGGGACCATATAGAGGAACAGCCCCTCAGATAAACTCGTCTGCCCTCACTCCCCTAAGGGTTAGACTCAGCTGTGAGGGAACACCCTAAAACCAGTGGTGTGAGCATTAGTGGCTTCTCCCTCATAGAAGCAGCCCAAGTAGCTGGTACTACAGACTCAGGTTTTTTCAACATCTCTTTAGTGGCCTAGTTAAGAGGAAGATTCTACTTCAGCCTCGAGGCATTTCTACTATACTCCAAAGACTTCCACACAAGATTCTCTTAATAATGTCTTTCTCAAATTAACAAAAGCTATGCTGCTTCAAAACCTTACTAAATGATTTGGGATTCTGGATATTAGCTATTTCCAGGTAACCTGGATCCAAAGAAAGAAAATATCCCTACTTTCTGAATGTTCCCTATTATTGTTATGTGAAACTGAATTAAAGCAACAAATTCAGTAGGAACAAGGACTTGTCATTGGGAGAATAAGCCTGTGTAAACAGGTTTCAAAAAATTTTCCACTGAACCTGTCACGGCATAACTTCTCACTTTTAAAGATACTATAGCAAAACTTTGTGGAATTGGCTGTTTTCCAATTATGTGAGAAGGGATTTTATAACTCAGGTAGGTGCTTCTGTAACAGCCAGTGTTTGGTGCTCTAAATCTAATCTCTCACAGAACTTAAAACTTCACTAAACATTAAGCCCTCTGTATTCCAATATTTCTTTTATTGTTCTCTCACATTTTCTTCTATATTTTAAGAGCCTAGATTTGGGATCTGAATTAACTGTGCTTCTAAAATCGTGTTAGTCTATCTGTAACAAAATGACTTCTGGGTTTGTAGATCCATTTTCAATAATAGAAAGACTAATGTGTCATTCCTCTTATTTGGGGGTCTGAAAATTTTTTTTTCTGTTAAGTGGGATACAGTACATATTTTAGGTTTTATGGGCTACACTGTCTCTGCTATAACTATGGAACTCCTGTTATCGTAGCCTGAAAGCAGTCACAGACAGTACTTAAATAAATGGCCATGGCTGTGTTGCAATAAAATTTCATTTACAACAGCGGACAAGCAGGATTTTGTCCATGGATAGTAATCCTTGCTCTGATTAGACTTCCCTGTCAACCAGAACAGGAAAATTTAACCGCCTCTTTTTTCCTTTTTTTCAAAACAAGCTGACTGGTACTCACAATCAAAACCATGCTGGCTTAAGAGTATCTTAGGAGGCTGATTAAGAAAAGCTCATTTTGAAATTTGCAAACCCCATCTCCCAAATCTCAATCTATACAAAATTTTAAATGAAACTCTATAGAGCTATGAAACAAACAAACAAAAAAAAACACTTGTTTATGTGAACAGAAAAATTTGTATTTATGAAATTTCTCTTATTTTCTTCCTCATGAAACATCTCTTAAGTTTTATATTATGATCATTCAATGTTTCCCTCCAGTCTTTCTTTGCCTCCATCACTCCATCTTTCTTTTCCTAGCCCCACAAAAACCACAAAATGAACCAAACAAAACTCCTAATAGTCACAGTTTAAAAGCAAGTGTTATATCACTTATTCTCATGAAAAAAAGCAGTCTTAAGGATATACTCTTAGCCTTAGAAATATTTTCCAGGATTTATGCTAAGGAAAAAAGTTAAGAATAAGATTTAGATATTAAGATGTTAAGACAGTATAATAATTGTAAAAAATGAAGATAATAAACATCTTCAAATAGGAGATTAAGTAATTATGGTTTATATGTATCACAGAACATATCTATGGCTCTCATACCAAATCCTGCTTGCCACCTGTTTTTGTAAGTAAAATTTTATTGGAATACACCACACCCATTTGGAATGGTCTATTCCAAATATAGGAGGAGCTGAATAATTATGACAAAGACCTTCTAGCCCTTAAAGCTTCAAATATATACTACGTGGTATAAAGTTTGCTAGCCTCAGTAATAGATGGTATTGATGTATTTCCTAGCAAAGAGAGATGCTTATGATATATCTATTTCTGGTGATATTCAGATTTATTTCAATTGTGAAACTATATATATTAAATCAGATAATGGATGATTTCATTTTTTTTCTTGTTGCTTATAAATAGTTTCTAAATATTATACAATTTGTGTAAAAGACAGGCAGGAAGGAAGAAGTCACCTACTTCTCAATGACCCAGAAATCAAAAACAAAATAATATAAAAATAAGTATAATCACGAACTTTATTATGGGCATATATATATATAACTTCCTATTGAACAGTTTCTCTTCACTTTCTCCTTTCATTTCTAAATAATGCTTTGGGGTTTCATATATATATTCATGGCAATGTATTTTTAAACTAACGCATAAAGGACTTCATTTAGAATCACTGGCTTTAAGTTAGTAATGCTGCATTACTAGCAGAGCTATATCCTTCAAACACCAGATGTTTCAAAGGGCTGTTTTACTTATAACATTTGCTGAATATATCTTTGTATTCTCAGTGCTCAAGATGGTTGGTTCCATCATTCGTGTATGTAGGCATAAATTTGCTATTCATCAAATAATTTGTGGAAGCCAATTGTTAAGTGCTAGGCCACAGGCTGCTCATAACCACAGTCTCTGATCTCATGGACCTGGCATTCTACTTGGAGATAAAGATGAGTAAACAGGCAATTATAGTATGGTAATTCTATATCTAGAGGTATGTAATACAGTTTGTAAGAATACAGGAAGGTTTCCCTGACGAAGCAACAAAAAGCAAAGGAGAAAGAATAGTGTGGTATGTAACTGAAAGTGAATAGGAGCATGACATCGTCCAGAATCAGGAAAAAGGACGGAGCAAGAAATGCAACGAAGAGAAGGGCAAAGTGTGTGTGTGTGTACACGTACATGCGCGCGTGTGTAGACTCTGTGACTTCTGTGGATTTGCATTTTATAATTTCCTTGTGGACACACTGTGAAGAAGGTCGGGACAGAATGGGACTATAACAGGAAGATCTGTTTAGGAGTCTACTGGAGTACTTCAGGCAAGAGATGTCAGTAGAGATGAAGAAAATTGAGTTCAAGAAGATTTAGGGCACAGAACTGAAAAGTAACTGACTCTAATATATGGAGGAAGGGTAAAAGAGAAAGAATAAAAAACGACCCACATTTTTGGTTTAGGCAACTAGAAACTGAGAAAGAAATAAAAATTGATTTATATTTTGAACTTAAGAAATTTTATGTGTCTATAGAAATTCCAAAGATTTACATTAAGCACAATTAGATACAGATGTGGAATTTAAGACAAAGATCTGGGCTACAGAAGACGACAGACTTGAGAGTCTGAGCAACAATCAGGTAAGAGTGCTCAGGGGCAATAAGACAGACAATAGAAGGGGTGTAGGCCAGAAACTTGAGGAATACTAACATTTAAGGGAGAAATAGAGGATTTTGATTTATGTGGGATGTGAGAGAATCAGTCCCTGAAAAGAAAAGAGCAGTAACAGTCAGTGAATAATTGAGAACGTAAGTATGTTAGCAGGCTTCCAGGTGGCTCAGTGGTAAAGAATCATTCTGCCATGCAGGAGATGCAGGTTCAATCCCTGAGTCAGGAAGATCCCGTGCAGAAGGAAATGGCAACCCACTTCAGTATTCTTGCCTGGGAAATCCCATGGACAGAGCAGCCTGGTGGGCTACAGTCCATGGTGTCACAAAAGAGTCGGACACAACTTAGTGATTAAACAACAATAAAGTATGTTAGCCATGGAACCAGAGTTCCAAGGGTCCAGTAGAAACATATAAGAGAAAAACAAGCAAAGAGAAGCTGCATAAGAGACTGGAAACAGAATGCTAATAAAAATACATAGCAACGGGAAGAAGTACATTCAGAACGGCAGAGGAAGTAATTATTCAAGAAGATATATGCACCCCAATATTCACAGCAGCATTTTTTATAATTTCCAAGATATGGAAGTAACCTAAGTGTTCATCAGCAGATGCACGGATAAAGAAGCTGTGTACATATGTATATACACACACACACACACACACACCCCAGAATACTACTTCGCCACAAAAAAAGAATGAAATTTTGCCATATGTAACAACATGGATGGATTTGGACGGTATTATGCTAAGTGATACTTATGCTGTGCAGCGCTGGAGTGGTGAGCCGCTGAGAGGAGATACCCCACGTGCAAGGTCAGGAGCACTGGCCGTGAGGAGATACCCCACGTCCAAGGTAAGGAGCAGCGGCTGCACTTTCCTGGAGCAGCTGTGAAGAGATATCCCACCTCCAAGGTAAGAGAAACCCCAGTAAGACAGTAGGCACTGAGAGAGGGCATCAGAGGGCAGACAGACTGAAACCACAATCACAGACAACAGGCCAATCTGATCACATGGACCACGGCCTTGTCTAACTCAGTGAAACTAGGCCATGCCGTGTGGGGCCACCCAAGATGGACGGGTCATGGTGGAGAGACCTGACAGAATGTGGTCCCCTAGAGAAGGGAATGGCAAACCACTTCAGTATTCTTGCCTTGAGAACCCCAAGAACAGTATGAAAAGGCAAAATTATAGGATACTGAAAGAGGAACTCCCCAGGTCAGTAAGGGCCCAATATGCTACTGGAGATCAGTAGAGAAATAACTCCAGAAAGAATGAAGGGACGGAGCCAAAGCAAAAACAACACCCAGTTGTGGATGTGACTGATAACAGAAGTAACATCCAATGCTGTAAAGAGCAATACCGCATAGGAACCTGGAATGTTAGGTCCATGAAACAAGGCAAATTGGAAATGGTCAAACAGATGGCGGCAAGAGTGAACATCAACATTCTAGGAATCAGTGAACTAAAATGGACAGGAACGGGTGAATTTAACTCAGATGACCATTATATCTACTACTGTGGGCAGGAATCCCTTAGAAGAAATGGAGTAGCCATCATGGTCAACAAGAGTCCAAAATGCAGTACTTGGATGCAGTCTCAAAAGCGAGAGAATTATCTCTAGTCATTTCCAAGGCAAACCATTCAGTATCAAGGTAATCCAAGTCTATTCTCTGACCAGTAACGCTGAAGAAGCTGAAGTTGGACAGTTCTAAGAAGATCTATAAGACCTTGTAGAACTAACACCCAAAAAAATGTTTTTCATTATAGGGGAAGTCCTTTACATTATACGGGACTGGAATGCAAAATTAGGAAGTCAAGAAACACCTGGAGTAACAGGCAAATTTGGCCTTGGAGTACAAAATGAAGCAGGTAAAACTCTTCAAGAGTTTTACCAAGAGAACACAGTGGTCATAGCAAACACCCTCTTCCAACTACACAAGAGAAGACTCTACACATGGACATCACCAGATGGCCAACACCAAAATCATATTGAGTATATTCTTTGCAGCCAAAGAAGCTCTATAAGGTCAGCACAAACAAGACCGGGAGCTGACTGTGGCTCAGATCATGAACTCCTTATTGCCAAATTCAGACTCAAATTGAAGAAAGTGGGCAAAACCACTAGACCATTCATGTATGACCTAAATCAAATCCCTTATGATTATACAGTGGAAGTGAGAAATAGATTTAAGGGACTAGATCTGATACACAGAGTGCCCAATGAACTATGGACGGAGGTTTGTGACACTGTACAGGAGACAGGGATCAAGACCATCCACGTGGAAAAGAAATGCAAAAAAGCAAAATGGCTGTCTGGGGAGGCCTTACAAATAGATGTGAAAAGAGAAGCAAAAAGCAAAGGAGAAAAGGAAAGATATAAGCATCTGAATGCAGAGTTCCAAAGAATAGCAAGAAGAGATAAGAAAGCGATCAATGCAAAGAAATAGAGAAAAACAACAGAATGGGAAAGACTAGAGATCTCTTCAAGAAAATTAGAGATACCAAAGGAACATTTCATGCAAAGATGGGCTCGATAAAGGACAGAAATGTTATGGACCTAACAGAAGCAGAAGATATTAAGAAGAGGGGGCAAGAATACACAGAAGAACTGTACAAA
>NW_011494945.1:4437933-4468655 GCF_000754665.1 Bison bison bison | reverse complement strand
GACCCAGATAATCACCTTGGTGTGACCACTCACCTAGAGCCAGACATCCTGGAATGTGAAGTCAAGTGGGCCTTAGGAAGCATCACTATGAACAAAGCTAGTGGAGGTGATGGAATTCTGATTGAGCTATTTCATATCCTAAAAGATGATGCTGTGAAAATGCTGCACTCAGTATGTCAGCAAATTTGGAAAACTCAGCAGTGGCCACAGGACTGAAAAAGGTCAGTTTTCATTCCAATCCCAAAGAAAGGCAATGCCAAACAATGCTCAAACTACCGCACAATTGCACTCATCTCGCATGCTAGTAAAGTAATGCTCAAAATTCTCCAAGCCAGGCCTCAACAGTACGTGAACTGTGAACTTCCAGATGTTCAAGCTGGTTTTAGAAAAGGCAGAGGAACCAGAGATCAAATTGCCAACATCCACTGGACCATCAAAAAAGCAAGAGTTCCAGAAAAACATCTATTTCTGCTTTATTGACTATGCCAAAGCCTTTGACTGTGTGGATCACAATAAACTGTGGAAAATTCTTCAAGAGATGGGAATACCAGACCACCTGACCTGCCTCTTGAGAAATCTGTATGCAGATCAAGAAGCAACAGTTAGAACTGGACCTGGAATAACAGACTGGTTCCAAATAGGAAAAGGAGTTCGTCAAGGCTGTATATTGTCACCCTGCTTATTTAACTTCTATGCAGAGTACATCATGAGAAATGCTGAGCTGGAAGATGACAAGCTGGAATCAAGACTGCTGGGAGAAATATCAATAACTTCAGATATGCAGATGACACCACCCTTATGGCAGAAAGTGAAGAAGAACTAAAGAGCCTCTTGATGAAAGTCAGAGAGGAGAGTGAAAAAGTTGGCTTAAAGCTCAACATTCAGAAAACTAAGATCATGGCATCCGGTCCCATCACTTCATGGGAAATAGATGGGGAAACAGTGACTGACTTTATGTTTTTGGGCTCCAAAATCACTGCGGATGGTGACTGCAGCCATGAAATTAAAAGACGCTTACTCCTTGGAAGGAAAGTTATGACCAACCTGGACAGTATATTAAAAAGCAGAGACATTACTTTGCCAACAAAGGTCCGTCTAGTCAAGGCTATGGTTCTTCCAGTGGTCATGCATGAATGTGAGAGTTGGACTATAAAGAAAGCTGAGCGCCGAAGAATTGATGCTTTTGAACTGTGGTGTTGGAGAAGACTCTTGAGAGTCCCTTGGACTGCAAGGAGATCCAACCAATCCATCCTAAAGGAAATTAGTCCTGGTGTTCATTGGAAAGATTGATCTTGAAGCTGAAACTCCAATACTTTGGCCACCTGATGCGAAGAGCTGACTCATCTGAAAAGACCCTGATGCTGGGCAAGATTGAGGGCAGGAGGAAAAGGGGACGGCAGAGGATGAGATGGCTGGATGGCATCACCAACTCAATGGACAGAAGTTTGGGTAGACTTTGGGAGTTGGTGATAGACAGGGAGGCCTGGCGTGCTGCAGTCCATTGGGTCTCATAGAGTCAGACATGACTGAGAGACTAAACTGAAACTGATGCTAAGTGAAATAAGTCAGAGAAACACATATATTGCATGATACATCACTTAAATGTGTAATCTAAAAAAATACAAAACTAGTGAATACAACAAAAAAGACTCACATTCATAGAGAACTAGTGGTTACCAGGAGGGAGATGGAAAGGAGGAAGGGCAATTTACGGGTAGAGGATTTAGAGGTACAAACTATTATGTATAAAATATGCTAAAAGGATGTAATTTACAACACAGGGAATATAGCCAATATTTTATAACTATAAATGAAGTATCAGTTCAGTTCAGTTCAGTGGCTGTCGTGTCCGACTCTTTGCGACCCCATGAACTGCAGCATGCCAGGCCTCCCTGTCCATCACCAACTCCCGGAGTTCACTCAAACTCATGTCCATCGAGTTGGTGATGCCATCCAGCCATCTCATCCTCTGTCGTCCCCTTCTCCTCCTGCCCCCAATCCCTCCCAGAATCAGAGGCTTTTCCAATGAGTCAACTCTTCACACGAGGTGGCCAAAGTATTGGAGTTTCAGATTTAGCATCAGTCCTTCCAATGAACACCCAGGACTGATCTCCTTTAGAATAGACTGGTTGGATACCTTTAAAAATAATAAACCACTATATTGTACACCTGTAACATTTGATACTGTACATCAACTATACTTCAAGAAAAATTTTTTTTAAAGAATACAGATAAACACTGTCAAAATAAAACTTTTTTCTAGCACTCAGGAAATTAACTGAAGGATTGTGATAATCCAAGCTATGCTTACTCAAGAAACCTGTTATCTTAGCAAGAACAGCAAGCTTTGTAGGCTGTTAACTTGCCCTAATGCAATCTCTCATCTCCAGCTCCAGATAAGCCTTGAAAACCAAAATCTTGCTACTATCGTAGCTGTGAAACCCAAAAACCAAGCAGATACTGGAGAGCCAGAATACACTTGGATTCCTCCCCTCCCCAAGCACTAGAAAACTCTTTTAACTATTTCACCTGCATGGCAGCTTGCTAGAAAAACTGCATTCTTCAGGCTTTATTTGACAACTCAGAGCTCTCTCAATGTGTATAGTCCTATCTGCAGCGTATTTGTTGAAAATAGTCAATAGCAACTGTTTAACATTGCAGTTTCTGAAACAGATTTTACTAGTTGCAGCTAATAAAGAGGGTGACCAAAATACTTAAAAGGAAAAACTGAGGAGTGAAATATCCGTAAGGGGCTTTGAAAAACTCTGCAACCTCCCTGGGAATTTAGAAGGCTACGCACACATGTGGAGCTGTGTGAACTGCACAGAAGACCTAACAAGGCCCTAATAATTCACTTCTGGGTGACCCTGAAGCTTTGCCTACACACACAAAGCTACCCCCTCCACACACACACACACAAAGCCCCTCAGCAAAAGCTGAACAGAGACCTACTGGCTCACAACATTTAAAGAAATCTCTGGCCAATCAATAACTGACCACCAAGCTAGCTGAGCAGACTTCAAAAGAACAGAGACTGAACAGAATCAACCCAGGAAAGTCACTAAAGTAACAAATAACACCACCAACAACAGAGCAAAACAAATCCCGGAGGGTAGGAAGGACTATGGTTTTCTTAACTGTCACATTATTGAAAATATCTAGTTTCCAACAAAAAATTGTAAGACATACAAAGGAACAGGGAAGCATGACCCATACACAGGAAAAAAGTCAACAGAAACTGTCTCTGAAGAAGTCGAGATGTTGGTCTTATGGACAAAGACCTTAAATCAGCTATTAAAAATATTTCAAAGAACTAAAGGAAGTTATGTATAAAGAATTATAGGAAAGTTTGGGTCACATTTTATATTTTCTATATAAATTTATATACTTAATACATTTATATATAATAATTTTATATTTACATAAAAATATAATACATTTTATATTCTCTACTTAGAGTATAAAAATGAAGAGAAATTATAAAAACAATCAAATAAAAAGCTGGCATTTCCATATGAAAATGATATTCCCATCCAATGCAATTAAAAAGTACAAAAAGTGTAATACACATTTGAGTTGAAAAGAGCAATAAAAGAAATGAAAAATTTACTAGAGAAGATAAAAAGTACATTTGAACTGGCAAAAGAATCACTGAACTTGCAGACAGTTGAGATTCTCCACACTTAGGAAAAAACTTGGGCTTCCCAGGTGGCACTCGTGGTACTGAACCTGCCTGCCAAGGCAGGAGACACAAAAAACATGGATTCGATCCCAGGGCCAGGAAGATCCCCTGGAGGAGGGCATGATAACCCACTCCAGTATTTTTGCCTGGAGAATCCCTTGGACAGAGGAGCCTGGTGGGCTACAGTCCATAGGGTTGCAAAGAGCTGAACACAACTTAAGCCACTAAGCGCATGCGTGCACGCGCGCGAGCACACACACACACACACACACACACACACACACACACAGAAAAATGACAGAGAGCCTCAGAGATCTGTGGGACTACATCAGGTATGCCAACATATACATAATGTGAGTTTCCAAAGGAGAGGAGAGACAAAAAGGAGTGGAAAGAATATCTGAAAAAAATAATGACAAAAACTTCTCCAATTTGATGGAAAACATAAGTATGTGTATCTAAGAAGTTCAATAAACTTTAAGTTTAGGACAAAGCTGAAGAGATTCACACCTAGATGTTTCCTAGCCAAACTGTTGAAAGACAGAAATCATGAAAGCAGCAAAAGGAAAACATTTCTTAGGTACAAAGTTTCCTGAACAAGTTTAATAGCTGACCTCTCATTAGAAACTGTGCAGGCCAGTGGGTAGGATGATATGGTCACAGTGATGAAAGAGAAAGACTGTCATCTAGCAGAAGTACCCTTCAAAAAATGAAGGAGAGCTAGGTGAGGTGGGAAAAAAGAAACTTAAGATATTCCTAGATAAAGGAAAACTGAAAGAATTCATCACTAGCAGACCTGCCCTGTAAGAAACACTGAAGAGTTATTTCATTTCAGGCTGAAACGAAAAAACAACAGACAGTAACTCAAATTCACACTAAGCAATAAAGGTAGCTATGTAAGTGAACACAAAAGATAATAAAAAATGTATATTTGTAACTCTTTTCTTCTGTCTCATTTAAAGGACAGGTGCATAAAATTATTATACGATTGTATTGATGGGGGCTTCCCTGGTGGTCCAGTGGTTAAGAATCCGCTTTACAATATAAGGAACATTGGTTCCATCCCAGGTCCAGGAAGATGCTACATGCCATGGAACAACTAAGCCTGTGCCACAACAACTAAGTCAATGCTCTGAAGCCCACACACCCTAGAGCCTGTACTCTGCAACAGAGAAGTCACCACAATGTAAAGCCCGCACACCACAACCAGAAAGTAGCCCCCACTCTCTGCAACTACAGAAAGCCTGCGAGCAGCAGCAACGACCCACCACAGCCCTCCAAAGTAAAATAAATAAATACATCTAAAAAATTATGTTGATGGGCTTGTAATGTATAAAGATATAATTTTTATAAATGGTTTTATACTAGAACTTTTTGTATATTAAAATTGAGATTAATCCAAACTAGACTGTTTTAAATTAAGATGTTAACTGTAATCCCTGTGGCAACCCCAAGCAAAGTAGCTTAAGTGTGTGTGTGTGTGTGTGTGTGTGTGTGGACAGATTCTTTACCGTCTGAGCCACCAGGGAATCCTAACTTACATACACACAAACGCATATATATACATACATACACATAAGAAACAACAGAATTAAAATAGTATACTAGAAAATAACTTTTCAGTATAAAATAAGGTAACTTTTTCAGCATAAAGGAAAAGTAGAGCAACATAAAAGCTTTCTGTTTCATACACAGAGAAAACAAAGAGCAAAACAGAAGATGTATTACGGTAACATAACCGTGTAGGTGGCCAAAGGACGCATTATATCTTGGCCTATAGTTCTCTGCTCAATGGGGAAGATCAATTTTCCCATATTTATATTCACCAGTACAACTTGGGGTACTGTGGACAAGTTACAGCAGCATCACAAGCCAAAGAAACTGGCGATTAGAATCCTCTGCCTCAGCCATGTCACAGACATGCCCAGTACACTTCCTTGAATATACTCTATAAGCAGAAGAATCACTGAGAAAATAGGAAAAAGACAGACATAACAAGTATTTTTTTGAAGGCAATGAAGTATGTGATTAGTATCTGGACAGAAAACACTAGTTGCATCTCATTTCGAAGTGTCAGTTCCACTTGCTAATTCAACTATGAATATCATCCTTGGGGCTTCCCAGGTAGTGCTAGTGGTAAAGAGCCCACCTGCCAGTGTAAGACACATAAGAGACACTGGTTCAATCCCTGGGTCAGGAAGATCCCCTGGAGGAGGGTATGGCAACCCACTCCAGTATTCTTGCCTAGAGAATCCCATGGATTGGGATTCTGGTGGGCTACAGTCCATGGGGTTGCAGAGAGTCAGACAGGGCTGAGTGACAAAGCACAGCACACAGCACATCCTTTACCTACAAATATGAGTTTAAACCTTGTTTCTTCACTTGTGTCCTCACCTATATAAATCTATTATGGTGCTTATGCTATACATATGTTTATACACACTGGAATCACATCATATATGTGTCTTATTTACTAGATAGAAAGGGATTAAGGGAGGATGGGAAGAGACACACATAGAGGAGACTAAGTGAATAACATGAGAACACAAATGATACCAGTGTGATCAGTCAACAAATTTATCCTCTAGCACTATGAGACATACAAATCTGTTGTTCCTTAGTCTCTCAGTTCCTATATGCCTCTAACTGCAGAAGCAGCTCTTATTGAGAGAGGTTAACTAAGTATGATCTTACTGTTTAAAAGATACAGTTAAGAGTTTTCGTAAAACACGGCCCTGATCGCAGACCAAGAGTTTCAACTAGAGCTCAACTGAGGAGATTGTGATGTTGGAAAACTAAGCTATTGGACTTATAGAAAGATGTGTGGTGGATTTCATGCAATTTAAGAGCCTGTCAGAGAAATTCTGCCTGTTAGGTTTTAATCTCATACCCTTAGTTTCAGACCCTAACACCCTGTAAGATGCAGCATCACTGTCTCTATCTTCACACCTACAGTGTGAGCTCCTTGAACACACACATCATGTCTTTTTATTCTTCCTATTCTTAATGCCTAGCAGAGAGCCTGAAATACACGGGGTGTTTGATACATATTAGATTAGCATGTGTGGTTTAATTTTAAAAATGTTTATTTTGATCTTTGCACCTGATTCCTTATACATAGTTCTTATAACATTTAGTATCTCCTGAGCATCCTGATAGCAGTATCTTTCATTATTCATAATGAACCCCTTTTGACCATACCTGAGTTTATGCTAATGAGAAGACTCTTGGTGGGGTTGCTAGACAGCTTCAAAATGGAGGCTGGTTACCCAGGAATCAACCGTATCATTAGAGTGTTGAAACTTTCAACTTCATCTTACCCATCTCATCTCCAGGCTAAATCACTGATGGCCAATGATTTAATCAGTCACGCTTTTTTAAGAAAACGTCAATAAAAACTCTTGAACAATGAGGCTTTGGGAAGTTTCCTAATCGGTGGTGCATGCCAACTCCATGGAGATAGAGGCACCCGAGTTCAGGAGCCTTCTGAAACGTGCCCTATGTATCTTTTCATCAGGCTACTCATTTGTATCCTTTTGAATAAACCACTTTACTAGCGTGTGAGATGAGTGCAATTGTGCAGTAGTTTGAGCATTCTTTGGCATTGCCTTCCTTTGGGATTGGAATGAAAACTGACCTTTTCCAGTCTTGTGGCCACTGCTGAGTTTTCCAAATTTGCTGGCATATTGAGTGCAGCACTTTCACAGCATCATCTTTCAGGATTTGGAATAGCTCAACTGGAATTCTATCACCTCCACTAGCTTTGTTCGTAGTGATGCTTTCTAAAGCCCACTTGACTTCACATTCCAGGATGTCTGGCTCTAGGTCAGTGATCACACCATTGTGATTATCTGGGTCGTGAAGATCTTTTTTGTACAGTTCTTCTGTGTATTCTTGCCATCTCTTCTTAATATCTTCTTCTTCTGTTAGGTCCATACCATTTCTGTCCTTTTTATCGAGCCCATCTTTGCATGAAATGTTCCTTTGGTAAAGACACTTACTCCTTGGAAGGAAAGTTATGACCAACGCAGATAGCATATTCAAAAGCAGAGACATTATTACTTTGCCAACAAAGGTTCGTCTAGTCAAGGCTATGGTTTTTCCTGTGGTCATGTATGGATGTGAGAGTTGGACTGTGAAGAAGGCTGAGCGCCAAAGAATTGATGCTTTTGAACTGTGGTGTTGGAGAAGACTCTTCAGAGTCCCTTGGACTGCAAGGAGATCCAACCAGTCCATTCTGAAGGAGATCAGCCCTGGGATTTCTTTGGAAGGAATGATGCTAAAGCTGAAACTCCAGTACTTTGGCCACCTCATGCGAAGAGTTGACTCATTGGAAAAGACTCTGATGCTGGGAGGGATTGGGGGCAGGAGGAGAAGGGGACGACAGAGGATGAGATGGCTGGATGGCATCACGGACTTGATGGATGTGAGTCTGAGTGAACTCCGGGAGTTGGTGATGCACACGGAGGCCTGGCGTGCTGCGATTCATGGGTTCGCAAAGAGTCGGACACGACTGAGCGACTGATCTGATCTGATCTGAAATAAACCACATTAAGCATAACACTTTCCTTAAATTTGTAAGTTATTATAGCCATTTATTGAACCTGAAAGGGACTTGAGAGAGGGATTATGGAAATCTAATCTGTAGTTGGCTGAACATAAGTGAAGGTAGCCTGGGGACCCCATTCATGGCTGAGGAGTGAGGATAGTCTTACGTGACTGATCCCTTACTCTGTGGAGTCTGCACAAACTTCAGGTAGTGTCACAACTGAATTAAATTGTAGAACATCCAAAGTTGATGTCAGAAAATTGAGAATGTATGGTTAGAAAGCAGAAACAACAGGATTTTTTTCGTACTGGGTAACATCTACAAGGGTTTTCAAAAACGGAGTCTAGTAGAAATTTGACTGCTTTTTTCTCCTTATAAAGATTGCTTTTCAAATGCTAATGAAGATATTCATAATGTCCTCCTATTCCCCACCTGTTTGCTAGGGAGTACAAGAGACTGAATTAAGGACCACTTTTCCATAGTAACAGCAGTAAAATAACCAACTCCTTTTCCCTGGTAGATCAGCTGGTAAAGAATCTGCCTGCAATGCAGGAGACCCTGGTTCAATTCCTAGGTTGGGAAGATTTGCTGAAGAAGGGATAGGCTACCCACTCCAGTATTCTTGGGCTTCCCTGGTGGCTCAGATGGTAAAGAATCTGCCTGCAATGTGGGAGACCTGGGTTCGATCCCAGGTTGGGAAGATCCCCTGGAGAAGGGAAAGGCTACCCACTCCAGTATTCTGGCCTGGAGAATTCCATGGACAGAAGAGCCTGCAAGGCTACAGTCCATGGGGTTGCAAAGAGTCGGACACGACTGAGTGACTTTTACTTCACTTCACTTGCTGTTGATTATTTTAGGGCTTCCCTGGTAGCTCAGATGGTAAAGAATTCACCTGCAATGCAGGAGACCTGGGTTCAATCCCTGGGTCAGGAAGATCCCCTGGATAAGGGAATGGCAACCCATTCCAGTATTCTTGCCTGGAGAATTCCATGGACTGTAGCCTGCAAGGCTACAGTCCATGGGGTTGCAAAAAAGCATATATAAACAAATTCTGTTATGATTAATATGTCAAAAATCTGATGAAATGGCATGCCCAACATCCATATGTAATTTAGTTTGCAAATATTATTACAGAAAGGAAATCAGTAATCACCTTTACTTTCACAGTGACAGTGAGCCTCAGCCTGGATACTACTTCACACACCATGGTATACCATCATACTATTCTAAAAACCCTAGCCTTAAAAAATTAAACTGCTAACAGTGGTTTCAAGCTACACTTCCCAAGAAAATGTGCACCTTTCAAACTAAACATCATAAAAATAACTAGTACTTATTAACTTGCTAAAAATATAATTCTGACTTATAAAACCAATGTTTTAGTTTTCAATGTTTTAGCCAGAATGGTCAAACATATTAATCCTTACAGTATTTCAACTGAAAGGTAAGTAATCCAAGGTCTTGAAGTAAAATTAATAATCCAATTTACAATCTGAAAATTCAAATCAGATGATCTAAAGCAGTATTAATAGCTAATCAAGATAAACTTATTGTCCAGTCAACTTTGTATATAAATGCCTGAATTTTTTTTCAAAGGCACATAACTAAAATGTTACAAATAATGAGATTATGCAAATCTAGTAAGTTTCTCAAGCATACTTTATGGTAGCTACACACTCAAGGACCGTAAAGTTTTACTTGTCTACAAGAAAGTAAAAAGACAATTTAAGGAATAAGAGAAAGTATTTGGAACTTGTATTTAGAATAAATAGTCTTGCAACTCAATAATAAAAAGACAAATAATCCAATTTTCAAAGAGGCAAAGGATCTGAATAGACATTTCCCAAAGAAACCGTAAAAATGGCCAATAAGTACAAGACGCTCAACCTTAGTAACCACTAGTGAAATACAAATCAAAACCATAATTAAATATTACTTTACACCCACTAGAACAGCTATAATCAAAGAGTCAGACAATAACAAATGTTACGGAGAAACTGGAAACCTCAACATACTGCTGATGGAAATGTTAACCGGTGTGGTTGATGTGGAATGTAGTCAGGCAGTTCTTCAAAATGTTAAACACAGGATTATCACATGACTAGCAATTCTACTCCTATATACATGCTCAAGATAAATACAAATAAATATCCACACAAAAACTTGCACATAAATGCTCATAGCAGCGTTATTCGTAATAGCCAAAAGGTAGTAATAACCCAAATGTTACTCATTTGATGAATGAATAAATATAGTGTGGAACCCATACAATGGAATATTTATTTGGCCATAAAAAGGAATGAAATACTGATAAACGGTACAACATGGATGAACCTTGAAAACCTTTTGTTAAGTTAAAGAAGTCAGACACACAAAAATCACATATTGTATGATTCCATTTTTGTGAAATGTCTAAGGCTTCCCAGGTGGCACTAGTGGTAAAGAATCTGCCTGCAAATGCAGAAGGTGCAAGATACGTGGATTTGGTCCCTGAGTTAAGAAGAGCTCCTGGAGTAGGAAATGGCAACCCACTCCAGTATTTTTGCCTGGAAAATTCCAGGGAAGAGGAGCCTGGTGGGCTATAGTTCATGGAGCCGCAAAGCTGTTACTACATATTTTTAATTGAAATATAGTTGATTTACATTATGTTGTTACATATATATTTTAACCTATCCGTACTCATTTTCTTTGGAGGTCTCTAATGAGAAGACCTAAAGAGTGAGGGCAGAAGGTGAACGGGGTGACAGAGGATGAGAAGGTTGAATGGCATCACTGACTCAATGGATATGAATTTGAGCAAACTTTGGGGGATAGTGAAGAACAGGAAAGCTTGGCATGCTGCAGTCCATGGGGCTGCAAAGAGTCGGACACGACTGAGTGACTCTCACTCACTTTTCATCATAGAAATAAATTATGAATAAAATGAGAAATACAAACATTAGCCACTAAAACCACTTACACATCTTTATTTCCACATAAAGATACACTTCATACTGAATCTTGAATCACTTCATACTGAATCTTGAATCAAGATTCTATCAAATTATAGAGAGATGTTCTATTTAAACTGATCATTACTGAAACAGGTAAAGAAATTAAACATTAAAACAGAACTGTCGATGTGAGAAAGTTCTTTTTATCAGACAGTAAATAAACTCACAGTAAACTAAACTATTCACTGTATTTAATATTTACTCTCTCAAAAGGTAGAAGCAGTATAGCCTTCTCCCGATCCTTAACTCTCTTTCTCCCAAATACCCACAACTTAATTCATATACATATGAATTAAAAGTTTTCTTAGGACGGTGTTTAGTTATTTAAGAGTGCATGCATGCTACCAAACTGATATGACTAGTTAGTTCTACTAAGCATACAACTGGTCACATGGGCACCCAAATAAGGAGAAGGAGAAGTTATAAATCATGAAGACTGGGAGTCCAAAATTTTGGGCAGAAAAATATTACCAAACCTATCAAAAATAAAGCAACCAGAGTCAGTGGAGTGACATCTTTAAAGTATTAAAAGGAAAAACTGAATTTTAGTGGTTACTCCAGAATCTGGGCTTCCCAGTGGAAAAGAATCTACCTCCCAATGAAGGAGACTTGGGTTTGATCCCTGGGTCAGAAAGACACCCTGGAGAAGCAAATGGTAAGCCACTCCAGTGTTTCTGTCTGAAAAACCCCCACGGACGGAGGAGCTTGGAGTGCTACAGTTCATGGTGTTACAAAGCGTCAGACACAACTTAGTGACTGAACAACAACCAGAGTTTGTATTATACATTTAAACATAACCTACACCAACCATTAAATAACACTACAGACGCACTTCACGGATAGTGCTTTATATAATAGTTTTCCAAGTTTTTAATAATGGTATTCCAAATTCTTCCCTCTTTTCCCTTATAACATTGCTAATGTTCATTTCCCTTCTCCAAAATCTATAATTACCCACTACGCTGCTTCTATTATTATTTTGAACAGTTATCTACTATGTCAATTAAGAACAAGAAAACAAAAGATTTTATTTTACCTTCACTTGTCCTTCTATAATGCTCTTCCTTTCTAAACATTTCACTCTACTCTCTTCTTGCTTGCATGGTTTTATGAAAAGAAATCCAATATAACTCTTAGCAATTTGAAAATGATATAAGTGTAGATTTGCTATTTATCATATTTGGTGTCTTCTAATCTTCCTGGACTGGTGATTTCGTGTCTTGTCATTAATTTTGAAAAATTCTCAGCCATTATTACTTCAAATATTTCCTTTGTACCTTCCTCTAGTCCAAAGGCATTCTTCACTTCTATTACAATGTTTTTGATTTCCATTATTTCCCTTTCTTTCTTAAGAGTTTCTATCTCTCTACTTACGTTACCCTTCTGTTTTTACATGCTATCGACTTTTCTAATTAGATCTCTTAGTATATTAATCAGTTTAATTTTAAATTCCCAGTCTGACAATTCCAAAATCTGTGCCATATTTTACTAGTAGTAAAGCTGTGTTTACTGTAGTTACAGGTATCAGAGGCTAAAATTTCCTCTAAGGTCCTTATTTTTGTCTTTCCTATCATCTTTTGAGTTCCCTAGAAACTCCTTTGGCAATGGCACCCGACTCCAGTACTTTTGCCTAGAAAATCCTATGGACAGAGGAGCCTGGTAGGCTGCAGTCCATGGAGTCGCTAAGAGTCTGACACAACCGAGCGAATTCACTTTCACTTTTCACTTTCATGCATTGGAGAAGGAAATGGCAACGCACTCCAGCGTTCTTGCCTGGAGAATCCCGGGTACGGGGGAGCCTGGTGGGCTGCCGTCTCTGGGGTCGCACAGAGTTGGACACAACTGAAGCGACTTAGCAGCAGCAGAAACTCCTTTTAAAGTGCAAACCTTGCAGTTTTTCCACCTGTAATCCTCTGTTACTATACAGGAGCCCCACTGAGGTGGTGGTAAGATAAAAGGTGTGAGAAAAGTATTCTCTAATCCGATGGTTAGGTCTGAGTTTTCAAGTGGCCCTGTGTGCCTGGCTGTGGCCTTCGCAAATGCCTCTCAGCCTTTTTCCCCCTCTTCGATGAGGCAATAAGACTGGACAGAGCTGAAGTTGGGGATTTCCCTTTCCCTAGGCTGGTTAGGCTCTAGTAGTTTCCCTCTTTGGGCAGGGAGAGCCTGTCTCAAAGGCAATGGCAACCCACTCCATTTCTTGCCTGGAAAATCCCATGGACAGAGGAGCCTGGTAAGCTGCAGTCCATGGGGTCACTAGGAGTCGGACACAACTGAGTGACTTCACTTTCCCTTTTCCCTTTCATGCACTGGAGAAGGAAATGGCAACCCACTCCAGTGTTCTTGCCTGGAGAATCCCAGGGACGGGGGAGCCTGGTGGGCTGCCGTCTATGGGGTTGCACTGAGTCAGACATGACTGAAGCGACTTAGCAGCAGCAGCAGCCTGTTTCAAAATGGTTTCTATTTCACTGCCCCTGTTGGAGGCAGAAAAGGACTTGCTCCTCCCGTATTCTTCACTGTGAGAACCTGACAGAGCTCGAGGAAGAAAAACTCCACAGAAGTGTGAGACCCCCTTCCCTAAAACTGAGCCCCCGGGAATGTTTAACTCTCAAGCTAATCTGCACTCAGCTTCTGGAAGTTCATCAGTTACGGTTTAAGTTTTCCTACCAGTTCCTGGCTTCATCAGCTTCTGCCCCTGGGAAGCTGGGATTCTCCATATTTGTCTGTCTCTCCAGTTTTCAGGGTATTGGTGAGCAGAGATGTTGATGTTTAGTTTGTTCAACTTTGTCCTTGTGAGTACAAGAATGACAACTTCATGTCTGAGTGAAAACCAGATTTCTTATGTCCTTCTGATATGTTCCCATCATTACTTAACACCATGTAATGTTTCTGGAGCAATAATATATTCCAGGCTCATCTTGTACATTCTCTGCCCCTGCCATGGAATCAGCTATCTCTCAAAGGTTCATTTAGTGAGAATCTTATTTGGAAATCAAGATCTGGGAGTAGGTATGCTCATTGCTATTGCTATGAGGGTGTCATTAACTGCAGAACCTTTAAGCAAACAGAGCTAGCGAATTTATATATTTATACACACCACTATATTTGTCTTTCTCTTTGCCCCCTCCTCTCTCTCCTATCTACGACCTACTTATCTAACCTCCTCTTATAAAAGCTGAGTTCATACTGACATCCCTAATTCCAAACTAATACCCCCAGAGACATTCTAAAGTGAAGTTGCTCAGTCATGTCCGACTCTTTGCAACCCCGAGGACTATAGCCTACCAGGCTCCTCCATCCACAGGATTCTCCAGGCAAGAATACTGGAGCAGGTTGCCATTTCCTTCTCCAGGGAATCTTCCCGATCCAGGGACCGAACCCGGGTCTCCCGCATTGCAGGCAGACGCTTTAACCTCTGAGCAACCAGGGAAGTCCCTAGTTGTCCCCATTTCCATGTTTCTCTCTTGTCCAAAAGTTAGAAACCTGGCTCCCATTTTCCTAAATATATTTACCTGTCTTCAAAAACTTGGAAAATGTAAAAAGTAGTTTCACAATTACTAGACATTTTAACTGAGAAAGGCATACCTCCTAACTAGAATTCAGTATTTGTTAACTGTTATTTTCTGGGAGGAGCAGGGGAAGAGTCATAAAATTTCCATTTGGTGCAAGACACAAATACTGGAACTTAATTTTGACAAATATGTGTTATCTTCATGAAGTTATGGAACATTTCCCATTTTCATCAACCCCAAAATTCCCCTGTGCCACTTTTCAGTCAATCCCCATGTCCTCTGAGGAAATAAGTATTCTAATTTTTCACAATAGTTTTGTCTAGCACTTCATAAAAGTGAAATCACGCTGTACATATCTCTTTTGTGCTTGAGTTCTTTTGCTCAGCACAGTGATTTTGATATTCATCCATAACATCACATGTCAGTAGCCAATTCCTTTTTATTGCTCCATAGTAAGTCCTTGTATGGGTATTTCTCAGTTTACCCATTTAATATATGAAACGAAAGATTCAAGGTGCCTAAAGTCACACATTCAACTGGCTGAGAAGTCCAAGGACCTCAGAACCTGAAGAACTCTATGTTCTTGATTCTTAGTCTGATGTTCTTTTCACTTTATCAAACCACCACTTCAAACAAGCTAAAAAAACCACAAAAACTGAGGGGTTATATTTTTTATCAAATAAATTTAGTGATTAAAAGTACGTACCCATTCACAGTAAACACTGATGTTTCTTCAATAATCCACACTTCTTCCTAATCTTTACTTCTGCCAATGCTGATTGTAAATTTACCTAGCATTTCTCAAATATCTCCTGTATTACCAAGCTATATTCTGTCCTAAATGAGAATCACTTATATGTTCACTGATGTCTCCTATTTAATTTTATCAGTTGCCAAGAGGAGTACTCTAACTCTAGCATTTCCAGACAATTATCAGCCTTTCACATCTCTTCTCAAAACTGTCAAATCATCCATTTCTATTTAGAAAATGTATCAATCTATCTTTATTTTTTTTATTTTTTTATTTTACAATATTGTATTGGTTTTGCCATACATTGACATGAATCTGCCATGTGTTCCCCATCCTGAACCCCTCTCCCACCTCCCTCCCCATCCCATCCCTCTGGGTCATCCCAGTGCACCAGCCCCAAGCATCCTGTATCCTGTATTGAACCTGGACTGGTGATTCATTTCATATATGATAATTTACATGTTTCAATGCCATTCTCCCAAACCATCCCACCCTCGCCCTCTCCCACAGAGTCCAAAAGACTGTTCTATACATCTTTGTCTCTTTTGGTGTCTCATATACAGGGTTATCGTTACCATCTTTCTAAATTCCATATATATGCGTTAGTATACTATATTGGTGTTTCTCTTTCTGGCTTACTTTACTCTGTATAAATAGGCTCCAGTTTCAGCCACCTCATTAGAACTGATTCAAATGTATTCTTTTTAATGGCTGACTAATACTCCATTGTGTATATGTACTACAGCTTTCTTATCCATTCATCTGCTGATGGACATCTAGGTTGCTTCCATGTCCGGGCTATTATAAACAGTGCTGCGATGAACATTGGGGTACACTGTCTCTTTCCATTCTGGTTTCCTCTGTGTGTATGCCCAGTAGTGGGACTGCTGGGTCATATGGCAGTTCTATTTCCAGTTTTTTAAGGAATCTCCACACTGTTCTCCATAGTGGCTGTACTAGTTTGCATGCCCACCAACAGTGTAAGAGGGTTCCCTTTTCTCCACACCCTCTCCAGCATTTATTGCTTGTAGACTTTTGGATAGCAGCCATTCTGACTGGCGTGAAGTGGTACCTCACAGTGGTTTTGATTGCATTTCTCTGATAATGAGTAATGTTGTCCCATCTCTCTTTAAAACATATCACAAAAGGCAGTTCTTCAATCCATAGTCTTTAAGTTCCTTCTCAGAGCACAATTAACTTTGTTATTCAGACTGAAGGATGAGAACTTTTCTGTACTACCAAATGCTACCCCTTTCCCCTCCTGATGAAGGTCTATGGTGGCACAATACAAGGTGACCCTGGATCTCTTCCCCAAAATCTGGGACGTCCCTGGCAGTCCAGTGGTTAGGACCTGGCACTTTAACTGCTGAACCAGGTTCGGTGCCTGGTTGGGGAACTTAAGATCCTTCCTACACTTGGCTGCAGTGGCTGCAATGTAAGTTGGTGCAGCCACCATGGAAAACAGTAGGGAGGTTCCTCAAGAAACGAAAAAGAGAGCTGCCATATGATTCAGCAATCCCACTCCTGGGCATATTTCCAAACAAAACTATAATTCAAAAAGATATATGCACCCCTATCTGCATAGCGCTATTCAAAATAGCTAAAACGTGGAAACAACCTAAATGACAGATGAATGGATGATGATGTGTTGTATGTGTATATGCAGGGAAACCCACATGGGCTTCCCTGGTGGCTCAGACAGTAAAGAATCTGCCTGCAGTGCAGGAGATTCAGGTTCAATCCCTAGGTTGGGAAGATGTCCTGGAGAAGGGAATGGTAACCCACTCCAGTATTCTAGTCTGCAGAACTCCATGGACAGAGGAGCCTGGAGAGCTACATACCGTCCATGGGGTCACAATGAGTTGGACACAACTGAACACTCAGGCATACACACACACACATACATACACAATGAAACACTACTAGGCCATAAAAAAGAATGAAATTATGTCATTGCAGAAACATGGATGGACCCAGAGATTACCATATTAAGTGAAGAAAGAAAGAGACAAATACCCTATGATATCACTTATATGTGGAATCTAAAATATGACACAAATGGGTTGATCTACTAAACAAACTCACAGACATAAAGAATAAACTTGTGGTTGCCAAAGGAGGGGAGTAGGGGAGGGATAAAGTGGGAGTTTGGGGTTAGCAGATGCAAACTAGTAAACACAGAACGGATAACCAACAAGGTCCTACTATACAGCACAGGGAACTATATTCAATAACCTGTGATAAACAATAACAAAAAATTATATATATATATATATATCTGAATCAGTTTGCTGTACAGCAGAAATTAAAACACATTGTAAATCAACTATAATTTAAGAAAAAAATAAATAATTAATGGTATTAATTCAGAAATTGGCATATTAAAGTTACCCTTACAAAGCTCACAAAGAAAATCTCTTTTTAAAATATTTTCTAGCCTAGCTGTTCCAAAAAAATTAGGGGAATACACCAACAATTGATCATACATTTTTACTGAACAACTAGTATCTAAAAGGCCTTGCAGAGGCATTGTGGATTTTAAAATAAATCAAATACATGCTCTTGCCTTTAAAGACCTGGGGACAGAGTTGGGGCACCAAGTTACACGGTAAGACATAACAGAGATAGAAACAAACTGCTTAGGGAGCCCAGAGAAAAGAGAAGTTAATCAGAATTGGGGGTGTGGCAAAAAAGGCTTCATAGAAGTAATAACTGCATTATACTTTAAATGATGGGTAGGAATTTGACAGAGGAAAAGGAAACTGGAAAATGCAGAGCAGGAAAAAACTAAAGGGAACAACATAAGAGAGGTATGGAAATTAGGGGAAAAAAAGACTATATTCAGGAAAAATTCAGAAGTAGGGCTGAAATGTGAAATGAAAGAAAAGACTGAAGAGAGATTGAGAAAGTCCCCAGACAGTATAAAAAAAGTTCACTGTTAGTAGTGGGGATTCAAAGAATTTTGAGCTGTAGAAACACACAAAATCTAGGTTCCTGCTATCAGATGAGTCTCTCTATAAATAAATATGAGCTAAGTTTTACTTTAATAACTATACTGTCTTACAGCCATCAATTCACCAACTCCTCTGTGAGAATTAGGATCAGAATAAATGCTGAGGCTGGTTAAATGTTAAATTTTAAAGAAGGTCCAGTTGCTCAATGGTCAACGTGATTATAAACAAAGAGGTTGATCATATACTGCCAACTAAACTAGGATTTTTGATAATAAAAATAATAAAGTTATTATTTTTGATAATAACTGTTAGTAATTATGTTAGGGTAAATTAGGAACATCCTAGGGAAACAGGGATATATGGTTATCTTAGTTATGAAAACTATCCAAATCACTGGGACGCTTTACTTTTTCTTTAAGATTCTCTCACAGCGGGAATCTCTGGTGGAGCAGAAGGAGAATCTAACATTTGATTCTGAGATTAGTGGCTATCTAATTAAAAGAGATAGGCACATGTTAAAAATGAATAACATCTATACTTTTTATAGTAGCAGAGACTTGAAGAGTGAATAGTTTCATGCAAATCTGTATAAGACTTCTTTACCTTAACTAATGACACCATGGGGATTCCCTACTGGCTCAGACAGTAAAGAATCTGCTTGCAATGCGGGAGGACCCAGGTTCAAACCCTGGGTCGGGACGATCCCCCCTGGAGAAGGGAATGGCAACCCACGCCAGTATTCTTGCCTGAAAAATCCCATGGGCAGAGGAGCCTGCTGGGCCACAGTCCACAGTATCGCAAAGAGTAGGACACGACTGAGGGACTAACACTTTCACAATGACGTCATGAACCAAGAGGAACTACATACAGATTACTAACCTCACAAGCACATTTAGACTCAGTCGGTATTTCCTGAGCTTCTGTGTTTAATTTCTACATTTGAAAACAAGTTAGTTTCTAAATATGCCTACCATCTCAAAGTATATTACTTCTTTGTTTTAACATACTGCAGGGGGGAAAAAAATCTGTCTTTATTTCTACAGTTACAGAAAGCACTTGATGGTTTGCAAAAGACTGTTATGTGGGTGGTTGCAACACTTGGCCTTTAGCCTCTTGCCAAATACCTCACCACATGTGTTCTGAATCACCAGTAAACCCAGATGCCCTCATCTGCGGTATCTCCAATCTAACAAGAAATTAATTAAGAGACAAAATAATCCTATGATCTTAATTAATGAAACTGAAACTTCTAATCTAATGTTAGGAATTTAGGAAAGTAATTAAACCTCTTTATAAACATTAATTTTGGTCCAAGTCTAAGACCTGATTAAACAAGGTCCTGACACTACAAAAAGACTTTTTATATTTAAAACTTCAAACTTCTTATATTTAAAAAATATATACAATCACCCTACGCCAAGGGTTGGCAACTTTTTCTTTAACAGGACAAATAGTAAAATTTTAGGTTTTGTGAGTCCGAGAGTCTCTGTTCCAACTACTCAGAGCCTGCTGAAGCACAAAAACAGCCACAGATAATACAAAATGAATGAGAGGTGCTGTGATCCAATAAAACTACTTACAAAAAGGTGGCTGGATTTGGCTCTCAGGACTGTAGTTTGCAACCCTTTAGAGCATAAACTTCTGTGAATCACTAGTGCCTTGGACAGTGTCTGGTATATAATATATACTCAGTTTTATTATGAAACACAGTATTTATCAATCAAAAAACATCAGCAAAATGTCTGAGCTACCTTGGTATAAACATTGGTATTTAGTAAGTATTATTTGAGGCTTTAACTTCCCAGTTAGAATTTATAGGTTGGTATTTCTCTCACACAAAATACTTATTCTAAAATGTTTATTAATTAAAATTTTTTACTTTCATTTAATATTAATCATGGTCATGTCATACTGAACCCTGCTTATGCAAGATGAATGTTAATTTTCTGACTCCTCAGGGCTATTCACATAAATAGGCAATCTGATTACAAAGGCTAGAGCTGAAAGGTCATAGTAAGTTAAAGCCAGAGCTCATACCCTGGCAAAGGAGAGTCAAAGGCAAGTGAAAAGAACTCTGCTGAGGAAACTGGTGTGAAGAGAAGAGAAAGGAAGAAAAGACCTGTCTGTACTATGCAATGAAGACTTGAGAAATTACTCTGTATTATAATAATAAATTTCCTTTTTATTAGAGCTTCTTTGAAAAGGCTTCTGTTCTTTGCAACTAAATGATTCCCAGCTAGAAAATGGATCATGGAGCATTTTGGAGAAGTGCTAGGAGTTGAGCTGAATCTCTAACAAATGAATAGACAGGGCTTCCAGTCTAGATGGAGTAAGAGGGAACAGATTTACCCTCCTGCCAAAAAAAACTAAAAAACAGAAAAATATATGAAACTGGTTTTCAGACACTGAACAAGGGCTGGTATAGGAGAGTAAACCCATGAAAAGCGAAAAAAAATGAGCCCCTTCCCACAGCTCCCTCCTTAGTTTCCAGGGAGCAGAAGAACGAAGGAACCTAGGTGGAGCCCAGCACTACCCCTGGGTTGAGGACGTTGCTAGAATTCGTCTGGTAGAGTACCAGAGAGAAGCAAGCTGCAGAGTGAGAATGGGGATCTAGATCTACAGAGGGGCTCCCTCAAGTCTTTCCAGAACAATATTACTACGTGCTTGTGAGGAATCTACCCCGAGCAGGAGAAAAAAAGGAGCAGAGGGAACAATCTCAGAGGCTCAGACGGTGGTAGGAATAATTTTTGTGTTTCATTCAGAAAGAAAAAAAATCTCATACTTCACAGGATATCAGGTGGAATAATCGTAAGTTATTGCCTCAGGAGAGGAGCAAAATCAGCCCTAGATAAAATTTGCTCTAGTCCCACCTAACCAAGCATAAAAAATAAGCTCTGCAAGTGTCAAACTACTTCCAAGTCACTCAGCAGTGTCCCAGAATAAATATTTCTAGAAATAAAAAAATTTCCAGAATACAGCAAGGTAAAATTCATAATGTCTGCCATCCAATACAAAACTATCAGGCATAAAAAGAAATAGAAGAACACGACCTATTAATTAGCAATAATATCAACAAAGTTATAACTAATCCATATGTTAAGGAAAGTAGAAGAATACTTAACTATGTTAAACAGTGCCATGGACAATATAAAAACACAAATCAAAGTTATCTCATCAGAAATGAAAAATAAATGAGATGAAAAATACAATGGATAAATTATTAGCATCATTAATTCATTCATAAATTAATGAAATGTCAGAATTAAAAATTAATAAATTTGAAGTACAGCAGCAGAAACTATATGAAATGAAGCACAAGAGTAATAAGCATGAAAAAAATGAACATTAGTAAACTATGTGACAACTTTATGTAGACTCAAATACATGGATAGAATCTGAGTCCGCAGTTTAGAGGATAAGTACTATATGCAAATCCAAAAAAAAAAAAAAGATAAATATAAACTTAAAGTAGTACATAAGAGCAAGCTATTTAGATGATGGATAGGAGAAAAAAATGAGAAAAGCTGTATATCTAGACAATTAATTTGACAATAACAGATAAGGAACACAAATAGAAGCTGCTGCCTCTTAAGAATGAAGCAATAAGACCCAGACTGAGTGAATGAAAGTTGCTCAGTCATGTCCAACTCTTTGTGATCCCATGGACTGTAGCTGGCCAGGCTCCGCTGTCCATGGAATTCTCCAGGAAAGAATACTGGAGTAGGATGCCATTTCCTTCTCCAGGGGATCTTCCCAACCCAGGGATCGAACCTTGGTTTCCCACAATGCAGGCAAATTCTCTTGACAATAACAGACAATGAGCACAGATAGAAGCTGCTGCCTGTAAGAATGACATAATAAGGACCCAGACTGCTGCTGCTGCTAAGTCACTTCAGTCGTGTCCGACCCTGTGCGACCCCATAGACGGCAGCCCACCAGGCTCCTCTGTCCCTGGGATTCTCCAGGCAAGAACACTGGAGTGGGTTGCCATTTCCTTCTCCAATGCATGAAAGTGAAAGTGAAGTTGCTCAGTCGCGTGCAACTCTTAGCAACCCCATGGACTGCAGCCTACCAGGCTCCTCCATCCATGGGATTTTCTAGGCAAAAGTACTGGAGTGGGGTGCCATTGCCTTCTCCGACTGTGTGGATCATAACAAATTGTGGAAATTTTTTAAAGAGATGGGAATACCACACCATCCTACCTGTCTCCTGAGAAACCTGTATGCAGGTTAAGTAGAAACAATTAGAACCTTACATGAACAACTGACAGGTTCAAAACTGGGAAAGGAGTATGACAAGGCCATATATTGTCACCCTGTTTAACATGCAGAGTACATCATGCGAAATGCTGAGTTGGATGAATCACAAGCTAGAGTCAAGATTGCTGGGAGAAATATCAACAACCTGAGACATGCAGATGATACCACTCTAACAGCAGAAGGTGAAGAGGAACTAAAGAGTCTCTTGATGAGGGTGAAAGAGGAGAGTGAAAAAGCTGGCTTAAAACTTAACATTCAGAAAACTAAGATCATGGCATCCTGTCCCATCACCTCATGGCAAATAGATGGGGAAAAAATGGAAACAGTGACAGACTACTTTCTTGGGTTCCAAAATCACTGCAGACAGTGACTATAGCCATGAAATTAAAAGATACTTGCTCCTTGGGAGGAAAGCTATGACAAGCATATTAATGAGCTAGATAGCATATTAAAAAGAAAAGACATCACTTTGCCAACAAAGGTCCAGGTCCATATAGTCAAAGTTATGGTTTTTCCAGTAATTATGTATGGATGTGAGAGCTGGATCATAAAGAAGGCTGAGTACTGAAGAACTGATGCTTTCAGACTGTGGTGCTAGAGAAGACTCTGGAGAGTCCCTTGGACTGCAAGGAGATCAAACCAGTCCATCCTAAAGAAAATCAGTCCTGAATATTCACTGGAAAGACTGATGCTGAAGATAAAGCTTCAATACTTTGGCCACCTGATGCAAAACGCCAACACACTGGAAAAGACCCTGATGCTGGGGAAGATTGAAGGCAAAAGGAGAAGAGGGTGGCAGCAGATGAGATAGATAGATAGCATCACCGTTTTAACGGACATGAACTTGAGCAAACTCCGGGAGGTAGTGAAGAACAGGGGAGCCTGGTATGCTGCAGTCCACGGGATGGCAAAGAGTAGGACACAACTTACTTACCGAAAAACAAGAAGTGTTAAGAAGCCAGATGTCCAAAGGACATAGAGAAAAAGGGAGCAGGGCAGGAGGACCAGAGCAGAAGGAAAACAGTATTTTTAATGGGCAACAGATTTGAATAGATACTTCACCAAAGACATGCCAATGGCAAATAAGCACATTAAAAGATGTTCAGTATCCTTAGTCTTTAGAAATGAAAACTGAAACAATGAGATATTGTTATGCTCCCAAAAGAAAAAACTCAATTTTAAAAAGACTAAACCAGAACCAAATGTTGGTGAGAGTATGGAGAAACTAGACCTCCCATGCACTGCTGGAGGTAATACAAAATGATACAGCTACTTTGGAAAAGACTCTGGTGGTTTCTTAGGAAGTAAATTTATGATCCAACAATAACACTCCTAAGTATTTATAAGAAAATGGAAAATATATAGTCACATAAAGACTTGTGCATGAGTGTCCACAGCAGCTTTATTCATAATTGACCAAACTGGAAACAACCCCCAAATGTCCAGCTCCTAGTGAATGGCAGATCCATATAATCGAATATGACTCTGCAATATACAGGAACACACTGCTGATACATGCAACAATGTGGATGAAGACAAAAATGACTACATACTGTATGAATGCATTTATATGAAATTCTAGAAAAGGCAAAACTATAGTAATTTAGATCAGTGGTTGCTGGAGAGGAGGGGAAGGTTTGACTGAAGGGGCACAAGGGAACTTTTTAAGGCGATAGAAATGTCCTATATATCATGGTTCTGGTGATGGCTGCTACATGACCACACATATTTGTCAAAACCTACCTAACTGTATACTTTGTTGTTGTTGTTCAGTCGCCAAGTTGTGTCCAACAAAACTGACCAACTTTAAGTATACGATGAACTGCAGGGAAGCCTGGCATGCTGCAGTTCATCGTATACTTAAAGTTGGTCAATTCTGTTTAAATTACACCTCAATAAAACTGATTAAAGAAAAAGAATAGAGGAATGAACATATTTTCGTTTCATCATACCTGTCACTCACCCACATTTATCAACACCTGACAGACAATGGCAAAAGTCAGGAAAGAAGAGAGGTAAAGTTCTTTGACAAGAAAAGAACAGGGAGTTGCCAGGAATGATAGAGTCATAAGGAGAAATAATAATATGCCTTTCTTCTTCCATTTTAACCATTCCAATAATGAGAATAATTTACTTCTAAATGAGACCTTGACCAGGCCAAAATGTCATGTTTCATCAAAATATTATTTCTTACATAGTGTTCTAAGGGCTACCTAAGTCAGAAGCATCTCAAGCCTCTTTCATCAGACATTCTAGGTGAAAAGTCCCCAAATCTACCTCCTGAACTGCTCCCAAAGAGGTCCTTTTGCAAACTGCATCTGAGAGAACCACTATACTGGAAGGAACATACAGATACGCACACACACACACGCACAACTGGGTCTGCAACAGTTCCAGGTCAACAGCATGCAACAGCACACGTGCTTTTCTTACAGGAACACAGAATCATCTCTCATGGAGCTACAAAGGGCTCAAATGTATCCTCTACAAAAATCACTTAAGAAAGCAGTGTGTCAGCTGCCAATCATCCTGGACTTTGGCAGGAAAACAATTCCAAGCAGAGGAAAAAAGATCCTTTGACCTTACCAAGTTTGAAATTCCACAACGCCACACTGCTTCCATTTCACAACTACACACTGGTTAGTAGCAGGTGGCAGCCACTTCAATTTTAATTACTATTTGTAATATTATAAGAATATTTTCTTTCAATACTCGATTTTTTAAAAGATAGATGCCATGTTCAGCCCCCTTTATTTCCGCCCCTTCATAAATTATATTGATTTATTGTTACAGATTTTCCTATGGGCTTTCTCTGTACATCAAGTTAATTTCAAACATCTTTAAAATCAAGTTTTACCACGTCAAAAGAAAACACAATGAAACTAAACAACATTAGGAACAGCAGAGAAGAAAGCTGAGTAAATTGGTCAAGGCCTTTAGCTTCATGAGGTGGTTTGGGCTTTTGGTTCCTTGTCGTCATTTCCTTTGGTGCCACAATATACACAAAATTTACCACTTTAATCTTTTCTGAGTGTACAGAATCAATAATACGAAGTACATTCACACTGTTGTGTAACCATTCCCACCATCCATCTCCAGAAACTTCTTCCCATCATCCCAAACTGAAACTCTTGTACCCATTAGACAACAAATTCCTACTTCCCATTTTCCCCCAGTCCCTGGTAACCACTAATCTACTGCTACATTCTTTCTCTATGAATTTGACTATTCTAGATACCTCTTACACGTTGAATTGCACAAAATTTATCCTTCCATCATGAGTTTTTTCTACTAATTTTTATTGGATGTCTAGGCAACAGCACTAAGGATACAAAGACTGACAGCATACTGTTGTACCCTCATGAAATGTAGGCTCTGAACTGGGAAGTCACACATGTCAACATGGTAACTGCTCTAAGAGAGATACAAAGTACAATGATGGCACAGAGGGGCAATCAACTCTGGGTAGACTGAAGTTAGGCGAGCTTCCCAAGGGAGGTGGTATTTTAGGACAGTTTTAAAATATGATAAACTCACAGAATGGACATGGTTATTCCAGTCATCAAACAGTCCAAGAGAGAGAAAATTATGCCAGGCACTCCACACTCAGAACCACCAGAGTTCCTGATTTCCTTAAGGTAAGGGCTAATGCAGAGCCATGAAATACACATCTGAACAAGGTCAAGCAGCTCAAACTGAAGAGCAAAGTGCTTGGGGAGGAAGGTGAGGCTGGAAAGGCACTCAGGGGTCAGATATGGGAAAGTTCTATATCATCCAGAGTTTTACTTTATACTGCAGGCCAACTTGAGAACTTCAGAAAGAATAAAAACCAGAGATGGCTCTTACTAGAAGTACACATTCCCAGGATAACCCCAAAGGTTTTAATTTCATATGCCCGGGGGTTGGACCCCAGTAAATTTATTTTCAATGAGTACACCTGGTGATTATAAAGCAGTTATATATCCATGGACTACTTTTGGGGAAATATCTCTGTAGAATATAGGAAGTTAATGATGACTTCAAACAGCAGAATAATATGAACAGTTTATCTGTTTGGGTTTATTAATTTCCCTCCCTAATTAAAAAAGTGCTTTTATTCAAAAGACATAAAAAAAACACAGAGAAAAACATTACTCAATTCTACCAGCTGGAGATAAATAGAGAGTTCACATTCTGGTGTATTTGTTTTTCTCACTTAATATTATGTTAATATACATTCTTAAGTAGAAGAATCATACTATACAAACTACTTTGAAGCCTATTTTCTTCACTTTAGTTATAAAAGTGGATATTTCTCCCTTCTATTCTTTCTTAGTAAAAATTTTTGATGACTGCATAGCAGACCATAGGTAACATTTAGGTGTAACTATCCCTTATTTTTAAATATTTAGGTTATTAGCAATTTTTCACCTATTTTCCTGTACCACTGTCAGTGTCAACATTTGGATGGTATCTGGATTTAAGAAATATCACTTTGGTTACATTATAAGGGCTGAATGTGAAAAGAGGTTAAATTAAAGGCAAGGTGAAAGGCTATTATGATGGTCCAAGCAAAAATAATGAGATAGATCTCAAAGCAGTAACAATAGAAATGAACAGAGAATGGATTTCAAAGTCCATAATCTACATGTAAGGGTTTGTCATCTGATTAACATAATATGCAGAGAAGTAATTCTTTTTTAAAATAAGTATTTATTAAACTCCTATAGTGTAGGAGTATCAAAGAATAATTATTGAGAAAAAATTAGAATTAAAAAAACACCATGCATTTTCACTTTTCTCGCTCTGTGTGTGTACACATATATGATGTGTAGGATCAGGTTTCCAATTGCATTTAAGTGATTTAGAGTATTCTTTTTTATCCGAGGAAAAACAATTCCGTGTTCCAGTTTTACAACTGCAAAAGCAGAGCCAGAAAGAATCACAGTTGTCAGCAAAAGCTTGACTCTCTGTTATTGAATATCTGGTGGGGCTATAGTGGGAAATTAACATATTAAGCAAGAAACTCCCCATGATCAAGTTTACTTCAATTTTTAAACAATCTGTATCTACTGGGGCATTTTGCCAAAAAAGTAAGTGCTTTATGCATTTGACTCCTTTTCATTTTATGTGGCTATTCTCCAATATAAACTTGAGATGTTCGCATTTCAAAATCTGCCAAGTATTGGAACCTGGGTCAAACAAAACACTTCTACTCTCTGTGACAAGTTAAAATTTATCAATGAAAAGAAATCTTATTAGGTAAAGCTGAGATCACATAAAAGTGTTTACAATAAACCAGTTTATTTCCCCAAAAAAGTTTTTTTTTAAAGATACTAATACCCATTCCACACTATTAAGCTTCAGATGACAAATGCAAGGTTTTATTATGATTAAACTTTTAGACACTTGAAGCAGACATATCCAAAGACTTTCTCTGGGTTTAAATCTTACATACCTCAACTGATGAAAAACTGAGAGGCATATCTTGCTTTCCTCTGAGGTAACATTCCTTTTTATTCAACTTCCTTATTTAAAAAAAAAAAACAAAAACTAGGTAAGTCTAATTTATCACTTTTGATGATTCCAAGCATCTGTATCCACTCAAAAAACTTTTACTCTGAAAAATATCCAAGTTTTTTTGGGTTTTGTTGTTGTTCTGTCGGTCAGTCGTGTCTGACTCTTTGCGACCCCATGGACTGTGCAGCACACCAGGCTTCCCCATCCTTCACTATCTCCTGGAGTTTGGTCAAACTCATGTCCGTTGAGTTGGTGATGCCATCCAACCATCTCATCCTCTGTCGTCCCCTTCTCCTCCTGCCTTCAATCTTTCCCAGCAACAGGGTCTTTTTCAGTGCGTCAGCTCTTTTCATCAGGTGGCCAAAGTATTGGAGCTATAGCATCAGTTCTTCCAATGAATATTCAGGGTTGATTTCCTTTAGGATTGACTGCTTTGATCTCATTGCAGTTCAAGGGACTCTCAAGAGTCTTCTCCAACACCACAGTTCAAAAGCATCAATTCTTTGGCTCTCAGTCTTCTTCATGGTCCAACTCTCACATCCATACACGACTACTGGAAAAACCAGTTTTGACTAGATGAACCTTTATCAGCAAATTAATGTCTCTGCTTTTTAATATGCTGTCTAGGTTTGTCATAGCTTTTCTTCCAAGAAGCAAGTATCTTTTAATTTCACAGCTACAGTCTCTGTCCACAGCGATTTTGGAGCCCAAGAAAATAAAGGTCTTTCATTGTTTCCATTGGTTCCCTATCTATATGCCATGAAGTGACTGGACTAGATGCCATGATCTTAGTTTTTTGAATGTTGAGTTTTAAGCCAGCTTTTTCACTCTCCTCTTTTACCTTCAAGAAGCTTTAAGTTCATTTTATTTATAGTAATAGGTTTATTGATTTTTAATGATCTTAAAAAAAAGTCTCCTTTAAAAGGCATCCTATTTATACTTCCAAACCACTTTCTCAAACAACAAATTACAAAAACAAAGCAAAATAATGTTAGAGTCTTACTTATACTGTACCTCATGTGTATGTAACTCCACTCTCCAAGAGAGTAAAATAAACATCTGGGTCTAGCTACCTGGTAATGTGTTAATACTATTTTGTTATTCCAAATTAAGTATGTAAAGTTATAACTGCAACATAATTCAGAATGAAAATCCAATGAACTTCAAGTAATTAACACAGAAAAATCAGAATATACTGTGACATAAGAACTAAAACATATCTTACTTCATAAGTTACTGGATTATTATACTATATTCTATCTTCACAATTAAATAATTTTGGGCCATATCCAAGAATCTAATCAGACTAGTTTAAATTGGGGTAAAAATCATTACAAATTTATCCTTTACTAATAATCTAAAAGATCTCAGTACATGCTAAAAAGCATATACCTCTATACCACAACTTCACTTATTGACATATACTTAAGGAATAGCAACAGCAACTATTATCATTAAAGAAATTTCTCTAAAGATAAATCTCATCATATGGGGAGGTAAGGCGAGTATAGGAAAAAACAGAAAAAGCCCAGAACAAATCATACAAGAGCTATGAGACAGTATTTTATGATCTAACATACATGTAATTGAAATCACACAAACAGAAGACAGAGAGAAAACAGGTCAAAAAAGAAAAGAAGATAATGACTGAGAATTTTCCAAACTAAAAGATATAAACCACAGAACCAAGAAGCTCAAAGAAAACCAAAGAGACACAGCATTTTCAAAAGTAAAGACACATTATATTCAAAGTCAGAGAAAATCTTAAAAAGACAGACCAAAAAAAAGAACATTTAATACACAGAGAATCAAAAAATTAACAATAGAATGACATCTTTTTTTTTGGCTGCACCATGCAGCTTGTGGGATCTTAGTTCCCCAACCAAGGATCAAACCTAGGCCCTGGCAGTGAAAGCAACAAATCCTACCCACTTGAGCACCAGGGAATTCCGGAGACTGACATCCTTTAAGTACTAAAAGAAAAAAAGGCAACCTACAATTTCACACTCAGCAAAACATATTTTATTAAAATGAAGGAAAATAAAAGAGAAAAATATTTTCTCTTTCAGAAAATAAAAAAACTGAGTAATTCATTACCACTAGACTTGCCCTATAGTAAATTATAAAGGAAGTTTTTCAAGCAGATGGAATATGACAGCAGACTTTAACTTTAAGATTTTAACCACACAAAGAAATCAACAACACTAGAAATGACAAATGAAAGTAAATATAAAACCTCATTTATTTCTTATTTGTAATTTCTCTAAAAGATAACTGTCTGAAACAAAAATATGTGTACTAAGTTCTGATAACATGCATTCAGTTCAGTTCAGTCACTCAGTCGTGTCTGACTCTTTGCAACCCCATGGACTGCAGCACACCAGGCCTCCCTGTCCATCACCAACTCCTGGAGTTTACTCAAACTCATGTCCATTGAGTCGGTGATGCCATCCAATCATCTCATCCTCTGTCGTCCCCTTCTCCTCCTGCCTTCAATCTTTCCCAGCAACAGGGTCTTTTTCAGTG
>NW_011494945.1:4416328-4437833 GCF_000754665.1 Bison bison bison | reverse complement strand
CACCAGGCTTCCCCATCCTTCACTATCTCCTGGAGTTTGGTCAAACTCATGTCCGTTGAGTTGGTGATGCCATCCAATCATCTCATCCTCTGTTATTCCCTTCTCCTCCTGCCTTCAATCTTGCCCAGCATCAGGGTCTTTTCCAATGAGACAGTTCTTCGCATCAGGTAGCCAAAGTATTGGAGTTTTAGCTCCAACATCAATCCTTCCAATGAACACTCAGGACTGATCTCCTTTAGGATGGACTGGTTGGATCTCCTGCAGTCTAAGGGACTCTCAAGAGTCTTCTACAACACCACAGTTCAAAAGCATCAATTCTTTGGCGCTCAGCTTTCTTCACAGTCCAACTCTCACATCCATACATGACTACTGGAAAAACCATAGCCTTGACTAGACAGACTTTTGTTAGCAAAGTAATGTCTGCTTTTTAATATGCTGTTTAGGTTGGTCATAACTCTAACATGTATAAAAGTGTCATATGTCTGCATGACAACAAATCCACAAAGGACAAGCAGGAAGGATTGGAGTAAATAGTTTTAAAATTCTCATAGTATGTTGCTGCTGCTGCTGCTAAGTCACTTCAGTCGTGTCCGACCCTGTGCGACCCCATAGATGGCAGCCCACCAGGCTCCTCATCCCTGGGATTCTCCAGACAAGAACACTGGAGTGGGTTGCCATTTCCTTCCCCGATGCATGATAGTGAAAAGTAAAAAGGAAGTCGCTCAGTCGTGTCTGACTCTTCGCAACCCCATGGACTACAGCCTACCAGGCTCCTCCATTCATGGGATTTTCCAGGTAAGAGTACTGGAGTGGGTTGCCATTGCCTTCTCCTCTTATAATGTGTGTGTGTGTGTGTGTGTGTGTGTGTGTGTATATATATAAATATATAAATATAATTATATACTATTATATAATGGAAGACTTGCTTGGTTACAAATGTATATTACAAACCCTAAGACTACCACTAAATTAATTTCAAAAAGAGGTACAAATAAATAAGCAGATAATAGCAGATAAATATCAAAATTAAATAACATGTCATCTGGTATTAAAATCAGTGTTTCTTAGAACACAAAAAGAAGTAAGACACTATCAAGAAGCATGACAGCTGAAACAGTAGCCCAGCCTGCTTTTAATACTAAACTGATAGAAAAGTCAAAAAGCATTGACCAGCCCAAACATACCATGATGAACGCAGCTATTTATAATAGATGGGAATAATAAAAAATATCCAGGTAATACAAGAGAAAAAACACAAAAAACAAACAGAATAACAGAAAACAGCTGGCAGAGTGGTAGATTTTAGTTCGATCATATTATTAATTACATTAAATATGATAAACCTAAATACATCAATTAAAAGAGACTGTTAGATAAACAATTAAGTCCAACTGCATACTGTCTAATTTCTCAGGTAGCTCCAGAGGTAAAGAACCTGCTTGCCAATGTGGGAGACATAAGAGACATGAGTTCAGTCCCTGGGTTGGAAAGATCCTCTGGAGGGCATAGCAACTCACTCCAGTATTCTTGTCTAGAGAATCCTATAGACAGAGGGGCCTGGTGGGCTACACTCCATAGGGTTACAAAGAATCAGAAACAACCAAAGCAACTTAGCACGCACACATATACCGTCTGTAAGAAACCCATTTTAAAAATAAAAGCCTAAGTAGGTTGAAAGTAAAAGGATGGGAAAAGCTACGTTAGGAGACAATTCTCCATGGGTCTCTGTTATGGTATCTGTCTATGAATCTACTACAGGTTGTAACTGACCTGCAACTACCTTCCACCTGTAGTTGCTCCTTAATAGTAGTCAATACGGAGAAGGCAATGGCACCCCACTCCAGTACTCTTGCCTGGAAAATCCCATGGACGGAGGACTGCAGTCCATGGAGTTGCTGAGGGTCGAATACCACTGAGCGACTTCCCTTTCACTTTTCACTTTCATGCACTGGAGAAGGAAATGGCAACCCACTCCAGTGTTCTTGCCTGGAGAATCCCAGGGACGGGGGAGCCTAGTGGGCTGCCATTTATGGGGTCGCACAGAGTCGGACACGACTGAAGTGACTTAGCAGTAGTCAATAAAGTGGAATGTCAGAAATCTACCGTTGATAGCCAGCATTTATGAAACTTATGGCAAATTAAGTTACCACCTTTCAAGAAGACAAAATCTCAGGCACTTCACAATTCTTAACATGATATATACCATTTCAGAAAATAATCAAAAGAAAGCAGGAGTGGCTATATTAATAAACAGACAAGGAAGACTTACAGAATAAGAAACATTACCAGGGATTAATAAGTCCTTTCACCAAGAAAACATAATAATTCTAAATATACAAGGACATAATAAAAACTTCAAAACACATGAAGCAAAAACTGATAGAACTGAAAGAGGAACAGGCAAACCCACAAGTTGGAGACTGTAACACTCCTCTCAATATCTGAAAGATCAAGCAGATGATAAACATATGGAAAAATTCAACCTTACTATTGAGAGAATATATACAAACTCACAACGAAAGAGATCATTTACACCTGTAAGAATTTATTTAAAACTTGAGAAGTTTGACAAATGTGAACACTGGTGAAGATGAGGGACATCAGAAACTCTAATAAACTGCTGGTGGGCAAACAGTTTGATAGAACCACTCTGGAAAACAATTGGGCATTACCTAATAAAACAGAGAATGTGCACATTCTACCACAGCAATTCAACCCTTAGTATAAATTCTTATACATATGCACTACAAGGCATGTACAACAGTTTTCATAATGGCATTGCTAATAACTGAGGATCTGAATAACTGAGGATTCAAAAAAAACAGGAAACAACTCAGATGTCCAAAGATAAGAGAATGAAGAAATAAAACTGATATATTCCTATAACACAATACTATACAGCAGTAAAAATGAATGAATTAGGGCTGTATAATACAACACAGATAACGCCTTATAACATAATGTTGGGTTGGCGGGGGGTCACAGAAGAACAGATACACATAAATAACTCTAAAAAGACAAAAGCCAAATAATATATTGTTTAGAGATGTTTACAAATGAGGTAAAACTATAAAGAAAAACAAGGAAATGATTAGATAGGAGAGGAGAAGGCAATCAGAGACTTCAAAGATATTTGTAACGTTCTATTTCTTATTCTGAGTAGAAAAAAGATTTTAATTAATTTACTTATTTTAACTGGAGGCTAATTACTTTACAATATTGTGGTGGTTTTTGCAATACATTGACATGAATCAGCCACAGGTGTACATGTGTCCCCCATCCCAATAGCCCCCCATGTCCCTTCCCATCCCATCCCATCCCATCCCATCCCTCTAGGTTGTCCCAGAGCTCCAGCTTTGAGTGCCCTGTTTTCGAACTTGGACTGTTCATCTATTTCACATATGGTAATATACATTTTCAATGCTATTCTCTCAAATCATCCCACCCTCGCCTTCTCCCAGAGTCCAAAAGTCTGTTCTCTATATGTGTCTCTTTTATATTCCTTAATTTATACATATTATAGATATTCTTTTATTATATATTTATAATTAAAATTCATATTAAGAATAAGTAATAAATGTAGATTCACTTAGCAAATATTAAAAACAAAAAAACGTTAAACAAAATCACCAAATAAAGGACAATACCCCTGATGTTCCTCAACATTGAGAGGTACATGGCCACTCTAGATACCGGTTATACCTGGCCCGATATAAAACATGAAACAACATGCCAGCAAGGCAGTGTCAGGTAGTTACTCTTCAGCAGGAGTTTTCACACCCATTCACGAGTTTTCCCTTTGGCCTTCCAGGTGGCAAGTTAAGTAAAAGGAATGAAATCACAAAGGCTGGTGCAGTATTCAACTTAGCTTGGAAATACTGATTAGTAATCACCATCTTCATCTATAGACAAAGATTACCAGACACAGAATAAACTTGCTCAACTATAAGAGTTATACCCAGGGAAGCCCAAAGCAGTTGTCTCCCACTGCTATTAATATTTACAGTTTATTCACAGTCCTCCCAGTCCATATATATGTACTTTACTAACCATGATTCATTTTTACTAAAAGCAATGGTGCTCGGTTACACAACTGACATTCTATTTCTATCATTTCCAGGTGAATAAAGCTAGAGAGTTAACCCAAAACCAAAACAGTCCAAAAAAAAGAAAAGCTATTAATTCTTTACTCACACTAAGTGAGATTAAATTTAGAATGGTACTAAGCTAAACAGCTATTAATATATTTCACTTAAAATGCCAAAGATTTTAAGACACCATTAATTTTTATACGACTAAGAAAGAACATTCTTCCAATTAAATATGCCACACCACTGATTGGTGGCTTCCCTGATTTTTTACCAAATGAAAGAATCTGAATATGGGAAACCTGGGTTCAATAACCTGGGTTGGGAAGATCCCCGGGAGGGGTGCAAGGCAAACCACTCCAGTATTCTTGCCTGGAGAATCCCCATGGACAGAGCAGCCTGGCAGGCTACAGTCCAGGGGATCCAGAGAGTAGGACAGGACTGAGCAACTAAGCACAGCACAGCTGATAGCTCAGATGGTAAAGAATCTGCCTGCAATGCAGGAGACCTGGGTTCGATCCCTCGGTCAGGAAGATCCCCTGGAGAAGAAAATGACAACCCACTCCAGTATTCTAGCCTGGAGAATTCCATGGACAGAGGAGTCTGGTGGGCTACAGTCCATGGGGTCCCAAAAAGTTGGACATGACTGAGCGACTAACACTCTTTCTTTAACCACTGACTGTAAGCTACATCCCCTAATGAGCTATAAAAATGGGGAGGGGGAGATAAACACCTTAGATTCAACTGAATACAAAATAACTCTTCCAGTTTTCCACTAAAATATTTAAGATATGCTGCGTTATTCTCTCCTTTGGAGACAAAATACATTCAAACAGAAACTGGTCCCCTACTAAAAACTTTCTAAGATGTGTTAGGCTGTATTTTCTCACTCAATACCAAGGTTATATTTTCTCACTCAATACCTCTCCTTCTTCATCTACTCTAAAAACACAACTCTCACTATCAACAAAACTGGAGAACAGCTCTCTTCGTTCTGGATGCTAAATGAGCTTCCATCACTGATAAAAATCATCAGAAGTTGTAAGGGCTTTCATAACCTGGAGACTTTCACATAATGTTCTAGAGTAAAGACAGACAGACAGACAGACAGAAAGCACAGCAAGTTATCCCAGAGTAAGTCTGCTCCCACATGTCAGAGACTGTGCAGTCAGAATGGGGTAAAACAAATCTCAGTCCAGCACACAAAATGAATGTTTTCATCTAAGTGGGTTGTGCTCAACTACTAGCTCTGAATAACTGGGAGGGCAATTCTATCAGTTTATAGGCAAAAGTGAAGACAATCAATTGGGCTTCCCATACTCTGTCAACTTGCAAACAACAGGACCAGATAAACAGCCCCTTGTTCACAGATTGATAAACTTGGGGCTTATACAAACATTAAGTACATCTTATTAAACTGCCAAAGAAATGAATCTGTAATGAAAAATGGTACCTGAAAATGTATTTAAGGCAATCAAAATCAATCAATCAATCAAACCTGGAGCTCAAGAAGGGGTATAAGTAGTATGGGATAAATAGATCAGCAGTGGTGCTGCGTTCGGTTGCTCAGTCGTGTGGTGCTCCACACCAAGTTAATACATGGAGGTCAGTTTAAATTGTTCTGTTTAAATTTAATACTCCACCTCAAGCAAAGAGTTGACTCATTGGAAAAGACTCTGATGCTGGGAGGGATTGGGGGCAGGAGGAGAAGGGGACGACAGAGGATGAGATGGCTGGATGGCATCACTGACTCGATGGACGTGAGTCTGAGTGAACTCCGGGAATTGGTGGACAGGGAGGCCTGGTGTGCTGTGATTCATGGGGTCGCAGAGAGTCAGACACGACTGAGCGACTGAACTGAACTGAAAGATTTTTTAAAGAGAAGATACACAGTTTAAAACAGTCAACATTTATAAGATAGTCTTAAAAATTGGGAAGCTGAGAGTACAAAAATATAAAATAAGCTAAACTCCTTGTATTACATAAAAGAAAGTATTTTTTATTTGTTCCCAAATTTTGTAATTAAAGCTACAATTCTGTATATATGCTTTTTAAAATGCTTACTGCATCATGCTTTTTAATAAAACACATAAAACAGAGTCTATGCTGCAAAAAAACAGAAACCAAAGAGTTTAGACTGATTTTAAAAAATTATCTATAACACTATTCAAATGCAGTCTATGAATGAACTGTTTGTTATAGGTTTGCAACAAGATAAGTATCAAACTAGAAACTCTTATAGTAGTTTGACAGGGGAATTCTATACCTGCTTAATAATCATTAAAAAAAAGGGAGCTTGTATTTTGCTTGTTGGGTTTTCTTTCTCATTTCATTTTTCTAGTACTTACTTTTAATGTATTTTAAATAAGTATCAGAAAAAAAGACATTCTTCACCACAATTAGTTTGAAAAGTAGTTATATAAGACATATCAGTTATAAAGCTTTATGTGCCAAATAACATCAAAATATACAAAAGTTAAAATAGAGATGCAAGGAAAAAACAAAGAACAAAATAAAGTGGGAAAGTTTCATGACCTGTTAGATTAAAATTAAGTAGAGAATGAAAACCAATTATGAAATGTCACATTTTCTTCAGGAAGTCATCTGTTATAAGATGTACCATCAGTTTAGAACCAGCTTTTCAGGAGAAGAAAAATAGCTGTGTTAAATGCACACAGTGTGAGGTGCATTAACCTCAGAAATACTAGAATTTAAAAAAAAAGAATTAATCAAGGAAATAATAGTAGGGCAACAATTTGGTATCAAATAAATAGAAAACTTTGCAACAAAACACTTATAAAGATATTGAAAATATTATAGACCCTAAAGAATACCTCAACAACTTTGAAAAATTACGAAGTATCTAAAGCATGGCAAAAACTGGTTTTCTATCATTTCCCACTATAAATTACTTAAGGATTCCTGTTTGCTTTTGCTTTTTTGATGCTCCTGGGTAAAACTATTATGAAGAAAGTTTGCCAATTTTAAAAACTTTTAAAAACTACATTAAATGACTTAAAACATGCTAATCTCTTCAGCCTTGCAGTTTTCTAATTCACTTCTATATAGAACTCCAGGGAAAAAGTCAAAGTATTCCATAATGTCAGATGCTGCTCTGCTATTCTCTTCCTAGCTCCTTATAACCTTATTAAAAATCCAGGATATTATTAGGATATGGGTAGCAGCATTATTTTGCTTTCTCAAAAAAGGTCACAGTCTGTCTTTCTTCTTTGTGGCCCACTGGAAAAGTGCTGGCCTAACGTAGCCACCCTCATATAGCCATACGGTTGATTAGGTAAAAGCTGGCTAAAGAGATAAAGGGTTATATGAGAGCATTACCTGAAACACTACCACAATATATATGTGTGTATATACTGCACACATTACACACACAAAAACATACACACTGTACTAGACAAGACTCAAAGCAACATTATTAACAATTTATTCTAAGTAATAACACAAAAGTATTTTCCACCTATGCTATACACTCAATCATCTAAAAATTACCCTCCAAAGGATGATCCTACTTCTTAGACTGGTCTGTCAAAAGGACCGGTTCTCATGATAGAACCAAAGTTATAAGAGAAAGAAGTGTACTGAAGATAGGATCCTTCTGAAACTGTTCATTTTAAGTCAGAGTTTTGAAAGCTAAGTTTTCTTCCATTCCCATACCTAAAACTTAAACCAAGATTCAACTAAATGTGTTCTAAACGCCTCATTTAAGATACAAAAGTTTTTATAAAATGAAAAAATAAATGAAACGTATTTACCATAAGAACAAACTAGGAAAAATATTTGTAACTCAATTCACAGATAGGGACCAATTTTCCTAACATATGAAGAGCTCCTTGGAATGAACAATCAAAAGACCAAGACTCACAATAGAAAAGTGGGTAAAAGATAAACGAGTAGTACCCTGAGAAGGAAATACAAATGGTTCTCAAATATAAGGAAGGACACTCAATCTCATTTGTAATAAAAGACTGTAAATTAAAACTACACTGAGGTCCATATGTTTTATCTATTAGACTGATAAAGACCAAAATATCTGAGACCATAACCTTGGTGAAAATATGGAAAAAGTCTCATTATTGCTGGTGGGAAACTCTAACACAGAAACCACCTTTGTATTATAGTTTTTCTTACTGGGACTATCTGTCTAAGACATTTTTAAAAATGTAGTACACAAGATATATTCAGCCTGGTGTGAGCTGTTGGTCATTAAAAAAAAAAAAAACTATTGTAGTTATCTGCTTTTATAGAATATTGTTCACAAAATGAAACAGACAGGTAGATAAGTTTATGAAACTTAGATGATAAAGTAGCAGTATTGACAACAGTACTGCTCCATCTGAGGTCACCTCATGACAGCTTATTGTGCACTTAGTGGGTGTTTAATTAAATTTTCTGGGTGAATGGGACCAAGAATGATGCTGAGGGATGATCAAAATGGTGTAAAACAAGTGAGAATAAGAAATTAACTAAATTTATCTGAATTGGTAAATTAATTGCTTAAACACTATACTTTTTCAAGAACAAAGCACTGTACACTGACAAATGTTTCCTGAAAAATGAGTCAGCAAGCAACAGAGGTATAGCGTACTTTAGCAGTAACGGTCCCCTAGTGAGTCACACAGTTAGGAAACTCCTCCGACACCAACTCCGGTCCTGTCTACATGATCTGAAGGCTAGCTGCTGGAAACACATGGATCTCCATCACTCTAGCACGAATATCCAGACTATGAGTGACACCATTCTAGGCCAAATAGCTTCCAGATGACCACTCAGCTGACCCAGCCACATAAGCAAGCCCAGCCAGAAGCAGGAGCAGAATTGCTGAACTGAGCCCATGCCAGAATGATGGGCTAACAAATGGCTATTGTTTTATACACTAAATCTTGGGGGAGTTTTTTATATAAAAATCGATACCAGTGGGGAGGTGAATAGGATTGGTGGTCAAGGAAAATTTTTGCTTTACCTGTTTTCTGCTTTTTAAATTTCACAAGAGCATATTCATATACTATTTAATTAACTTATAAAAATATTTTTATATCAGACTGATGTTATAGTAAAGCCCTAGTATCACCTTATAAACACATATACATAAAACAAAATAATTCAGTCCAAATGGGAAAATGAATTTGAAAGGAGACATTAATATTGCTCAGGAAAAACAGGGTCAGTACAAAGTTGCAGGGTATATTTAATACAAAAAAAAAATTAGTGAATAAGAATACATTCATGATCAATGTCTTAATAATGGCTATTATCAGATTCTGGAAGTATTAGGAGACATACATCTCAGATTTTGCTTCCCTGCTGCTTCTGTTTATGCAGCTAACGACCTAGTACATATTCCCTCATTTTAGTTCTCACATGCTATGAAGTAAACATAAGCTGAATAACTTCAGGCAAAAGTTAGTTAACCTCTTCATGCCTCATTTCCTCAACTGTAAAATGGGGATAAAAGTACTTAGTTTACAGAGTTGTGAAAATTAAAACACTTAGAATAAGACACTCAACAAGGGCTCAATAAATGATCTATAACCTCTGTTAGTAAAATGATGTAAACTTAAGGTCTTTTGACTAACTTGGCTTCTATTTTATAACCACTAAGCATCATCAACCAAAGTGTGATACATCAAAATTAATTTGAAAAATTTTCCTAAAGACTTCATTAAAAAAAAAAAAAAAGACAATCTTATTAAAATGCAAAACAAAACCTGGGAATATATTTTTTTTTTAAATGAAGAAAACGGAAACTCCAAACAATAACAAATTCATTTGGTCCACATTTCACAATTCTAAATGGGTTTAAAAACCAAAGGTTTCAAATTGCATGTGTGTTACAAATTCAGAAAAGGCAAAAAAAGGGAGGGATAGTTCCTACTGTCGCCTTTGCAATGGCCTCTGGCACAGACACCTCCAACTCATTCTACTACCATTTAAAACAACAAAAAAAGAAGACTTTAGAAAATAAGGCTCTTTCATAAGAAATACACTTAAACTGCAATATTGGAAAACTGTAGTTACTCCTTGATCAACGGCTTAACACTGCCCTTTTTCAGGGCAAGATCAGGCCTGGATAGTTTTCTGTCTATATATGTATACATCAACAATTTTAAAAAAGAAAAATCAAGCCTGGGTAGGGTACTTAAAAAAAAAAAAGACGATTTTTCAAGTGTTTTAAACTGGTAATCACCTAGACTTTAGACATGTGAGTCAATGACCAACTGGAAAAAGCCTTATACCACAATGTACAGGTAGTTTAGTCTGTCCTATTGTGAGGAATGAATAAATGCTACAAAAATTCCATTTTTCATTCCAACTCAACTCAATTTAAAGAGCACCTGGTATACACCTAGTAATGTGGCAGATTCCAGACTTAGAAGGGCTGCTGCTGAGTCACTTTAGTCATGTCCGACTTCGTGTGACCCCATAGATGGCAGCCCACCAGGCTCCCTCGCCCCTGGGATTCTCCAGGCAAGAACACTGGAGTGGGTTGCCATTTCCTTCTCCAATGCATGAAAGTGAAAAGTGAAAGGGAAGACGCTCAGTCGTATCCGACTCTTAGCGACCCCATGGACTGCAGCCCACCAGGCTCCTCCATCCATGGGATTTTCCAGGCAAGAGTACTTAGAAGGGTTAGAAAAGAAAGAAGTACTTAGAAGGGTTAGAAAGAAAATAATAGTTATGTTACTATATATGCCAGACAGCTGCTGGTTACTAGTATTTAATCATAATCATCCAGTGAGGTAGAAATTACTAAAACTCATTTTACAGAGGAGGAAATTAAGGCTCACAGAAATAAAATAACTTGTCCAGGGTTTCTCAGCAGGAGTAGGGTCCTGGAATAGGGGTGTGGGGCAGGAGGAACACGAGGGTAGTGCCAAATGACTATTCCTACAGACAAATACAACACTCAGTGTAGTCAGTCCTTTATCAGCAATGTGAAAGGAGGCTAGGACTGTGGGAAACCAAAGAGGATCTTTTGGGAATGGGCAAAGGAGTCACAGAGGCTTTAAAGTGGTTAATCTTTGAGTTGTTACTTTAAGGATGAGTAGGTTTATAAACTTCAATGCCAAGGTTCACTCCCACCTCCCCTCATCCCCAATATATCAACCAAAATAAATTACTTACTTGAAATTGAGAAAAACAATTTTGAGAGAAATCTTCCTCAGATATTTTATTCCATAGTTTTAAAACAAATAATATGATGACAGATTAATTTTTAGGTTGCTTTTATGTGGCTTGTCTTGGTTTTTATTCTGAAATGAAATTTAGATTAGTCATTTTCTTGTTCTGAGAAACTAGGAGTATGCCAACATGTTTTAACTTCACATTTTTTTCACATATCAACATGTATTCTTACTTACAGAGTCTTTCATTTCACCATCTCAAACAATAGCTAATTTAATATATAAATTTACTTTTAAGTATAAATATATATGCAAAATAAGATAGTTCTTTTAATTCGTGTTATACTTCCTTGTTAATTATAATAAATAGAAGAAAAATAGAAAACTGTTGTTAAACTGTTATATATTACACAAGCATTTTTGAGGTAACACGCTTTTTTAAATTCTTTGAATCATTTATATAGTAAATGCTCTCTTAACCCAAAGAAAATTAAATAACTGTCCCCAAGGAAACTGACCTCAAAATCTTGGTACTTCCCACAGCTATCATCTAAAAAGAAAACAGAATTGGACCAAAAAACCCTTAAATTTTCCAAAGACAATTACTGCTCTTTTTTCTCCAAATTTACACTGTTAGGCATATATTCAATTTCTGCTGCAGAAAACAGTCCAGTTTGCCAATACTAATTAAGCAACAAAATATTTTTCACTCAAAAACGAAATACTTAAAAATCTACCAAGAACTGGAAAAAACACAGGTCATCTGGAAAACTTTAAAAATGACAAAAAATAAAAACAAAAAATACCCCACCCAACCACACATCAAAAGGTTACACTGACTGTCATTAAGAGGGTTTTACTTATAATTTGTTTTAGCTTCAAAATGCACCTACTTTATGTCCAGACAGTGAAGAATTTTTCTTTAAATTGCCTAAGACACCTACTCCTGCCTTATCTGGAAATTCTACGTTAACACAATTTTACCCACAGTTTACTGTACCTCAACTCCCATTATTTATTTCCTCTCTCATTCAGTATCACTGTGGTGTTAAAAAGGCAGTCAGGTACCAAAGTGACATACACCATCCCATGTTCCATATCTTAGTAAGTTTCCAAGTATTTCTCGGAAATATATAAGGCTAATGGCAACATCCTCTGAAGCCTACTTAAACCCAACCTACTTAAAAACTCATTTTCCACTCATTTTTAATTGAACAAATTCTAATCAAATCAAAAGACCAGAAAATGTTTAAGTACAGTACCAGAGGAACTCTGAAAGGTCTCCTGATCCATTGCCTTTCCCTTTGGAAATCTATATACATACAATTCTAGTATCAATTTTTGTTTATATCTGTCCTAAATTTTTGTTATAGACTAATCTATAGACATATATGTTATAGACATTATTTTTTAAAAAGAGAGAGCTACAATCATCACAAAACAAATCCAGCTACAACCTATTCTATGGAAGAGTCTAAACACTATTGAACACAGTAGGCCCTCTGAGATTTCTAAACTGTGTACATGCTTTTTTTTTTTTTAACAATTCCTCTAAACTTCTGTATGTTTGTCTTTCAATTGTAACCAAGGCCTTTCCAATTATCAGATGTGGGGAGACAGTGTGAGGTAGTAAGAGCTGAGAGTCAAAATCCCCAGTTTTTAGACCCAGGCCCACACCAACCAATTATAGGATATAGGACACTAGACAAATCCTTGAGTTAATCTATCTAGACATCAGTTTCCTTTAAATAAAATGAAAGAATTTCACCAGAACAGTGTTTTCCAACCCCTTTCACATTGTAAATCATATTCATTCAGCACAATAGCCAATAAGAAGTCTTTGGAGGCATCAACATTGTGCTTGATGAGAAAAAATTATGTTTTCTTTATATAATTATGAAAGAAAATTAAACAAAGCTTGTAGCAACATGAATGGATTTCAAATCCAACCTTTTCCACATTAGGAACATTTCAAAATAACAATGATGCTTAATTTTTGCAGAACATACATATGCTATTAGGCAGTCACCTTGCAGCAAGCTAAATGGCACATCAGAAAATGGCTAAGAGGATCCAATACAGGCAAAGGTACAAACAAGACCTAGGCCCCAGAGCAACATCCTGCCACCCTATCCTTTCATCATCAGATGATGCTCTTTCGAGCACCCAGAGTACAAACTCCAGTAACAGTTCCATGATCCCTTCTCCATAAGAGGCAGCTACAGCCTCTGGTTGGCTGAAGCAGATTTCAAGTATCAGTGGTAAAGCACTTTCTTTAACGTATTTAAAATACCAAATGGAGCAATAACTGCTGGTTGTGCTCATCATGGGGCTTCCTTGGTGGCTCAGATGGTAAAGAATCTGCCGGCAATGCAGGAGACCCAGGTTCAATTTCTGGGTTGGGAAGATTCCCTGGAGAAGGGAATGACAACCCCACTCCAGTATTCTCACCTGGAGAATCCCATGGACAGAATCCCAAAGGGAGCCTGGTGGGCTACAGTCTATGAGGTCGCAGAGAGTCAGACACGACTGAGCGACTAACACACTTGTGCTGTGCTCATGCAATCTGCTTAAGGAGCCCCACAGCCTGCCTTCAGACTCCACTCTACTAGGGTCTACCACCTCCAGAGAGCCACACAACATCAAGCGGAAGCTCTGAATTAGAAGACCTCTACTAAAACCTAAAATTAAACAGTACTGCAGTAATCATTTGACAACTAAATATTTACGACTACTATGACCTTATATTTTTGTTCTTCCTTACCAATTGTTGCAAGCACAACATAATCTAAAAAAATTAACTTTGAGTAAGTATTACATGCACATGGCAACAAACCTCCAAAAGTTACTGAAGAGTATACTTAAAAAAAAATTAGATTCCCACGTTTGTCCTGTAGGCCACCAGTTACCCTCACTGGAGGCAACCACTGTTGCAAAATTCTCATGTATCCTTTCAGATATATGTGTACATATATATACAATATATATTTATTTATAAATATATATTTATATTTATATATATTTAATTTATATTATATATATATGTGTGTGTATATATATATATATTTTTTAAGCCACACAAATGGTAGCATACCACATATGGAGCCTTGCATCTTGCTTTTTTTCCTTTTAATATATCTTAGACATGGCACCAGAGCAGTACATATAGTACTGCCTCATCAATTTAAGGACTTGCCTAGTATTCCACTGAAGAGATACACCATAATTTACTTAACTACTGATTCACGCTTAGGTTATTTCCAACCTTTTGCAATGACAACCAATGCTGCCACAAATATTCCTACATGCTCATTTGACACATACATAAAATCTTTTAAAGAATAAAATCCTTGAATGAAGTTGCTAGATCAAAATGTACATGAAAAAGAAAAGAAAGAATAAAAAAACAAGGGGAGAAACTCCCTGGCAGTCCAGTGGTTAGACCTCTGTACTTCCAGGGGCCTGGGTTCAATTCATGGTAGGGTAAGTTCCCACAAGCTGCACAGTGCAGAACCCCCCTCCCTCCAAAAAAGGAAGACGATCTACCAAAATACATATGCATCTTAAATTCTGAAAACGACTTCCAAATTGTTTTCCATAGAAAATGAACATTTTATATTCCCACCAGCAATATGTGAGAATGCCCATTTCCCCTTCCTCTCATCCTCCTCAAGTTATACTGTATAATCAATCTTTTCTAATTAGGGATAAAAGGTATGTTGTAGTTTTAATTTACATCTTCATTATAATAAAATCACACATCTTTTCCTAAGAATTCTCTTTGTTCACTTTTTCTATTGGATTATTTTCTAGGAGCTCTTTGTATATTAAGAAGAAATTAGTCTTTTGTGAAAAGTGTACAAGTAAGCTTTACCAGTCTATTTCTATTTTAAGTTTATAATTTTTGTCTCTATATAGAATTTTACTTTACATTGTAAAACTCAGCAATCTGGCTTCAGTTCTGTACCATACTTTGAAAGGCCTTCACCATTCCTGCTACTGTTAAGTCAACTTTAATCTTGTCCGACTCTGTGCGACCCCACAGACGGCAGCCCACCAGGCTCCCCTGTCCCTAGGATTCTCCAGGCAAGAACACTGGAGTGGGTTGCCATTTCCTTCTCCAAAGCATGACAGTGAAAAGTGAAAGTGAAGTCGCTCAGTCGAGTCGCTCAATCGTGTCCGACTCTTCGAGACCCCATGGACTGCAGCCTACCAGGCTCCTCCGTCCATGGGATTTTCCAAGCAAGAGTACTGGAGTGGGGTGCCATTGCCTTCTCCTTCACCATTCCTAGATTAAAATAATTATCTTACGTTTTTTGTTTGTTTCTACATTTAAATCTTCTGACTCATCTGGAAGCCAAGTTTTTACTTTTCCAGATAACTAAGTAGCTATTCCAACACTCAGTATTAAAGAATCTTCTTCCCTACTAATAGGAAAGGTAGCATCCATTATCATACACTTAAGTTCTTACACACAAGTCAATTTCTGACCTCTGCTCTATTTCATTTTGCTGTGTCAAGGACATGCTACACTGCAAAAAAATTTAAAATTTAAATCAGTTTACATATAAATATGTATAATAAAACCAGAAATTATTGGCTTTCTTTAATATAAGAATAATTCTGCAGTTCCTAAACTGAATTTATATAATCAAATTAAACACTTTCATCATGCAATCACATATTTTAGTTGATACTTATTTGGGAGCCCAATATCAAACTCAAGGCTTTTTCTCATGTTTCTGATAGTTTTTCCTTAATTTTATATATATATTCTTTCTAAACTATAAAATAAATATATTCTCTGCTGAAAAATACAAACTACACCTCCTAGAGATAAGCAACCTTTATATTTCGGTGCATTTTTAATAAATTATTATTTCATAAACTGATTTTTCTCACATAATATATTGATAGCACTTTCCTGTATTATTTTATATTATACTTATATAATAATCATGAAAACATGATTTTAATGACAAATTCTACTAAATATGCCCAATTTATGTAACCACTTCTCGGTTGCTGAACATTTGGGGTTGTTCCCTGTTATGCCTATCATCTATTATTGATTAATTCTTGCAACAAATGCTTGAATTTCAAGCACTGTGGTAAGCAACCAACCATTGGCTGTATAATGGTGAGCAAAAATGAACACATTACCAGCATTTATGGAGGTAACTGGGAAAAACAAACATTAATCTCCTATGTATATAAAAATGACAACTACAGCAAGTGTTATGAAGGAAAGTTATGAAGCTTTGAGAGTCTATGGTAGGGAAGGCTTCCCTGAGGAAAGATAAATTGGAGTTTAGGTGAAGGAAAAGGAAAAACATTCTAGGCAGAGGGAACAGCAGGTTCAAAGGCCTCATTGTGGGAGGAGCATGGCAAGAATAAGGGACTGAAATAAGGTCAATATGGCTGGAACATAAAGAGCAAGGCAAGAAGGACATGGCTCAAGCCATGACTGGATAGAGAGGCAGGGGCCAAACTGTGCAAGACCTTGTAAGACATGTAGACGCCACCACATAAGACATGTAGCTTTGTCCTTATCCTAAATGCAATGGAAAACTACTGAAGCTTACCAAGTAGTAGGGGGATATAATAAGGTTTGCATTTTGAAAAGATCTCTCTGATTACAGTGTAGAAAACAGATTAGAGGGGAACAGAATAGATTGGGGTAGGCCAAGATTAGGAGGCTATTGTTGTAATGCTAGTAGTTTAGACTAGGGTGGTGATGGATAATGAAAGAAATAGACGGATTCAAAAGATAACCAGATTTTGTCAAAAGATTTACATTCGTAGACCAAAATCCCTAAAACTGAAATTATTGGGTCAAAAAGCATTTCAAGGATTCTGCTATGCATTGCCAAGCTACTGGGCCAAGACCAGTTTTCTTTTCATTTGTGAATTACCTTGTATCTGTTCCTCTATTAGAATTTTAAAATTCTTTTGAAATTCCTTTAAAATGACTTAATCCATACTTCCTTCATGAAGCCTTCCCTGACTCCCCTTTTGGCCTGCCAGGTGGTCACTGAACACATCCTCTTTGAGTCCTCACTTTGTCTTATACACATTTCTTTTATATTCCAATTGAACTATGTTTGAATTATGTTTACATGTCTATCATCTCTCCTACATTGTGAGCTTGTGGAGGGTAAAAGTTGTTCATAAGTTGTTCGTTTAAAAAACAGCTCAATATATGTACTAAGTTCTCATTAAGTGTTCACTGAATAAACTGAATCACATATTATAAGATTCCACTGTGTCCACAGATTTTAGAGGACTCCTGTTTAATAAGCTTCTGATTAACTTACGGGTTATTTAAGTCAAGCGTAACACAGAAACCTAATAAAATTTGGAACTCGGGCTTCAGATACATACTAAAGTGACTAATTTTGTTTGTGGTAAAACACTACATCTCAGTAGTGCTCCTGAAAAATCTTTCTAATATTTATATTCAATAGGCATTGTGTTATGTTAAAATATTGTTAAACGATTTAGCAAAAAAAAAAAAAAAGGCTATGAACAAACAAGACTTTTATTAGAGAAATTATTTGTCATCTAAGTTGTTGATAATTCATTAGCTAGAGGAAGACTGGGCAGGGGGTAGGGGGATGATGGCAGAGTTCCTTACAGTACTCTTAAAGTCAAGCAGCTCCCTCTATAGTCTGTTTGGCCTACTTTGTTTAATTACTTGCTTTGTGAACATCTCGCTCACACTCTTCTATTTACTCCTCCTCTGCATCTCAGCAGGGAAGCTTTTGAAACGATAATTCTGTTTTAAATTGATGCTGAGAAAACTGAGAAAGCTGTCTAAGCTCAACACGAAGTGAGTTACATCAGGCAACTAATAAGCAAGAGTTGGGATGTGGTAACTGGGCAGCTTCCCAGATTCACCTGAGTCAGTTCCTCACAGCAAAGCCCTAGGATTTTGAAGTGAAATCCCAGAACACTCACACCCATATTCAAATCTAAGTGAAAAAATAAAAAACGCTGTCTTGTACTGTAGTTAGGTATAACTTGGGTTCCCTCCACTAAAACAAGTTACCAAAAAGTTGTTAAATTGCTCAATACATTGTATGTCAAAACAATATTCAAGTCATTTTTAAATGAGTGAAAGAAAAGCAAAAGATGTTTTTGGGTTTTTAAAAATAATTCCATCACTTACATATAGAAAATTTAAGTGATTCTCTCAGGAACCAATATCCTCAACCAGCATGGGATTAAATCAGTCAGGATTTACCATTCAAATCTGAATGTACCAGTTTTTAAAATACCTTTTCAAATTTCACCAACTTAAGATATGAGAGCTTTCAAACCTAATACACTAAATTTATTTCTTAAATTACTCAAATATGCCCTCAAAACATAGGACAATAGGAAGTCAACTGGACTGTTTTCTAAAGCAGAAAAATACTTTTCATGCAATAATAGAAAACTGAACTAGTAAAACTCTAATAAATGAATTGGTTCAAAATTTTATAATGTACATCTGAAATGGTCACTTTATTTGGAAGATTTCTTCTGCTGCTATTTTTCACAATTTCACTTGAAACGCAAACTCAGTTTAAAAACATTTTCTCCAAACCAACGTAAGGAATTGAGGATTCCCAAAATTAACTACTATATAGAAAAAATTTAATTTTATGAGTCTGTAACATAGATTTACCGTGTTACAATTTTTCATTAATTTTACTAATTAGTAGATATATAAACAGTTTGTGATTTCAAACAATAAATCTGTTTTCATTAAAAATTCTAGCATTCAAACTAGAGAACCAAATTGACTTCTTTTTTATATTATTTTCAAAATGTATTTTACTAGGTGGCTGGACTGGCTTTCTTTGGGGAGACAATTCAGAAGCAGATAATAGGATAGTTTTTGTTTATGCTTATTAACATTAATTTTATGTGCTAGAAATAATGACTTGATTTCTGAAAGCTGTAAACTCTTAATGTATGCCAGTGACATCAAAATTTTTCACCTTTTGAGGAAACACAAAAATTTTATAGTAAACTCAATTCAATAATCCTACAACTTACAGTTTGAAATTCTCTGTATCAAGTTTTGTATCGTTCAATGTGTATACCAAAAAACTCTGATTTACATTATACATTTCAAGGTGTATTTTTTAAAATCCAGTTTTTTTTTTAAAGGGGGAGTGATGCTGGTAATCTATTGTAAGATGGCCAAGAGGAAAGAAATAAGTATTTCTTTCGTCTTTTTTTTAATACTGAGAAACAAAAGTATACCATATTCTTTATTTAAGAATTTTTTTCATATAATAAAATTAGTACTAGCTCACAGTGAAATTTTTTTTCCACAAACAAAACTTGCCTATAAAACAAAGCTTGCAAATCACTCAAAGATACATATTTAATCACTAGTGTAGAAAAAAAAATTACATGTAGAAAAGTAACCCAAACCATATAAATTGTAATACCCAGTATATGCCACAGTATTATCACGTCCCCTGATAATTTCAAAATGTGGCTGAACAGAGTTATATCAACATCACTATCTTATTTTTCCTCTGTACCTGAAGTGAAAAAAACAACAACAGTATATTACACTGAAATTCCAATTAGAAATAAATACAGCACCACTATACTTAAAAGGGCAGAAAATCTATCCTTTAAAACATTTTATTGCCTCTATTCTCCAGCCTCTAAGTTTCAGGTGTTACACTTTCAACAAATGGTTAACAGCATTCAAATGCCCCAACTTAAAAACTCCATATCATCAAAAGCTTTGTCACTATTTTAAAAAGAAACATCAAATATCATTCTATCAAATCTCACTAACAACACTGAAATTTTTAACGACGAGAATTCACATTAAAAGATAACTGCTTAGAATGAGTGCTTGAGTTTGGAAAGTGCTATTATCTTGATAGCCCACAGGAAAACTGACTGTAGTAATAAGATGAATGGTGATTAGGGCAAGGAGCATCAAGTGGGAAATGCTATCTAAAATCCCATAGGGCAGTACATAGCTAGAGAGCATCTCTTTCTAGGAGGCAGCTCCATTATTTCACATAGGCAGTTCAAAGCGTGTAGAAAAGCAAAACAATTTAAAACCTTGCAAATCTGGCCACTATCCTACTTACACTATCATAAATTCCCAAGAGCTTCTGAGAACGTAGCTTCTGTCTCCCCACCCCACTTGTTTGAAATAGTTTTTGAAAACAAAACAATCTATTAAAAAGCGTATTGTCTTAAACGTACGTGTATTTAAAATGCAATCCTACAACCCAGCATAGGGACATTTCTTTAATGCTTGCGTTGCTGGGCTTAGCTGTGGTTCTTATGAAATTGACGCTATTCAGCGGGATGTTTTACACTGGGCGACATAAACATGCATTTCCTACTTCCGCGGATACACACTTCCCTGAAAGCAACGCACCTGGGGGCGCAGCCCTGCCCCCAGACTCCTAGGCTTTACCTGAAACTCTAAGGAGTTACGACCTGCCCTCACAGCAGAACCACATGGTCACTTCAATGAGAAAGATTATCTGGCCCCAGGCGCCACTCTTCAGCCCACAGCATCTCCAGAAGGGGCTGAGGAGAGCACTGCAAAGAAGAGGCGACGAGGAGCGACTGACAACAGAGCTGACACTTCCCTACTCCTCAAGCCGTTTCCATCAAGGGGCACTTGGGAGACGCAGAGGGTGTCCGAGGTCCCACCAGTCAACCACCTCAGAGAGTTGCCCTGCGCGCCCGCTCACGGAAGACATGGCGCGGCCACCTGACCCCGTCCTCCGGGGCGAGAGCGACGCCCGCTCCGCCTGCCCGCGCGACCCCGAGTGTGCGGACCCGGCTCCCGACCGCTGCACGCAGTGTAAACACTCGGCGCCCGCCGCCTCCCCGCCTGGGGTTGGATGGAGGGAGGAGGGGGCGGAACGCTCGCGCAGACCCACATTTTTGCGCCTCTTGTCGTGCTCGGGAGGAAAAGGCAAGGAGGGCGAAGGGGAGGGAAGACGCAGCAGCGATCAGCCGAGAGGGCCGGCGCCGGCGGCGTGCGCGCGGCGGGGAGAGCTGCCCGGGCGCCCGCCGCTCCCGCCCGCTCCCCGCGCCCGCTTACCTGCCGGGGTCGCTCCGAAGATTCGCACCACCGGCACCTTCTTGACAGGGGCCTGGGTGAGGGGGGATTGGCAGATATCCAGCCCCTGCAGCGGGCTGGCCATGTAGTAGTCGGCAGTCACTATCCTCACTGAAAACATGTTTGCCGCCGCCGCCGCCGCCTCCTCTTCACTAGCGACCTGGCAACGG
>NW_011494945.1:4401638-4415697 GCF_000754665.1 Bison bison bison | reverse complement strand
TCCCCCCCGCCATTTCACATCCTGCAGAGAAGGCGGGGGCAGCCGCGGAAACGGCCTTTTACAAGGTAAGAAACCCCGCCCGCAGGAGCGGGGCGGGGGGAAAGGCGAGGCGCAGATCTCGTGCCGCCGCGGCCTCGCGGGAGGCGGGGCGCGGACGCAGCCGGCCCTTCTCTGGTAACGCCGCGGCCTCGCGCGTGGCCCAGAGGCGGCGCGAGGGGCGGGGGCGCGCGAGCGCGGGCTTCGGCCTATAAAAGGGCCGCCCCGCCGTTCCCTCCCGAACGTGCGAGACGCCGAGCCCCCTCCTCCTCGCCGCCGTTCTGCAGTGTCTGCACCCGGCCGCTTAATGAGATTTATTCACGCTCGGCTCTGCTCATCTTTGCCAGGGGTTGGCAGATCCAGTGCACAGGGATTTCCCACAGCGGTGTTTTTCTCCCGCCCCTTTGCTTCCCTCTCGCCGTAGTATATCCTTCCTTGGTTTTCTCCCGGGGCCCGCAGGCTGCGTCCCGGGCGCGCGCCTGGACATGTAAGGACTTGTCAGTTCCCAGTGACCTCCCTCCTTCCCTCCCTTCCCCAGCGGAATATAGGATTAAGAGCCCTTCAGCGAAATTTTTGGCCAAAGAAAAAGGCCCATGAAAGTCACCGCATCAGATGTGGACTCCCAGTGTTACTCATTAATGGTTTGTGTGAGGGTTTACTAGCCTAAGGCCAGAAAGCAAAAGGGAAGGACCGTTAGAACAACTTCATCCAAAAAGGAGGGGTGCGGTTGTGAAAGCGAGGGGGGAAAAAGAGGGTAGTAAGCGATGCAGCTGGGTTGTCCATGATATTGGAACCGTTAGGTTTTTGTCTGACTTGGTCACTAACACTGGGCGTGACCTTGGACAAATTGGGTTTTTTTCGGGGGCCTCAGTTTGCTCATCTGTGAAACGAGAGTTTTCCCTTAAAATTTTATAAGTTTCTTCCCAGCAAAATTATTTAAGCAGTAGACGGCAAAAACCGTGGTTTCAAGTTTGAAATATACCACTGAATTAGGACTTTTGACAGTCATTTTCAGTCTATCCAAATTAGAGATCATTCTTTCACACATGTATTTCCAGGTGTATTTTAATGGTTAATAGGTTGCTATATATTTGAAGTGTTGTGAGAGAGATCCTCGTTTGGAAATACTGTGGTTCTCAAAGTAGGAAAACCAGAAAGCTCAAAGGGACAGAGCACTGGTAAGCTGTCTGTAAATTCCATGACATACAATGCTAATAAGAATCTGTGCTCCAGGGAATTGGAGACTGATTACCACATCAAATTAGCCTGCGTTTTCAACCTGAGAGCATGATTATAAACATATCTTGCAAGATTTCTACTAATATCCAGAAAATTACCTAGTATTTTAAGAGGCAAAAATCTCTTAAGTTGATTTAAGTTTTAGAAGGCAATGGAAGTGATTTTAAAAAAGGACTACCATACAAAATGCAATTTCTGGAAAAATATCTTGTACAAACTGAATATCAGATGCACAGTACCAGTGATTCTCACAGTATTCTATGCCACTAGAGTGTTCTTTAAAATTTAATATTTTGAAAAAAGATTTAATAGCTTGGCCCTTACTAAATCACATTTTTGAGGGATGGGACCTGGAAATCTGTATTGTTAGCAACTCCACCCACCACTGTTGTGGTTCTTCGGTAATATAAAATCATGAATGCCTGTACTATATTACAATCTAGTAAATCCATAAATATTTATACTATTCCTAACTAGAAAAAGGTAAAAGTGTTCTTGCCTGGGAAATCCCATTGACAGAGGAGCCTGGTGGGCTACAGTCCATGGGTCACAAGAGTTGAACACAATTTAGTGACTAAACAATTAGCAACCATCAAATTCACAGATAAGCTATTTCTAGAAAATGTTTTCTTTCCTCCTACCTCTTAAATCAACATCATTTACTTTAAGAAAAGGCAATTGCAACCACCATTCAGATCCTTCTAGAACTCCAAGGAAGGAATGTTCACTCTTGAAGAAAAATATTTGCAGCATGAAATTAGGATATTGTGTCCAGTTGCATGTAATTAAATTAATGGTCAGATTGAAAGCCTGACAATACTTCCCTAATTAATCACTGTCAAATGTGTTTTATAAATATATTCTTCAGAGGTAAGAAACAGCTCTGGACTCTTGAGTTAGAGAATGAAAAACCATCATTTACTAGGTAAATGAGTTTGGAAAGATAACTGTTTTGGGGGGGTTCTTTCCTCATCTATGAAATGGAGAATAATTCCTGTTTGAACTTTTATGGGATATTATATGACATAATGTATGTGAAAGTATCAAAATAAACTTTGACGTCCAGATATTTAACTCATCTGAAAACAGTAAAATCATTTGGAACTCTTACCTACATACAATATGAGAAATGCCGAAATTGAACTCTATACTCAATAACTGTAAAGCATCTTTTTTAGTTGTTACTGTTAAGTGACTATTTGCCAAATGATTTGAGATATAGTGAGAAAGCAGACATGTTTCCTGCTCTTAGAGGTTTTATAGTCTAGCATCACAGAAATGTATTACAGTCATATCAATGAACATTTGATCATCTCTTCTAGTTCACTGACCTATGCTCATCATGTCATGCCTTTAGTAAAAGCCTGCTCAGCCTTCTATACTAATACTGTTCAATGTCTATTAGCATCTGCCTCTTAGCAATTTATAATCTAGAACAGAAAGCAATGGATACCATAATTTTTTGGCAGATATTATAAGATGGCTTACTCAACACTTATCCAACCCCCTTCTAGCTTGCTTTTCCGTACTTTAGAAGTTAGAAAATTGTAAAATACTGTTTCAACACTGCCTTGCAACTAGAGTACTGGCATGGATAAGTGGTGTGCTGGTAAGTCATTAAGGATGGCTGGAGGAGGGGAAAGACCCTGATTTCTAGTACTGACCAATTTTCATTGTGTGAATACTCCCAATCTATCAAAGTGGTTTCACTGAATGGGGAGTTAGTTGGAGAAGAAGCTGACAATTACCAGCTAGCTTTGGCCTTTCACTCCATGCGACCTAGTTTCCAGCAATCAAATGCGCCCATTCAAGACATAGACCTGAAAATGAGCAACACAATGCCTCAGCTGCACTCAGGGCAATGGGATTTTCTGGCAAACACCATGGCAGAGGTGTCTGATTCTTCTGAGTAGCTGGGGAGGAATTCTGGCATCCGTCTTGGGAGTCATAGGTGCTGTGGCAAGTGGTGCTACGGTGGGTTTCTGCTAGAATAGCAATGTGATGTGGGATGAATGTTCTTCCTGGGGTGGTTTTTTTCTGGATGTTGTTTCTAGCGATGTATTGTTTGGTCCTCTCAGAGATCTATGAGCTAAGTACTATCCTTTAATCCCTTGCTGCTTAAACTAGCTCAGTCACAGTCAGCTACACAGTTTTTTGAGCCCAGAGCAAAATGAAAAATGTAGGGCCCCTGTTCACAAAGCAGGAAAAAAATTGCTATTACATGTACTGAAAATATAAGGCTTTTTCTTTCTTCTGTCATCTCTCCCTCAACTTGTCGTGCTGTTTTTTTAATTTGTGTTTTAATGACATTCTGAGTATATAAAAATTAGAATTTTAGACTATTAGGATGAATTTTATCATTTATTTTTAATTGTGCAGTGCCATTTATAGATGCAAATATAAGAGCATTTAACTCATACACAAAATCACCAAAATTACACAGTTCATATTTTGTAGTTTGTACATCCCACAAGTATGTATTTTGTGCTTTTCAGAGCAGTGTAAATACAGCATACAATCATCTCAGCTGTTTTTCTTTCCCTTCTTGATATGAGCACAGCCTAGTAAGGAAGGACTGAACTGAAAGTAACTATGGGTTGCCCTATCTTTCCCCTTCCTTCTGTGTCATCATTTTCAGTGAAAATAGTCATACAGGAAAGTAACACACACAAGAAAGGATGTGATAGAGTTATTTGGTCACGTGTGTGTCTTAGGATGCCACTGTCTTCTTTCTGTACCTGACACAACTTCTGGTTGAAATGGAAAGCATTGCCTCTTAGAACTGTCAGTGCCTCCACTAAATCAGTCACTAATGTAACATGCTTGCCTTGTAGCCACTTTGTAACTCTCTGAGTTCCTGTACTACTTAGGTTCATCATAATCCTTGTGAGGCATTATACTGATGTATGCAAACTGGGTATAAGGAAAAAGACAAACAGGTTGCCTCCTCTACTTGCCTGTATGATCCATTGTACCACTGACTTCTTTTATAAAACAGACATTCAAACATAAAAGTATTAAGATTTTCAGCATGGTAACTGCAGAGCATTAAACCAAGCAGTGGACCCTGTATGACTGCACAGTTTGCATGCCCATGAAGTTGACCCTGAGCTCAGTGTTTCTCAAGGGGGATTCTCCTGATATTTTGGATGAAACAATTCTTTATTGTACAGGATATTTAACATCCCTGACCCCTGGGCAGTACATTCCGCTGTGATAAAAATGCCCCCATATATTTCTAAATGCCCCCAAAGAGGAGTTACTTCTGTCTACTGAACTCCTGGAGTGGACTCTGCTGTCTGCAGCTAGGAACCATGATCATTACAGATCTAGGAAAGGTCACGTGCAATTTTTGCTTTGGATTCGCAAGCAGAGCAAAATACAGAGTTGAGTTTAAAAGATTTCAAAATTCTCATACCTGGGAGAGCAGAATTGTGGTGATCTTTTTTTCCCATTGTCAGACAAATAATACGAATGACCTTTGTGATGAAGCAAACATTTGGGAATGAAAATTTAAAGGAGACCAGTGAATTTTATGTGTCACTTGCATATAAATGGTAGTTGATCTTTTCTAAGGGAAATTTTTACTCAGTCCTTCATAGTGTCTGGTCTCTATGAAACCATGATGGAAAAGAAACTCATTTCCTCCTGGAAGGGATTTAGAAGAACTAAGTAAATATAGCAAACTCTGGAGACAGTTGCCATCAACTGCTCACTCTCTGAAAAAGATTTCATGCAGGTTTCCCCCAATTTATTCACAGTAGCCATCTGGGTATAAGATAGGTACATAAATATGTATTGCCTGAATGATTAATAAAATATTTTTTTACTAAAAGAATGGAGTTTTATGTCTCTTCTTTAAAAAAAAAAACTGAAGGACAGTAAAATTAATCATTGTGGTGAGAGCTGAATTTCTCTCTGTTCTTATCTTTTTAACCAGTTAATCTTTTCAGTCACAGGGAGAAACAGAACTTTCAGAAAACAACTTTCAACTCTTCTACTTCCATAAATTAGCAGTAGTAGTTTTAAGGGAGAGACCAATGAGCCTATAAATTAAAGAAGATGTTTGAGAAACAAAAAGAAGCTTTCAGAATAGAGTAATATTAGAACTGATGCTTGTGCTCTCCAGGACCCTCATCTAAATTACATATCCAGAACTAATATTGGGGCATTTCCAATGGATTATGCCTAGGCCGGAAAAAACCAAACTCATATAATAAGTAAGGTTAGTTTAAGTTCTCAGTTTAATCAAAATACAAAATCTTACCAGCAAATGTCTGTGGACATATCTCAGGGTAGTTTTCCCTGGCCCCAAAGTCCCCACTGCACAGCTTAAATCACACTCCAGGAGAACTTCCACTAATTGTTATTGACAGTGAACTCTCCTGGGTTTTGATCCTCAATTTACATCCCCTTTCCAAGAGCCAGGAGAGCCTATTTACTGTCAGATGTGTAGGTCACAGACCAACACTTGTGTTTCCTTATTTCAGTAAAATATGTTTCTCTAATCTTAAAGATTTGAAATGTTCAAATCAGTTCAGTCACTCAGTCGTGTCCGACTCTTTGCGACCCCATGAATCGCAGCACGCCAGGCCTCCCTGTCCATCACCAACTCCCAGAGTTCACTCAGACTCACATCCATCGAGTCAGTGATGCTATCCAGCCATCTCATCCTCTGTCGTCGTCCCCTTCTCCTCCTGCCCCCAATCCCTCCCAGCATCAGAGTCTTTTCCAATGAGTCAACTCTTCGCATGAGGTGCCCAAAGTACTGGAGTTTCAGCTTTAGCATCATTCCTTCCAAAGAACACCCAGGGCTGATATCCTTCAGCATGGACTGGTTGGATCTTGAAATGCATAGGAAAGAAAATATGAAAAAGCATAAAATATAGGACATTCAATCCCACCCAAAGGCAGTTATGATTAACATTTTAGTCCATTTTTTCCCTAGAAAATTTTTCAATAAATACTTTACATAATGGAAATACTCTCTTGGGTTCTTTTTTTCACTTTACATTGAGGCAGAAACATTTTCCATGCAAATGAGAATTCTTTGTATACATTATTCTAATGGATGCAGAATACACTGTATCATGGACTTACAATAGCTTCCATTTTCCTACTGTTGGTCAGGAACAGAATGTTTCAAATATAATGTTATAAATATCACAGTGATTAGCTCCATTTTGGATCCTACTCTTAACTTTGCAGTAATTTACTGTTTATTATTTGACAGGAGCATCAGTTCTCCATACATGCCATGTTCTTCCTCTCCAAAGAAGAGAGAACTGTATGTGATTTTCTTTCTGCCTGGTTTGTTCGTTCACTCTCCACCTCTTTTCCCTAGTTAGTTTACTGTTTAAATTTCAGGTCAAAGATCACTTATGGAGGGCTTCCCAAACTCTGTATTTGATTATGTTTCTCTGTTACACACTCTAATTGTACTGTGTGTTTTTTTTTCCATAGCACTTACCTCTGGTTGCAATAACCCATTCATTTGTGTATTATTTAATTTTTGTTCCCCCCACCCCCGACCCCAACTAGAATACTACAATCATTATCTGGATAAGCAGTGGTTATAATGCTGTTATAAACACAGGCCAATTATTGTGATCTCATGCGTTATCACTGATAAAATGGGTTAAAGCTTGAGGTTGAAATTAGTCCAAAAATACTTAGGTGCCAGTTATTATGCTAGGTACTAGGAATATAGAAGTGAAAGAGACAGGCATGATTTCAGCCTTCATTCTTATAGTCTAGAGCAGGGTTAAGCAAAGTTTTCCTATAAAGGGACAGATAAATTTTAGGTTTTTCAGGCCATATGGTCTCTCTCACAAACATTCAACTTTGCCACAGAAACACAACAACAATCATGAATCACACATATATGAAAGAGTGAATTCCAATAAAACTTTATTTAAAAAACAGGCAGTGGGGCTGGATTTGATCCATGAGCTATTGCTTACTGATCCCTGGTCTAGTGGAAAAGACAGCTATTAAACAGATCATTTGAGATGACCAAATACTTCAGAAGAACAGGGTGCCATTCTCACATGGCAAAGCTGTCCAACTTAGTCTAGAGAGAAGCTTAAAGACTTTCTTGAGAAATATGACTCTAAGTTAATATTTAAGGAGGAAGAGGAGTTACCTGGGTAAAAGTAAGGGTAACAATAGGGACCACATGCCACAGCTAAGATCAAAGACCACGCATGCTGCAGCTAACACTCGGCACAGCTGAATATTTTTCAAAATGTGAAGCAGCGGTTCTTGCCAAGTTTAAAAGTACAGCAAAGATTAGTCTTAAGAATGAGGGGAAACATTACTCATTTTTCTTAAGCTGCTGCTTCTGCATTAATATGAACTGTTCTTAACTGAAAACTCATATAAATAAGAAGAAATATACCTTTCTAGAATATCCAGTCCCCTGTACTAAGCATATCCAGGGTCTTTCAAAACTTAATTTATTAATGACCATGACACTTGGCTATATCTTCCTCTTTACCTGCGTTCCTGCCCTCATCCTGAGAAAATTCATCACCCAAAGAGACAGCTTCCTAGCACCAACCTCAGAGTTCCTTGATGTGATCTTCAGCCTCTCACTTCTGTTGCCACATTGAGAATCTCGTCATACACCCAATATGTTTCTCCTCTGACTTCAGAAATATAGACTTCACATCTGGCCAGAACTTTCATCCTATCTTCTTTCATCCAGAACTTTCATCCTAACGGCAATTCTCAGTTCCCTGACGTCTCATTTCCAGTGCTCTTCCCAACTCCGCTGCAGCCTTTACCTTCTCAGGTTTCTCTGAGTTGGGAACTCCATTCCAGAGACTTCACATCTTTCTCCCTATCAGCCTTCTGCCTTCACTTCTTTTGTCTCCTGCTGCGTTCTGTTTTAAATTATCACTCTTGCCAGGAACCATGTCTCCTTTGCTATGTTGCCTTGGTATCACCTGGGAAAACACCAGTTTAACTAGGTGTCTGCTCCCAGGTTGCTGAGTGCACCCAGATAGAGAAAAATAACTGCTGTGCATATTGGCACTTCAGTTCAGTCGCTCAGTCATGTCCGACTCTTTGCGATCCCATGGACCACAGCATGCCAGGCTTCCCTGTCCGTCATCAACTCCCAGAGCTTGTTCAAACTCATATCCATCGACTTGGTGCTGCCATCCAACCATCTCATCCTCTGTCATCCCCTTCTCCTCCTGCCTTCAATCTTTGCCAGCATCAGGGTCTTCCAGTGAGTCAGTTCTTTGCATCAGGTTTCCAAAGTATTGGAGTTTCAGCTTCAGCATCAGTCCTTCCAATGAATATTCAGGACTGATTTCCTTTAGGATTGACTGGTTTGATCTCCTTGCAATCCAAGGGACTCTAAGAGTCTTCTCCAGCACCACAATTCAAAAGCATCAGTTCTTCGGTGCTCAGCCTTCTTTATGTGTTCAACTCTCACATCCATACATGACTACTGAAAAAACCATAGCTTTGAGTAGACAGACTTGTCAGTGCAATAAATTCACCTTTGTTGGTAACGCTGAATTGTCACTTTGTCGGTAACACTAAATTCAGGACCTCCAGTCCTGACTAGATCATTCTCTATCCATACTATTGGGAAGAGAATGTTTTCTTTATAATGTATTAGTCTCTACCCATCTGAACCTCATGCTTCATAAACCAAGATACAATATTATAAATTCTTGGTATACCCAAAAGTAGTATTAGGCTGAATCATTTCAATTACATTAACCTCTTTCTGATTCTCAAATTTAGCTTTTGTACTTATTTTCCTGTTTTACTTTATAGTTTGGGGTCTTGTCTATCCAATAAGGTAAATTTTTAGTGTTTTTAAAATTAATATTTGAATAGTCAAAAAGAACAGTCTCAAACATTATGGAATGAAATGATAATGGAAGGGAAATCACTACTACGATCCTTACCCTTTTAGAGGCAAATCCAAGTAGTCTCCAGTTGTAACTTGGGGCCAGAGGCCTAAGGCTCAGCTCACTTGATTCATTTTATTCTTGCCTTTCCCAGCTTCCCCTTTCCATCATTTCTGATCCCACAAATTTCTAAGAACACACTCCCTTTCCCCCTGAAGTAGGAGGGAAAGCAGTGCTGCATGGATGGGCAACAGCAATGTGTATGTTTGTACATATACTTGTTTATTGAGTGGCAGCATGGTTAAGAATTCAGACTCTACAACCCAGCTTCCCTAGGTCCCTGCTCTGTGATTTTGGGGAGATTACTTTCTGTACCTCAGTTCTCCCGTCCATGATATACAGATGATAATACTAAGTTCCTACCTCACAGAGTGATTGTGAGGATTGAATTGTTTTAGTTACTAAGTTGTATCCGATTTTTTTGCAACCCTGTAGATGGAGCCCACCAGGCCCCTTTGTCCATAGGATTTTCCAGGCAAGAATACTGGAGTGGGTTGCTCTGCCTTTCTCCAGGGGAATCTTCCTGACCCAGAAATTGAACCTGTGTCTCTTGCATTGGCAGAAGATTGAATTATGTGTTTTAAATGAGTTAATACCTTAGAACTGGTAAGCACCCAGTAACTATACGCTATTATTCATAACTTAGAATAATAAATTATTCATTGGGAGGACTGATGCTGAAGCTGAAGCTCCAATACTTTGGCCACCTGATGTGAAGAGCCAACTCACAGGAAAAAACCTTGATGTTGGGAAAGATGGAGGGCAGGAAGAGAAGGGGGCGACAGAGGGTAAGATGTTTGGATGGCATCACTGACACAGTGTACATGTTTGAGCAGACTCAGGGAGATAGTGAAGGACAGGGAAGCCTGGCGTGCTGTAGTCCATGGGGTCACAAAGAGTCAGACACAACTGAACAACTACACAACAACAATATTAATAATAATTAGAGCTTCTTTATTACCTGAAATACACTTCATTAAGAAATGGTGGAAAGGGGAAGCTGGGAAAGGCAAGAATGAAATGACTCAAGTGAGCTGAGCCTTAGGCCTCTGGCCCGGAGTTATAACAACTAGAGACTACTTGGATTTACCTAAAATATATTCATTAAGAAGAGAACAATGATGAAAGCTGGGAGCTATTAAAATTCCATTGATTGAACATAACAAATAGAGTTTTAGAATTGCAGAGACCCATGAAATGGTTTAGTCCTTTGGTTCTTAACCCAGTAATATGTATCAGGATCACCCATGAAGTATTGTAAAGTCACACTTACCTAGACTGTCCCCTCTCACATCTACCATGAAGTATTGTAAAGTCACACTTACCAGACTCTCCCCTCTCACATCTACCAAGTCAGAAATACCAAGTTCTAATGCCTCTTCCTCTAAAGAACCGTTAAGCTAATTCAGGTCTTTAGATTTTATGATGAGGAAATTTGAGATTTAGAATAAGTAACTTGCCTAAAACTCCAAAGAGTATGTGGGATCCACCTAGCTCTTTGGTAAGTCATCTTCCTATTCTTTTATGTTGTTTGCCAAATACTGACTTTTAAAGAAATTAATATGGGAGTTTATCCTTGTCTCAGCAATATCAGAAAGGATAATATAGGTCTTAAAAGTATACTTTTCCAGCATTTAATTCAAAACAAAATTTATTTTACAATTCATGCCAAGGACTACTGCATGTTTACAATAGAATTTAAAGTGAATTTTGCTGTGCATTTCATGTGGACATTAGTTTTTACCACCATGCTTGCTGCTAATTAGTATAAGAAAACACTGTGTGGCAGAGAGCTGCTCCACTCAGCCGCACAGGCTGACAGGCAAACAAAACAAGCGCTTGATAAGGAAAGGTAGCTGTCGGCATTAAACTCTTTAGAGCTCTCAATAATAAAATAGGCCTTTCTGATAATTAGGATTTTTTGTTTTATGTTAAAAATTTTTTTAAACCTTTGTGAAATATTCTTAGAATTTTCCAGGCTGAGAACAGTCAATGTAGGAAAATCAGTGGTTATTAGGGTCGTGTTTTTCAGTAACTAACTCATGTCCAACTCTTTGTGATCCAATGGACAGCAGCGCACCAGGCTTTCCTATTTGTCACTTATTAGGTACCATTTTCTTATTGTAGCTTTACTAATTGGTAGATTAAAAATCTAAAAAATATAGCAAAATTTTTTTTCTGAATTTTTGTATTTGGTATTGAGTACTATATTATATCTCTTAAAAATGTTTTTCTCTATCCATAATATAAAGGAAAAAAATACATTAGAACTTGTATGTAATCTTGTGCAAAACTATGAAATTAAGGAGATAAGGCAGAAGCAAGAAAATGGAGCTCAAATTAAATCTCTCAAAGCAAATTGATTTATATTTCACTATGTTTGCAATTATAAATTTATTTCCATGTATGTGTTTCTTTGCTAGAAATGATAAATGGCTGCCACCCCAACTTCTGATTCTTAGGCAACTCCATTCTACCAACAAACCACTCATTTTGATTTGGTAAGTGCTATGCATAAGCCCCTAAAGAAGTCTACTATCCCGGATCCCCATCCACTTGTTATTAACCTATTATTTTTTCTACTTTCCTTTGCCTTACTCCATACCATTTACTCTACACATTGTCTCAGGTTTGGCCTTTGGATCTTTTTAATTGATACTTGTGTTTGGCCTCCTGGCATCTGACTACAACCTGATCATCTTTGGTTTTAGACTCAGCTTCTAGTTCTGAACACCAAGACTTACATCCCTTGATTCCAGCAGTTCAGGAATTCCTGATGCAGCCACTGGCTGCTTTCTATAAGGGATCAGTACCAAACACTAGCCCCATATTATAAACATCCATTTATGTAACAGATTATAATCACCACTACTATGTGTAAGACACAGGAGTAGTTTCTGGGAAATACAGAAAATTAAGTCATAATAGAAAGCTTCTTAATGCTCTTTAAATCCGGTAAAACAAATAACACAAGCTTATAATGAAGTTTAAGATAGTATGTGTTTAACTCATGAAGTATTTATACAAACAAGACATTAGTTTGAAAAAGTTCCAAATAGAAAGATCCTTAACTCGGGAGTTAACAGGTATGTCGTACAAGAGGGCATGTCCAAAAGAACCTGAAATGTGAGTCATGGATTAAAAAAGGTTAGGAACACTGACTTCCCAGGTGGTGCTAGTGAGTGGTAAAGAACCTGCCTGCAAATACAGGAGGCATAAGAGACCCAGGTTTGATCCCTGGGTTGGAAAGATCCCTTGGAGAAGGGCATGGCAACCCACTCCAGTATTCCTGCCTAGAGAATCCCATGGACAGAGTAGCCTGACGGGCTATAGTCCATGGGGTCACAAAGAATCAGACACAACTGAAGCAACTTGGCACACACACACATACTGACACATTTTACCTAGACTTTGAAGGTAGGGTAGGGTAGAGTATACACCACGGGACAAACACGGTTCAAAAAGTGGAACCAAACCGATAAGAACAGAAAAGGGTTTATTGAGAAAAACTTGTTTGTCTAGACAAGATTGACAGTGTAAGTAACAAGTGGAAGAAAGCCTAGAAAAGTAGGTTGAAACCAGATTATGGAAGGCTTTGAATACTGAGAGGTTTATAGTTGGCAAGCATGTTTTGGGGAGTCTGATAGTTTTGAGCAGGAAATGATCGGTTTGATTTAGCATTGCTATACAGGAAGGATTTGGTAGTAAGGAGATAGGCAGGCAGAGACTACAGACCAGGAAGTCAGTCAGGAGGCTAACACATATACTAACCTAAAGTAAGGAGGGCCTGGAGATGATTTCATTAAGTGCCTGTTTTGAGTCCGGTGCTGGTAATACAATTGAGGGCTAGGTCCTTGTCTTTAGTCTCATGAGATACTCATCTCTTAGAGGCTCCTGGAGGGGTCCTGATGCAGACCTTTGGGACCACTTCTGATCCTTGCTAGGGAATTAGATCCTCATTTTACAATAGAACATATTTCCCTACCTTCTAAAACTACTTTTCCATTTTATGAGTCTGCTGAGGTAAAAGTATCCCAACCACTTGCACATAAGGAGAAGTAATTTATTACTTAAGATAGGAACACTACACCAGACAAGGCAAAGAAGAAAATGACATGTCTTAAAGAGGTAACTGAAGATGATGTGAAGATGAGGAGAATGAACTGAAGGTTAGATTAGGGGCAAGAAAACCAGTTAAGAGGTTGTTGTAGTAATCCACCTGCTTGATTAGAAGGGTCTAAACTAAGTAAGAAAGAAGAGGAGTCCTTTGTGGCTACTTCCACCATAATCTTTTCTATCGCTGCCCTGGTACAACTCAGGGTTGGGTAAAGGACTCTCATTTGGAATGAATCTTGAACAGAGAGACTTAAGAATACAAGAAACACTGTTTACTTCTTCTGACTTAGAGGTAATGCTTCTACTGTCAAGTAGTCTCTTTTCTTGTTCCTGTCTTATTTGGAACATGGTTTACCAGCCTTCACGTTGATTCTGTGAACTCCCTAATAAATTCTTGTTTTGCTGTAGTTAGCCCAAATTGGTTCCTAGGGCTTACAATAAACAAACCCTCTAATTGACACTGTATGTGACCTTTGAGGCACCTGTGGATAACCAGGTGGAGACTGTTAGTTAGAAATATGAAACCAGAAGGGTGGTTTTCAAAGTGATGTATCAGCATTACCAAAGAACTTGTTAGAAATGTAAATTCTCAGGCCCCACCCCAGACTAACTGAATATGAAACTTGAGGAACAGGGCCCTGGCAATCTGAATATCAGTAAGCCCTCTGGGTGATTCTAATGCATTGGTTTGAGAACCAATTGAACTACAGTTTAGAAGAGAGTTTGGGGTGGAG